>NC_132875.1:27288370-27618708 GCF_048164855.1 Canis lupus baileyi
TCTGCATTGCCTGCGGGGTGGCCTCACCTGGACCTGGTGAGTGGGTTGCCACTTGGGCCTCACCCATACCTGGTGACACAGGTGCCCACGTGGGCCTCACTTGGACCTGGTGAATCTGGTCCTTACCTGGTCCTCACCCGGAAATGGTAACTCTGGTCACCACCTGGGAATCACCTGGGCCTGGTGAATCTGGTCCCCATCTGGGCCTCATCCAGTCCTGGTGACTTTGTTCCCCACCTGGACCTGAATGCTGTGGACTCCTTCTTGGCCTCACCTGGAAGTGGTGACTCTGATCGTATCTGGGCCTCACCCAGATCTGGTGACTCTGGTCCTCACCTGTGGACCATTATGACCTGGATTCTCTGTTCCACACCTGATCCTCACCTGGACATGATGACTCTGGATCCCCACTGAGCCTCACCCTGACATTGTGACTCTGGTCCCCATCTGGATATCACCAGAACCGGGTGACTCTGGTCCTCCTCTGGAACTAACCCAGAGCTGGGGAGACTGGTCCTCAACCAGATCTCAACAGTACCAGTTGAATCTACTCCTAACTTAGGTCTCGTCTGAACCTTGTGACTCTTTTCCCACCTGGCATCAACGGGACATGGTTACTCTGTTCCGCACCTGGGCCTCACAGGGACATGATAACTTAGATCCGCATTTTGTTCTCAACTGGTCCTGATGACCATGATCCCCCCACCTAGGCCTCATTCTGGACCTGGAGACTATCGTCCCAACCTGGATCTCACCTGAACCTGGTGATTCTCGTTCCCACATGAACCACACCTGGCCCTGGTGAGTGTGGTGTTCTTGTAAACTGACATTTACCTAGTGACTCGGGTCCCCACTAGGGCCTCACATGGATCTGGTGACTCTGGCCTGCAAGTTGGCATCACCTGGATCTGGTGAGTGGGGTTGCCACTTGGGCCTCACCCAAACCTGGTGACTCAGGTCCCCACGTGGGCCTCGTAGACCTGTTAATCTGGTCCTTCACTGGTTTTCTCCCAGACCCGGGGACTCTGGTCTCAGAAGAGACTCCTTCTTGGCCTCACCTGGAACTGGTGACTCTGATCGTATCTGCGCGTCACCCAGACCTGGTGACTCTGGTCCTCACCTGGGCATCATTGGTACCTGGTGACTCTATTCCACACCTGAGCCTCACCTGGACATGACTCTGGAACCTCTCTGGGCCTCACCCTGACCTGGTGACTCTGGTCCCCATCTGGATGTCACCTGGACCAGGTGATTCGGGTACCCCTCTAGGCCTCAACCAGATCTGGTGACTCTGGTCCTCAACTGGGTCTCACCTGGACCTAGTGAATATGCTCCATCTGGGCCTCATTTGGACCTGGTGAATCTGGTCCCTACATGGGCATCATCGGGACATGGTTCCACTGCATGGCCTGCAGGTTTGCCTCATCTGGACCTGGTAACTCTGGTCCCTATCTGGGCATCATCGGGACATGGTTCCAAACATGGCCTCCAGGTTGGCATCACTTTGACCTGGTAATTCTAGTACCTACCTGGACATCATCGGCACATGGTTCCTCTGCATGGCCTGCAGGATGGCCTCACCTGGACCTGGTGAGTGGCGTTGTCACCTTGGCCTCACTCATGCCTGGTGACACAGGTCCCCACGTGGGCCTCAATTGTACCTGGTGAATCTGGTCCCTTCCTGGTCCTCACCCGGAACTCCTAACTCGGGTCACTACCTGGGAATCACATGAACCTGGTTAATCTGGTCCCCGTCTGGTCTCATCCAGTCCTGGTGACTTTGTCACCCCACCTGGACCTGATTGCTGTGGACTCATTCTTGGCCTTACCTGGAACTGGTGACTCTGATCCTATCTGGGCCTCACCCAGATCTGGTGACTCTGGTCCTCACCTTGGCATCATTGGTACCTGGTTACTCTGTTGCACACCTGAGCCTCAACTGGACATGATGAGTCTGGAACCTCTCTGGGCCTCAGTCTGACATGGTGACTCTGCACCCCATCTGGAAGTCACCTAGACCAGGTGAATCTGGTACCCCTCTTGGCCTCAACTTGACCTGGTGACTCTGGTCCTCAACTGGGCCTCACTGGGACCTAGTGAACATGCTCCCCACCTGCTCCTCATCTGGACCTGGTGACTCTGGTTCTACCTGGGCATCATCGGGACATGGTTTCTCTATTCCCCAATGGGACTGACCTGAACCTGGTAACTCTGGTCCTGACTTTGGCCTCTTCTGTACCAGGTGACTCTGGCTCCACCTGGGCCTCACCTGTAACTGGTGACTATGATCCTAAGCATGGCCTCACCTGACCTGGTGACTGTGGTTCCCATCGGGACAACACCTTGATCTGATGTCTCCGTTCCCCACCTGGGTAGCATCAGGATATGGTTACACTGTTCACTAACAGTGACCCATACGGACCTATTAACTCTGGTCTTCACCTGAGCCACACCTGGACATGGTGACACTGGTTCCCACCTGGGTCTCACCTGGACATGGTGAATCGGATCCCCACCTGGTCCTCACCTGTAACTGGTGATTCTCGTTCCCACATGGACATCATGTGGACCTAGTGGCTGAGTGTTTCTAGTTTGTCATGTAACTCGAGATACTGGTCCCCACAAGGGCCTCACCGGGAACTAGTGAGTGTGGTTGCCACCTGCACGTCACCTGGACCTTGTGATTCTGGTCTGCACCTGAGACTACCCTGGATCTGGTGACTGGGGTCTCCACCTGGGCTTCACCTGGATTTGGGGACTCCGGTCCCCATCTGGGCCTCACCTGGCCCTGTTGAACATGGTCCTCAACTGGGCAAATTGGGACCCGGTGACTGTGTTCCACAACTGGACCTCACCTGGACCAGGTGATTCTGGTCCCCCTCTGGGTCTCACCGTGCCCTATTGACTGTGAACCCCACTTTGTACTGACTTGGACCTACTGAACCTGGTTGCCACCTGCGACTGACGTCGTAATGTTGACTCTGGTTCTTTCAAGGGCCTCCCCTGAACCTGTTGATCCTGGTCCCCACCTGGGCCTCACCTGGACGTGGTGACTCTTGTCACCACCGGTTACTCACGTGGACCTGGTTACTGTGTTCCACGCCTGGGCCTCAAGTAGACCTTTTGACCATGGTCCCCAAGCCGGCCTCACATGAACCTGTTGCCTGTGATCCCCACCGGGGCCTTACGTGTACCTGGTAACTCTGGTCTTCACCTGGCCTCATCTGGACCTAGTGACTCCGGTCCCCTCCTGGGCTTCACCTGGATCTGGTGACTCTGGTCCCCGTTGGGCTTCACCTGGATCTGGTGACTCTGGTCCCCACCTGGATTTCACCTGGATCTGGTGACTCTGGACCCCACCTGGACCTCTCCTGGACCTCGTGACTCGCTTTCCAACATGGAACTCATCTGGATCTGGTGACTCTGGTCCTCAGTTTGGCCTCACCTGGACCTGGTGTCTCTCGTCTCCACTTGGACCTAACTCAGAACTGCTGAATCTTGCCCCAGCTAGGCCGCACCCAGACCTGGTGACGCTTGTCCCCAGCTATGCCTCAAATCGACCTGATGAATCTGATCCTCACGTTGCCCTCACCTGGTCCTGGGATTCACCTGGATAGAGTGGCTCTGGTTCCCACAAGTGGCTCACCTGATACTCCTGAATGTGGTCTTATTCTATGCCTCACCAGGACCTACTGATTCTGTTCCCCATCTGGGCCTGCATAGCCCTAGTGACTCTGGTCCTCACCCAGGCGTCATTGGGACCTGGATACCCTATTCCACACCTGGGCCTCACTTTGACCAGGGACCTTACGTCCCATTCTGGGCCGCAAACTAAACTGTTTACTCTAGTTCCCCCTCTGTGCCTCACCCTGACCTGTTGACTCTGGTCACCCGTTGGGCTTCTCTTGGGCCTGGAGAATCTGGTCCTTAGCTATTCCGCACCTGGATCTGGTGACTGGTCACCACCTGGGCCTCACCTGGACTTGGTGAATCCTGTTGCCACCTGCGCCTCACCTAGACCTTGTGACTGTGGTTCCACCTGGACCTCACCGGGATCTGGTGTCTCTGGTTCCCATATGGGGCTCTCCTGGACCTGGTTCCTGTGGTCTCCATCTGGCCTCACCTGGAACACAATGACTCTGATCCATTTTTGGGCCTCTCCTGGACCTGTTGACTCTGGTCCTTACCTGGGCACCATTGGGACCTGGATACTCTCTTATATACCAGGGCCTCACCTGGACCTGGTGACTGTCGTCCCACCTGGGCCTCACCTGGACGAGGTGACTGGTTCCCACAGGGACCTCACCTGGACCTGGTGACTCAGGTACTCATATGGGCATCATGGGACCTGGTTTCTCAGTTCCACATCGGGGCCTCTCCTGGACCTACTGATTCTCATCCCACTCTGGGCCTCACCCTGACATGGTGACTCTGGTCCCCACCTGGATATCACCAGAACCGGGTGACTCTGGTCCCCATCTGGGCCTCACCTGGCCCTGTTGACCATGGTCCGCAACTGGGCAAAATTGGGACCCGGTGACTGTGTTCCACACCTGGACCTCACCTGAACTAGGTGACTCTGGTCCCCTCTGGGTGTCACCATGCCCTAGTGACTGTGAACCCCACTTTGGCCTGACTTGGACCTGCTGACCCTGGTTGCCACCTGCGATTGACCTCGAACTGTTGACTCTGGTTCTTTGAAGGGCCTCCCCTGGACCTGGTGGTCCTGGACCCACCTGGGCCTCACCTGGACGTGGTGACCCTTCTCACCACCGGGGAATCACCTGGACCTGCTTACTGTGTTCCACACCTGGGCCTCAAGTAGACCTGTTGACCATGGTCCCCAAGACGGCCTCACATGGACCTGTTGCCTCTGATCCCCACCGGGGCCTACGTGTACCTAGTAACTCTGGTCCTCACCTGGGCCTCATCTGGACCTAGTGACACTGGTCCCCACCTGGGCTTCACCTGGATCTGGTGACTCTGGTCCCCACCTGGACTTCACCTGGATCTGGTGTCTCTGGTCCCCACCTGGACTTCTCCTTGACCTGGTGACTCTCTTTCCAACATGGACCTCACCTGGGTCTGGTGACTCTGCTCCTCAGTTTGGCCTCACCTGGACCTGGTGTCTCTCGTCCCCACTTTGACCTAACTCAGAACTGCTGAATCTTGCCCCACCTAGGCCGCACCCAGACCTGGTGACTCTTGGCCCCAGCTATGCCTCAATTCGACCTGTTGAATCTGGTCCTCACGTGGGCCTCACATGGACCTGGGACTCAGCTGGATAGAGTGGCTCTGGTTACCACAAGGGGCTCACCTGATACTGTTGACTGTGATCTTAGTCTATGCCACACCAGGACCTGGTGATTCTGTTCCCCATCTGGGCCTGCATGGCTCTAGTGACTCTGGTCTTCACCCAGGAATCATTGGGACCTGGATACTCTATTGCACACCTGGGCCTCACTTTGACTAGGGATCATGGTCCCATTCTTGGCCTCAAATTAACTGGTTACTCTGGTTCCCCCTCTGGGCCTCACCCTTACCTGGTGATTCTGGACACCCCTTGGGCTTCACTTGGGCCTGGTGAATCTGGTCCTTAGCTGGTCCGCACCTGGATGTGGTGACTGGTCGTCACCTGGGCCTCACCTGGACTTGGTGAATCCTGTTGCCACCTGCGCCTCACCTGGACCTTGTGACTGTGGTCCCACCTGGACCTCACCTGGATCTGGTGGCTCTGGTTAACATATCGGACTCTCCTCGACCTCGTTCCTGTGGTCTCCATCTGGCCTCACCTGCAACACAATGACTCTGATCCATATTTGGGCCTCTCCTGGACCTGTTGACTCTGGTCCTTACCTGGAAATCATTGGGACCTGGACACTCTCTTATAACTTGGGCCTCACCTGGAACTGGTGACTGTGGTCCCACCTGGGCCTCACCTGGACGAGGTGACTGGTTCCACAGGGCCCTCACCTGGACCTGGTGACTCAGGTCCTCATATGGGCATCATGGGACCGGGTTTCTCAGTTCCACATTGGGGCCTCACCTGGACCTAGTGATTCTCGTCTCCCTTTGGGCCTCACCCTGACGTGGTGACTCTGGTCCCCACCTGGACATCACCAGAACCGGGTGATTCTGGTCCCCCTCTGGGACTCACCCGGAGCTGGGGACACTGGTCCTCAACTGGGCCTCAACAGGAACTGGTGAATCTACTCACCACTTAGGTCTCGTCTGGACCTTGTGACTCTTTTCTCACCTGACATCAATGGGACATGGTTACTCTGTTCCCCACCTGGGCCTCACATGGACATGACAACTTTGCTCCACACTTTGGCCTCAACTGGTCCTGATGACTCTGGTCCCCCACCTAGGCCTCAATCTGGACCTGGTGACTGTGGTCCCCACCTGGGTCTCACCTGGACCTGGTGACTCTCGATCCCACATGAACCACACCAGGATCTGGTGACTGTGTTGTTCTTGTAGAATCACTTTTAACTGGTGACTCCAGTCCCCACTAGGGCCTCACGTGGATCGGGTGACTTGCCCTGCAGGTTGGCCTCACATGGACCTGGTTAGTGGGGATGTCACTTGGGCCTCGCCCATACCTGGTGACACAGGTCTCCACTTGGGCCTCTTGGACCTGGTGAATCTGGTCCTTACCTGGTCCTCTCCCAGACCCGGGGACTCTGGTTACCACCTGGGACTCACCTGGACCAGGTGAATCCGACCCCATCTGGGACTCACTCACTCCTGGTGACTTTGTTCCCCACCTTGACCTGATTGCTGTGGACTCTTTCATGGCCTCACCTGGACCTGGTGACTCTGATCCTATCTGCGTGTCACCCAGACCTGGTTACTCTGGTCCTCACCTGGGCGTCATTGGTACCTGGTGACTCTGTTCCACAACTGAGCCTCACCTGGACATGAGGCTCTGGACTCTCGAACCTCGCTGGGCCTCACCCTGACCTGGTGACTCTGGACCCATCTGGATGTCACCTGCACCAGGTGATTCTGGTACCCCTCTAGGCCTCAATCAGATCTGGTGACTTTGGTCCTCAACTGGGCCTCACCTGGACCTAGTGAATATGCTCCATCTGGGCCTCATTTGGACCTGGTGACTCTGGTCCCTACCTGGGCATCATCGGGATATGGTTCCACTGCATGGCCTGCAGGTTGGCCTCCCCTGGACCTGGTGAGTGTGGTTGCCACCTGCACCTCACCTGGACCTGGTGATTCTGGTCTGCACTGAGATTAAACTGGATCTGGTGACTGTGGTCCCCATCTGGGCTTCACCTGGATTTGGGGACCCCGGTCCCCATCTGGGCCTCACCTGGCCCAGTTGACCATGGTCCTCAAGTGGGAAAAATTGGGACGCGGTGACTGTGTTCCACAACTGGACCTCACCTGGACCAAGTGACTCTGGTCCCCCTCTGGGTCTCACCGTGCCCTAGTGACTGTGAAGCCCACTTTTCCCTGACTTGGACCTGCTGACCCTGGTTGCCACCTGCGCCTGACCTCGAACTGTTGACTCTGCTTTACTCAAGGACCTGCCCTGTACCTTGTGATCCTGGTCACCACCTGGGCTTCACCTTGACGTGGTGACTCTTGTCACCACCGGGGACTCACTTGGACCTGGTTACTGTGTTCTACACCTGGGCCTCAAGTAGACCTGTTGACCATGGTCCCCAAGCCCTCCTCACAAGTACCTGTTGCCTCTGATACCCATCGGGGCCTCACGTGTACCTGGTAACTCTGGTCCTCACCTGGGCCGCATCTGGACCTAGTGACTCTGGTCCCCACCTGTACGTCTCCTGGATCTGGTAACTCTGGTCCCCACCTGGATCTCACCTCGATCTGGTGACTCTGGTCCTCAGTTTGGCCTCACCTGGAACTGGTGTCTCTCGTCCCCACTTTGACCTAACTCAGAACTGCTGAATTTTGCCCCACCTAGGCCGCACCCAGACCTGGTGACTCTTGTCCCCAGCTATGCCTCAATTCGACCTGATGAATCTGGTCCTCACGTGGGCCTCACATGGACCTGGGACTCAGCTGGATAGAGTGGCTCTGGTTCCCACAAGGGACTCACCTGATAATGTTGACTGTGGTCTTATTCTATGCCTCACCAGGACCTAATGATTCTGTTCCCCATCTGGGCCTGCATGGCCCCAGTGACTCTGGTCCTCACCCAGGCATCATTGGGACCTGGATACTCTATTCCACACCTGGGCCTCACTCTGACCAGGGACCTCTTGTCGCTTTCCGGGCCTCAAACTAAACTGGTTACTCTGGATCCCCCTCTGGCCTCACCCTTACCTGGTGACTCTGGTCACCCCTTGCTCTTCACTAGGGCCTGTTGATTCTCGTCCTTAGCTGGTCCGCACCTGGATGTGGTGACTGGTCGCCACCTGGGCCTCACCTGGACTTGGTGAATCCTGTTGCCACCTGCGACTCACCTGGACCTCGTGACTCTGGTCCCCACCAGGGCCTCAACGGGACCTGGTGAGTTTGGTTGCCATCTGCACCTCACCTGGACCTGGTGATTCTGGTCTGCACCTGAGACTACCCTGTATCTGGTGACTGTGGTCCCCTCCTGGGCTTCACCTGCTTTGGGGACTCTGGTCTCCATCTGGGCCTCACCTGACCCTGTTGACCATGGTCCTCAACTGGGTAAAATTGGGACCCGGTGACTGCGTTCCACAACTGAACCTCAACGGAGCAGGTGACTCTGGTCCCCCTCTGGGTCTCACCGTGCCCTCGTGACTGTGAACCCCACATTGGCCTGACTTGGACCTGCTGACTCTGGTTGCCACCGCTGCCTGACCTCGAACTGTTGACTCTGGTTCTTTCAAGGGCCTCCCCTGTACCTCGTGATCCTGGTCCCCACCTGGACCTCACCTGGACGTGGTGACTCTTGTCACCACCGGGGACTCACCTGGACCTGCTTACTGTGTTCCACACCTGGGCCGCAAGTAGTCCTGTTGACCATGGTCCCCAAGCCGGCCTCACATGGACCTGTTGCCTCTGATTCCCACCGGGGCCTCACGTGTAACTGGTAACTCTGGTCCCCACCTGGGTCTCATCTGGACATAGAGACTCTGGTCCCCAACTGGACTTCACCTGGATCTGGTGACTCTGGTCCCCCCTGGAACTCACCTGGATCTGGTGACTCTGGCCTGCAGGTTGGCCTCACCTGGACCTGGGGAGTGGGGTTGCCACCTGGGCCTCACCCATACCTGGTGACTCAGGTCCCCACGTGGGCCTCTTGGACCTGGTGAATCTGGTCCTTACCTGGTCCTCTCCCAAACCCGGGGACTCTGGTCACCACCTGGGCCTCAACTGGACCTGGTGAATCTGGTCCCCACCTTGGCCACACCGAGTCCTGGTCACTTTGTTCCCCACCTGGACCTGATTGCTGTGGACTTTTTCTTGGCCTCACCTGGAACTGGTGACTCTGATCCTATCTGGGCGTCACCCAGAACTGGTGACTCTGGTCCTCACCTGGGCATCCTTGGTACCTGGTGTCTCTCTTCCACACCTGAGCCTCTCCTGAACATGATGATTCTTGAACCTCTCTGGGCCTCACCGTGACCTGGTGACTCTGGTCCCCATCTGGATGTCACCTTGACCAGGTGATTCTGGTATCCCTCTAGGGATCAACCAGATCTGGTGATTCTTGTCCTCAACTGGGCCTCACCTGGACCTAGTGACTATGCTCCATCTGGGCCTCATTTGGACCTGGTGACTCTGTTCCCTCTCTGGGCATCATCGGGACATGGTTCCAAAACATGGCCTGCAGTTTGGCCTCACCTGGACATGGTGAGTGGTGTTGCCACCTGGGCCTCACCCACACGTGGTGACACAGGTCCCCACGTGGGCTTCACTTGGACCTGTTGAATCTGATCCTTACCTGGTCCTCACCCAGAACTGGTATGTCTGGTCACCACCTGGGAATCACATGGGCCTGGTGAATCTGGTCCCAATCTGGGCCTCACCCTGTCCTGGTGACTTTGTTCCCCACCTGGACCTGATTTCTGTGGACTCCTTCTTGGCCTCACCTGGAACTGGTGACTCTGATCCTAAGTGGGCCTCCCCCAGATCTGGTGACTCTGGTCCTCACCTGCAGACCATTATGACCTGGATACTTTGTTCCAAGCCTCAGCCTAACCTGGACATGATGACTCTGGAACCCCTCTGGGCCTCACCCTGACATGGTGACTCTGGTCCCCATCTGGATGTCACCTAGACCAGGTGAATCTGGTACCACTCTAGGCCTCAACTTGACCTGGTGGCTCTGGTCCTCAACTGGGCCTCACTGGGAACTAGTGAACATGCTCCCCACCTGTGCCTCATCTGGACCTGGTGACTCTGGTTCCCACATGAACCACACCTGGACCTGGTGGCTGTGGTGTTCTTGTAGACTCATATTTACCTGGTGACTCCGGTCCCCACCAGGGCCTCACGTGGATCTGGTGACTCTGACCTGCATGTTGGACTCACCGGGACCTGCTGAGTGGGGTGGCCAACTGGGCCTCACCAATACCTGGTGACTCAGGTCCCCACCTGGGCATCTTGGACCTGGTGAATCTGGTCCTTACCTGGTCCTCTCCCAGACCCGGGGACTCGGGTCTCCACCTGGGCCTCACCTGGATCTGGTGAATCTGGTCCCCATCTGGGCCTCACCCAGTCCTGGTAACTTCGTTCCACACGTGGACCTGATTGCTCTGGACTCTTTCTTGGCCTCACCTAGAACTGGAGACTCTGATCCTATTTGCGCGTCACCCAGACCTGGCGACTCTGACCCTAACATGGGCATCATTGGTACCTGGTGACTCTGTTCCACGCCTGAGCCTCACCTGGACATGATGACTCTGGAACCTCTCTGGGCCTCACCCTGACCTGGTGAGGCTGGTCCCCATCTGGATGTCACCTGGACCAGGTGATTCTGTACCCCGATAGTCCTCAACCAGTTCTGGTGACACTGGTCTTCAACTGGGCCTCACCTGGAACTGGTGAATATGCTCCATCTTGGCCTCATTTGCACCTGGTGACTCTGGTCACTACCTGGGCATCATCGGGACATGGTTCCACAGCATGGCCTGCAGGTTGGCCTCACCTGGACATGGTAAGCCCTGTCCCTAGCTGGGCATCATCGGGACATGGTTCCTCTGCATGGCCTGCAGGTGGCCTCACCTGGACCTGTTGAGTGGGGTTTCCACCTGGGCCTCACCCATACCTGGTGACTCAGGTTCCCAAGTGGGCCTCACTTGGACCTTGTATCTGGTCCTTACCTGGTGCTCACCCGGACCTGGTAACTCTGGTCACCACCTGGGAATCACCTGGACCTGGTGAATCTGGTCCCCATCTGGGCCTCACCCATTCCTGGTGACTTTGTTCCCACCTGGACCTGATTGCTAAGGACTCCTTCTTGGCCTAACCTAGAACTGGTGACTCTGATCCTAACTGGGCCTCACCCAGATCTGGTGACTCTGGTCCTCACCTGTGGACCATTATGTCCTGGATACTCTGTTCCACACCTTACCTCACCTGGACATGATGACTCTGGATCCCCTCTGGGCCACAGCCTGACATGGTGACACTGGTCCCCATCTGGATGTCACCTAGACCAGGTGAATCTGATACCCCTCTAAGCCTAAACTAGCCCGGGGGCATCTGGTCCTCAAGTGGGCCTCACCGGGACCTACTGAATATGCTCCCCACCTGCGCCTCATCTGGACCTGGTGACTCGGGTTCTACTTGGGCATCATCGGGACATGGTTACTCTATTCCCCACTGGGACTGACCTGATCCTGGTAACTCTGGTCCTGACTTTGGCCTCTTCTGTACCAGGTGACTCTGGTTCCACCTGGTACTCAACTGTAACTGGTGACTCTGATCCTAAGCATGGCCTCACCTGACCTGGTGACTGTGGTTCCCATCGGGACCTCAACTGGACCTCATGACTCTGGTCCCACCGGGGCCTCACCAGGACCTGGTGTCTCTGGTACCCACCTGGGTAGCATCAGGATATGGTTACACTGTTCTCTAACAGTGACCCAGCCGGACCTATTCACTCTGCTCTTCAATTGGGCTACACCTGGACATGGTGATTCTGGTCTGCACCTGAGACTTCCCTGGATCTGGTGACTGTGGTCCCCACCTGGGCTTCACCTTGACTTGGGGACTCAGATCCCCATCTGGGCCTCACCTGGCCCTGTTGACCATGGTCCTCAACTGGGCAAAATTGGGACCCGGTGACTGTGTTCCACAACTGGACGTCACCTGGACCAGGTGAATCTGGTCCCCCTCTGGGTGTCACCGTGCCCTAGTGACTGTGAAACCCACTGTGGCCTGACTTGGACCTGCTGACCCTGGTTGCCACCTGCGCCTGGCCTCGAACTGTTGACTCTGGTTCTTGCAAAGTCCTCCCTTGGACCTGGTGATCCTGGTCCCCACCTGGGCCTCACCTGGACGTGGTGACTCTTGTCACCACCAGGGACTCACCTGGACCTGCTTACTTTGTTCCAAACCTGGGCCTCAAGTAGATCTGTTGACCATGGTCCCTAAGCCGGCCTCACATGGACCTGTTGCCTCTGATCCCCACCGGGGCATCACGTGTACCTGGAAACTCTGGTCCTCACCTGTGCCTCATCTGGACCTAGTGACTCTGGTCCCCACCTGGGGTTCACCTGTATCTGGTGACTCTGGTCCCCACCTGGAGTTCACCTGGATCTGGTGACTCTGGTCCCCACCTGGACCTCTCCCGACCTGGTGACTCTCTTTCCAACATGGACCTCACCTGGATCTGGTGACTCTGGTCCTCAGTTTGGCCTCACCTGGACCTGGTGTCTCTCATCCCCACTTTGACCTAACTCAGAACTGCTGAATCATGCCCCACCTAGACCGCACCCAGACCTGGTGACTCTTGTCCCCAGCTATGCCTCAATTCGACCTGATGAATCTGGTCCTCACGTGGGCCTCACATGGACCTGGGACTCAGCTGCATAGAGTGGCTGTGGTTCCCACAAGGGGCTCACCTGATACTGGTGACTGTGGTCTTATTCTATGCCTCACCAGGACCTAGTGATTCTCGTCCCTTTCTGGGCTTCATCCTGACGTGGTGACTCTGGTCACCACCTGGATATCACCAGAACCAGTGACTCTGGTCCCCCTCTGGGACTCACCCGGAGCTGGGGACAGTGGTCCTAATCTGGCCCTCAACAGGACCTGATGAATCTACTCCTCAGTTAGGCCACGTCTGGACCTTGTGACTCTTTTCCCACATGGCATCAATGGGACATGGTTACTCTGTTCCCCACCTGGGCCTCACCTGGACATGATAACTTTTTCTACACTTTGTTCTCAACTGGTCTTGGTGACTCTGGTCCCCTCACCTAGGCCTCAATCTGGACCTGGTGATTGTGGTCCCCACCTGGGTCTCACCTGGATCTGGTAACACTCCTTCCCACATGAACCACACGAGGACCTGGTGACTGTGGTGTTCCTGTAGACTCACATTTACCTGGTGACTCCGGTCCCCACTAGGGCCTCACCTGGATCTGGAGACTCTGGCTTGCAGGTTGGCCTCACCTGGACCTGGTGAGTGGGGTTGCCACCAGGGCCTCACCCATGCATGGTGACACCGGTCCCCAAGTGGGCCCCAGTATGCCCTGGTGAATCTCGTCCGTACCTGATCCTCACCCATACAAGGTAATTCTGGTCACCACCTGGGAATCACCTGGACCTGGTGTATCTGGCCCCATCTGGGCCTCACCCAGTCCTGGTGACTTTGTTCCCCACCTGGACCTGATTGCTGTGGGCCCCTTCTTGGCCTCATGTGGAACTGGAGACTCTGATCCTAACTGGGAATCACCCAGATCTGGTGACTCTGGTCCTCACCTGTGGACCATTATGACCTGGATCCTCTGTTCCACACGTGAGCCTCACCTGGACATGATGACTCTGGATCTCCTAGGGGCCTCAGCCTGACATGGTGACTCTGGTCCCCATCTGGATGTCACCTAGACCAGGTGAATCTGTTACGTCTCAAGGGCTCAAATAGACCTGGTGACTCTGGTCCTCAACTGGGCATCACCGAGACCTAGTGAATATGCTCCCCACCTGCGCCTCATCTGGACCTGGTGACGCTGGGTCTACCTGGGCATCATCGGATCATGGTTACTCTGTTCCCCACTGGGACTGACGTGATCCTGGTAAGTCTGGTCCTGAATTTGGCCTCATCTGTACCAGGTGACTGTGGCTCCACCTGGGCCTCATATGTAACCTGTGACTCTGATCCTAAGCATGGCCTCACCTGACCTGGTCTCTGTGGTTCCCATCGGGACCTCACGTGGACCTCATGTCTCTGGTCGCACCTGGGGCTCACCAGGACCTGGTGTCTCTGGTACCCACCTGGGTAACATCAGGATATGGTTACACTGTTCACTATCAGTGACCCAGCCGGACCTATCAACTCTGGTCTTCACCTGGGGCACACCTGGACATGGTGGCACTGGTTCCCACCTGGGTCTCATCTGGACATGGTGAGTCGGATCCCCACCTGGTCCTCAACTGAAACTGGTGATTCTCGTTTCCACATGGACATCATGTGGACCTGGTACCTGCAGTGTTTCTAGCTTCTCATGTACCTCGTGACTCTGGTCCCACCAGGGACTCACCGGGACCTGTTGAGTGTGGTTGCCACCTGCACCTCACCTGGACCTGGTGATTCTGGTCTGCACCCGAGACTACCCTGATCTGGTGACTGTGGTCCCCACTTGGGCTTCACATGGATTTGGGGACTCCGGTCCCCACCTGGGCCTCACCTGGCCTTGTTGACCATGGTCCTCAACGGGGAAAAATAGGGACCCAGTGACTGTGTTCCACAAATGGACCTCACCTGGACCAGGTGACTCTGGTCCCCCTCTGGGTCTCACCGTGCCCTAGTTTCTGTGAAGCCCATTTTGGCCTGACTTGGACCTGCTGACCCTGGTTGCCACCTGCGCCTGACATCGAGCTGTTGACTCTGATTCTTTCAAGGGCCTCCCCTGTTCCTGGTGTTCCTGGTCCTCACCTGGGCCTCACCTGGACGTGGTGACTCTTGTCACCACCGGGGACTCACCTGGACCTGCTTACTGTGTTCCACACCTGTGCCCCAAGTAGACCTGTTGACCATGGTCCCCAGGCGGGACTCACATGGACCTGTTGCCTCTGATCCCCACCGGGGCCTCACGTGTACATGGTAACTCTGGTCCTCACCTGGGCCTCATCTGGATCTGGTGACTCTGGTCCCCACCTGGACTTCACCTGGATCTGGTGACTCTGGTCCCCACCTGGACCTCTCCTGGACCTGGTGACTCTCTTTCCAACATGGTTCTTCCCTGGATTTGGTGACTCTGCTCCTCATTTTGGCCTCCCCTGGACCTGGTGTCTCTCGTTCCCTCTTTGACCTAACTCAGAACCGCTGAATCTTGCCCCACCTACGCCACACCCAGACCTGGTGACTCTTGTCCCCAGCTATGCCTCAATTCGACCTGATGAATCTGGTCCTCACGTGGGCCTCACATGGACCTGGGACTCAGCTGGGTAGAGTGGCTCTGGTTCCCACAAGGTGCTCACCTGATACTGCTGACTCTGGTCTTATTCTATGCCTCACTAGGACCTAGTGATTCTGTTCCCCATCTGGGCCTGCATGGCCCTAGAGACTCTGGTCCTCACCCAGGCATCTTTGGGACCTGGATACTCTATTCCACACCTGGGCCTCACTTTGACCAGGGACCTCTGGTCCCATTCTCGGCCTCTAACTAAACTGGTTAGGCTGATTCTCCCTCTGGGCCTCACTGTTACCTGGTTTCTCTGGTCACCCCTTGAGCTTCACATGGGCCTGGTGAATCTGGTCCTTAGCTGATCCGCACCTGGATCTGGTGATTGGTCGTCACCTGGGACTCACCTGGACTTGGTGAATCCTGTTGCCACCTGCGCCTCACCTGGACCCTGTGACTGTGGTCCCACCTGGACCTCACCTGGATCTGGTGGCTCTGGTTCCCATATGGGCCTCTCCTGGACCAGGTTCCTGTGGTCTCCATCTGGCCTCACCTGGAACACAATGACTCTGATACATATTTGGACCTCTCCTGGACCTGTTGACTCTGGTCCTTACCTGGGCATCATTGGGACCTGGATGCTCTCTTATATACCTGGGCCTCACCTGGTCCTGGTGACTGTGGTCCCACCTGGGCCTCACCTGGACGAGGTGACTGGTTCCCACAGGGACCTCACCTGGACCTGGTGACTCAGGTCCTCATATGGGCATCATGGGACCTGGTTTCTCAGTTCCACATCGGGGGCTCACCTGGACCTAGTGATTCTCGTCCCCCACTGGGCCTCACACTGACGTGCTGACTCTGGTCCCCACCTGGATATCACCAGAACCGGGTGACTCTGGTCTCCCTCTGGGACTCACCCGGAGGTGGGGACACTAGTCCTCAACCTGGCCTGAATATGACCAGGTGAATCTACTCCTCAATAAGGCCTCACCTGGACCTGTGTATCTTTTCCCACCTGGCATCAATGGGACATGGTTACTCTGCTCCCCACCTGGGCCTCACCTGGACATGATAACTTTGCTACACACTTTGGCCTCAATTGGTCCCGATGACTCTGGTCCCCCCAACTAAGCCTCAATCTGGACCTGGTGACTGTGGTCCCCACGTGGGTGTCACCTGGACCTGGTGACTCTCGTTCCCACATGCACCACACCTGGACCAGGTCACTGTGGTCTTCTTGTGGACTCACATTTACCTGTTGACTCCGGTCCCCACTAGGGCCTCACCTGGATCTGGTGACTCTGGCCTGCAGGCTGGCCTCACCTGGACCTGGTGAGTGGGGTTGCCCCCTGGGACTCACCCATACCTGGTGACTCAAGTCCCCACGTGGGCCTCTTGGACCTAGTGAATCTGGTCCTTACCTGGTGCTCCCCCAGACCCGGGGACTCTGGTCACCACCTGGGCTTCACTTGGACCTGGTGAATCTGGTCCCCATCTGGGCCTCACCCAGTCCTGGTGACTTTGTTCCCAACCTGGACCTGATGCTGTGGACTTTTCCTGGCCTCACCTGGAACTGGTGACTCTGATGCTATCTGCGCGTCACTCATACCTGGTGATTCTGGTCCTCACCTGGGCATCATTGGTACCTGGTGACTCTGTTCCACACCTGAGCCTCACCTGGACATGATGACTCTGGAACCTCTCTGGGCCTCACCCTGAACTGGTGACTCTGGTCCCCATCTGGATGTCACCTGGGCCAGGTGTTTCTGGTATGGCTCTAGGCCTCAACCAGATCTGGTGACTCTTGTCCTCAACTGGGCCTCATCTGGATCTATTGAATATGCTCCATCTGGGCCTCATTTGGACCTGGTGACTCTGGACCCTACCTGGGGATCATCGGGACATGGTTCCACTGCATGGTCTGCAGGTTGGCCTCACCTGGTCCTGGTAACACTGGTTCCTACCTGGGCATCATCGGGACATAGTTCCTCTACAGGCCTGCAGGTTGGCCTCACCTGGACCTAGTGAGTGGGGTTGCCACCTGGGCCTCACCCATACCTGGTGACAAAGGTCCCCACGTGGGCCGAAATTGGACCTGGTGAATCTGGTCCTTACCTTATCCTCACCTGGAAGTGGTAACCCTGGTCACCACCTGGGCCTCACCTGGACCTGGTGAATCTGGTCCCCATCTGGTCCTCATCCAGTCCTGGTGACTTTGTCACCCCACCTGGACCTGATTGCTGTGGACTCCTTCTTGGCCTCACCTGGAACTGATGACTCTGATCCTAACTGGGTCTCAGCCAGATCTGGTGACTCTGTTCTTCACCTGTGGACCATTATGACCTGGATACTCTGTTCCACGCCTGAGCCTCCCCGGCACATGATGACTCTGGATCCCCTCTTGGCCTCACCCTGACATGGTGACTCTGGTCCACATCTGGATGTCACCTAGACCAGGTGAATCTGGAAACCCTCTAGGGCTCAACTAGACCTGGTGACTCTGGTCCTCAACTGGGCCTCACCGGAACCTAGTGAATATGCTTCCCACCTGCGCCTCATCTGGACCTGTTGACTCTGGTCCTTACTTGGGCATCACTGGGACCTGGATACTCTCTTTTATACCTGGGCCTCACCTGGACCTGGTGACTGTGGTCCCACCTGGGCCTCACCTGGACGAGGTGACTGGTTCCCACAGGAACATCACCTGGACCTGGTGACTCAGGTCCTCCTATGGGCAGCATTCACCTGGTTTCTCAGTTCCACATCGGGGCTTCACCTCTTCCTAGTGATTCTCGTCCCGCTCTGGGCCTCACCTCGATCTGGTGACTCTGGTCCTCAGTTTGCCCTCACCTGGACCTGGTGTCTCTCGTCCCCATTTTGACCTAACTCAGAACTGCTGAATCTTGCCCCACCTAGGCCGCACCCAAACCTGGTTACTCTTTTCCCCAGCTATGTCTCAATTGGACCTGATGAATCTGGTCCTCACATGGGCCTCACATGGACCTGGGACTCAGCTGGATAGAGTGCCTCTGGTTCCAACAAGGCGCTCATCTGATACTTGTGACTTATTCACCAGTGGTCTTATTCTATGCCTCACCAGGACCTAGTGATTCTGTTCCCCATCTGGGCCTGCACGGCCCTAGTGACTCTGGTCCACACCCAGGCATCATTGGGACCTGGATACTCTATTCCACAATTCGGCCTCACTTTGACCAGGGACCTCTGGTCCCATTGTGAGCCTCAAACTAAACTGGTTACTCTGGTACCCCCTCTAGGCCTCACCCTTACCTGGTGACTCTGGTCACCCCTTGGGATTCACTTGGGCCTGGTGAATCTGGTCCTAAGCTGGTCCACACCTGGATCTGGAGACTGGTCGCCACCTGGACCTCACCTGGATTTGGTGAATCCTGTTGCCACCTGCGCCTCACCTGGACTTTGTGACTGTGGTCCCATCTGGACCTCACCTGGATCTGGTGGCTCTGGTTCCCATATGGGGCTCTCCTGGACCTGGTTCCTGTGGTCTCCATCTGGCCTCCCCTGGAACACAATGACTCTGATCCATATTTGGGCCTCTCTTGGACCTGTTGACTCTGGACCTTACCTGGGCATCATTGGGACCTGGATACTCTCTTATATACCTGGGCCTCACCTGGAACTGGTGACTGTGGTCCCACCTGGGCCTCACCTGGACGAGGTGACTAGTTCCCACAGGGACCTCCCCTGGGCCTGGTGACTCAGGTCCTCATATGTGCATCATGAGACCTGTTTTCTCAGTTCCACATCGGGGCCACACCTGGACATAGTGATTCTCGTTCCCCTCTGGGCCTCATCCTGACGTGGTGAATCTGGTCCGCACCCGACTCACACCAGAACAGGGTGACTCTGGTCCCCCTCTGGGAATCACCCAGAGCTGGGGACACTGATACTCAACTGGGCCTCAACAGGACCTGGTGAATCTACTCCTCACTTAGGCCTCGTCTGGACCTTGTGACTCTTTTCCCACCTGGCATCTATGGGACATTTTTACTCAGTTCCCCACCTGGGCCTCACTTGGACATGATAACTTTGCTCCATACTTTGGCCTCAACTCGTCCCGATGACTCTGGTCCCCCCACCTAGGCCTCAATCTGGACCTGGAGACTGTCATCCACACATGGGTCTCACCTGGACCTGGTGACTCTCGTTCCCACATGAATCACACCTGGACCTGGTGACTGTGGTGTACTTGTAGACTCACATTTACCTGGAAACTCTGGCCCCACTAGGGCCTCACCTGGATCTGGTGACTCTGGCCTGCAGGTTGGCCTCACCTGGACTTGGTTAGTTGGATGCCACCTGGGCCTCACACATACCTGATGACTCAGGTCCCCACGTGAGCCTCTTGGACCTGGTGAATCTGGCCCTTACCTGGTCTTCACCCAGACCCTGGGAATCTTGTCACAACCTGGCCCTCACCTAGACCTGGTGAATCTGGTCCCCATCTGGGCCTAACCCAGTCCTGGTGACTATGTTCCCCACCTGGACGTGTTTGCTCTGGACTCTTTCTTGCCTTCACCTTCAACTGGTGACTCTGATCCTATCAGTGCTTCACCCAGACCTGGTGACTCTCGTCCTCACCTGGGCATCATTGGTACCTGGTTACTCTGTTCCACACCTGAGCCTCACCTGGACATGATGTCTCTGGGACCTCTCTGGGCCTCACCCTGACCAGGTGATCTGGTCCCCATCTGGATGTCACCTGGACCAGGTGATTCTGGAACCCCTCTAGGCCTCAACCAGTTCTGGTGACTCTTGTCCTCAACTGGGCCTCACCTGGACCTAGTGAATATGCTCCATCTGGGCCTCATTTGGACCTGGTGACTCTGGTTACTCACTGGGCATCATCGGGAAATGGTTCCACTGCATGACCTGCTGGTTTGCCTCACCTGGACCTGGTAACTCTGGTCCCTACCTGAGCATCATCGGGTCATCTTGACCTGGTGAGTGGGGTTCCCACCTGGATCTTACACATGCCTGGTGACACAGGTCCCCACGTGGGCCTCACTTGGACCTGGTGAATGTGGTCCTTACCTAGTCCTCACCCGGATGTGGTAAATCTGGTCACCACCTGGGCATCACCTAGTCCTGGTGACTTTGTTCCCCACCTGGACCTGATTGCTGTGGACACCTTCTTGGCCTCACCTGGAAGTGGTAACTCTGATCCTAACTGGGCTTCTCCCAGATCTGGTGACTCTGGTCCTCACCGGTGGACCATTATGACCTGGATACTCTGTTCCACACCTGAGCCTCACCTGGACATGATGACTCTGGATCCCCTCTGGGCCTAACCCTGACATGGTTACTCTGGTCCCCATCTGGATATCACCTAGACCAGGTGAATCTGGTACCCCTCTAGGCCTCAACCAGATCTGGTGACTCTGGTCCTCAACTGGGCCTCACCTGGACCTAGTGAATATGCTCCATCTGGGCCTCATTTGGACCTGGTGACTCTGGTCCCTACGTGGGCAACATCGGGACATGGTTCCACAGAATGGTCTGCAAGTTGGCCTCCTCTTGACCTGGTAACTCTGGTCCCTATCTGGGCATCATCGGGACACGGTTCCTCTGCATGACCTGCAGGTTGGCGTTACCTGGACCTCGTACCTCTGGTCCCTACCTGGGCATCATCGGTACACGGTTCCTCTGCATGGCCTGCAGGTTGGCCTCACCTAGACCTGGTGAGTGGGCTTGCCACCTGGGCCTCACCCATACCTGGTGACACAGGTCTCACGTGGGTCTCACTTGGACCTGGTGAATCTGGTCCTTACCTGGTCCTCACCCGGAATTGGTAACCCTTGTCACCACCTGGGAATCACCTGGACTTGGTGAATCTGATCCCCATCTGGGCCTCACCCATTCCTGGTGACTTTGATCCCCACCTGGACCTGATTGCTGTGGACTCCTTCTTGGCTTCAACTGGAACTTGTGACTCTGCTCCTAACTGGGCCTCACCCAGATCTGGTGACTCTGGCCCTCACATGTGGACCATTATGACCTGGATACTCTGTTCCACACCTGAACCTCACCTGGACATGATGATTCTGGATGCCCTCTGGGCCTCACCGTGACATTGTGACTCTGGTCCCAATCTGGATGTCCCCTAGACCAGGTTAATCTGGTACCCCTCAAGGCGTCAACTAGACCTCGTGACTCTGGTCCTCATCTGGGCCTCACCTGGACCTAGTGAATATTCTACCCACCTGCGCCTCGCTGGACCTGGTGACTCTGATTCTACCTGGGCATCATTGGGACATGGTTACTGTATTACCTCCTGGGACTGACCTGATCCTGGTAACTCTGGTCCTGACTTTGGCCTCTTCTGTACCAGGTGACTGTGGCTCCAGCTGGGCCTCACCTGTACCTGGTGACTCTGATCCTAAGCATGGGCTCACCTGACCTGGTGACTGTGGTTCCCATCGAGACCTCACCTGGACCTCATGTCTCCGGTTACACCTGGGCCTCACCAGGACCTGGTGTCTCTTGTACCCACCTGGGTAGCATCAGGATATGGTTACACTGTTCACTAACACTCATCCAGCCGGACCTAATAACTCTGGTCTTCACCTGGGGCACACGAAGACATGGTGACACTGTTTCCCACCTGGGTCTCACCTGGACATGGTGAGTCGGATCCCCACCTGGTCCTCACCTGTAATTGGTGATTTTCGTTCCCACATGGACATCATGTGGACCTGGTGGCTGCAGTGTTTCTAGCTTCTCATGTACCTCGTGTCTCTGGTCCCCACCGGGGCCTCTCCGGGACCTGGTGAGTGTGGTTGCCACCTGCACCTCACATGTACCTGGTGATTCTGGTCTGCACCTGAGACTACCCTGGATCTGGTGACTGTGGTCTCCACCTGGGCTTCACCTGGATTTGGGGACTCTGGTCCCCATCTGGGCCTCACCTGGCCCTGTTGATATGGTCCTCAACTGTGCAAAATTGGGACCCGGTGACTGTGTTCCACAACTGGACCTCACCTGGACCAGGTGACTCTGGTCCCACTCTGGGTGTCACCGTGCCCTAGTGACTGTGAACCCCACTTTAGCCTGACTTGGACCTGCTGACCCTGGTTGCCACCTGCGCCTGACCTCGAATTGTTGACTCTGGTTCTTTCAAGGGCCTTCCCTGTACCTGGTGATCCTGGTCGCACCTGGCCCACACCTGGACGTGGTGACTCCTGTCACCAATGGGAACTCACCTGGACCTGCTTACTGTGTTCCACACCTGGGCCTCAAGTAGACCTGTTGACCATGGTCCCCAAGCCGGCCTCACATGGACCTGTTGCCTCTGATCCCCACCGGGTCCTCACGTGTACCTGGTATCTCTGGTCCTCACCTGGGCCTCAAGTGGACCTAGTGACTCTGGTCCCTACCTGGGCTTCACATGGATCTGTTGACTCTGGTCCCCACCTGGACTTCACATGGCTCTGGTGACTCTGGACCCCACCTGGACCTCTCCTGGACCTGGTGACTCTCTTTGCAACATGGACATCACCTGGATTTGGTGAATCTGGTCCTCAATTTGGCCTCACCTGGACCTGGTGTCTCTCGTCCCCACTTGGACCTAACTCAGAACTGCTGAATCTTGCCCCACCTAGGCCGCACAGAGACCTGGTGACTCTTGTCCCCAGCTATGCCTCAATTCGACCTGATGAATCTGGTCCTCACATGGGACTCACCTGGTCCTGGGACTCAGCTGGATAGAGTGGCTCTGGTTCTCACAAGGGGCTCACCTGATACTGCTGACTCTGGTCTTATTCTATGCCTCACCAGGACCTGGTGATTCTGTTCCCCATCTGGGCCTGCATGGCCCTAGTGACTCTGGTCCTCACCCAGGCGTCATTGTGACCTGGATACTCTATTCCACACCTGGGCCTCTCTTTGACCAGGGACTTCTGGTCCCATTCTGGGCCTCAAACTAAACTGGTTACTCTGGTTCCCCCTCTGGGCCTCACCCTGCCCTGGTGACTCTGGTCACCCGTTGGGCTTCACTTGGGCCTGTAGAATCTTGTCCTTATCTGTTCCGCACCTGTATCTGGTGACTGGTCGCCACCTGGGCCTCACCTGGACTTGGTGAATCCTGTTGCCTCCTGCGCCTCACCTGGACCTTGTGACTGTGGTCCCACCTGGACCTCACCTGGGTCTGGTGGCTCTGGTTCCCATATGGGGCTCTCCTGGACCTGGTTCCTGTGGTCTCCATCTAGCCTCACCTGGAACACAATGACTCTGATCCATATATGTTCCTCTCCTGGACATGTTGACTCTGGTCCTTACCTGGTCATCATTGGGACCTGGATACTCTATATACCTGGGCCTCACCTGGACCTGGTGACTGTGGTCCCACCTGGGCCTCTCCTGGACGAGGTGACTGGTTCCCACAGGGACCTCACCTGGACCTGGTGACTCAGATCCTCATATGGGCATCATGGGACCAGGGTTCTCAGTTCCACATCGGGGTCTCATCTGTACCTAGTGATTCTCATCCCCCTATGTGCCTCACCCTGATATGGTGACTCTGGTCCCAACCTGGATGTCACCAGAACCGGGTGACACTGGTCACCCTCTGGGAGTCACCCGGAGCTGGGGACAGTGCTCCTCAAATGGGCCTCAACAGGACCTGGTGCATCTACTCCTCACTAAGGCCTCGTCTGGACCTTGTGACTCTTTTCCCACCTGGCATCAATGGGACATGGTTACTCTTCCCACCTGGGCCTCACATGGACATGATAACTTTGCTCCACACTTTGGCCTCAACTGGTCCTGATGATTCTGGTCCATCGACCTAGGCCTCAATCTGGACCTGGTGACTGTGGTCCCCACCTGGGACTCACCTGGACCTGGTGACTCTCGTTCCCACATGAACCACACCAGGTCCTGGTGACTGGGTTGTTCTTGTAGAATCACTTTTAACTGGTGACTCCAGTCCCCACTAGGGACTCACGTGAATCGGGTGACTTGGCCTGCAGGTTGGCCTCACATGGACCTGGTTAGTGGGATGCCACTTTGGTCTCACCCATACTTGGTGACTCACTTCTCCACCTGTGCCTCTTGGACCTGGTGAATCTGGTCCTTACCTTGTTCTCTCCCAGACCCGGGGACTCTGGTCACCACGTGGGCCTCACCTGGACCTGGTGATTCCGGTCCCCATCTGGGCCTCACTCAGTCCTGGTGACTTTGTTCCCCACCTTGACCTGATTGCTGTGGACTCTTTCATGGCCTCACCTGGACCTGGTGACTCTGATCCTATCTGCTTGTCACCCAGACCTGGTGACTCTGGTCCTCACCTGGGCATCATTGGTACCTGGTGACTCTGTTCCACACCTGAGTCTCACCTGGACATGAGGCTCTGGACTCTCGAACCACTCTGGGCCTAACCCTGACCTGGTGACTCTGGTCTCCATCTGGATGTCACCTGGACCAGTTGATTCTGGTACCACTCTCGGCTTCAACCAGTTCTGGTGACTCTGGTCCTCAACTGGGCCTCACCTGGACCTATTGAATATGCTCCATCTGGGCCTCATTTGGACCTGGTGTCTGGTTCCTACCTGGGCATCATCGGGACATGGATCCACTGCATGGCCTGTCGGTTTGTCTCAGCTGGACCTGGTAACTCTGGTCCCTACCTGGGAATCATCGGGACACGGTTCCTCTGCATGGCCTCCAGGTTGGCCTCACCTGGACCTAGTGAGTGGGGTTGCCTCCTGGGGCTCACCCATACCTGGTGACACAGGTCCCCACGTGGGCCTCACTTGGACGTGGTGAATCTGGTCCTTACCTGGTCCTCACCCGTTACTCCTAACTCGGGTCACCACCTGGGAATCACATGAACCTGGTTAATCTGGTCCCCATCTGGTCCTCATCCAGTCTTGGTGACTTTGTCACCCCACCTGGACCTGATTGCTGTGGACTCCTTCTTGGCCTCACCTGGAACTGGTGACTCTGATCCTAACTGGGCCTCACCCAGATCTGGTGACTCTGGTCCTCACCTATGGACCATTAGGACCTGGATACTCTGTTCCACACCTGAGCCTCACCTGGACATGATGACTCTGGATCCCCTCTGGGCCTCACCCTGACATGATGACTCTGGTCCCCATCAGGATGTCACCTAGACTAGGTGAATCTGGTATCCCTCTAGGACACAACTTGACCTGGTGACTCTGGTCCTGAACTGGGCCTCACGGTGACCTAGTGAACATGTTCCCCACCTGCGCCTCATCTGGATCTGGTGACTCTGGTTCTACATGGGAATCACTGGGACCTGGATACTCTCTTATATACCTGGGCCTCACCTGGACCTGGTGACTGTGGTCCCACCTGGGCCTCACCTGGACGAGGTGACTGGTTCCCACATGGACCTCACCTGGACCTGGTGACTCAGATCCTCATATGGGCATCATGGGACCTGGTTTCTCAGTTCCACATCAGGGGCTCACCTGGACATAGTGATTCTCGTCCCCCTCTGGGCCTCACCCTGACATGGTGACTCTGGTCCCCACCTGGATATCACCAGAACCGGGTGACACTGGTCCCCCTCTGGGACTCTCCCGGAGCTGGGGACACTGGTCCTCAGCTGGGCCTCAACAGTACCTGGTGAATCTACTCCTCACTTAGGCCTCGTCTGGACATTGTGACGCTTTTCCCACCTGGCATCAATGGGACATGGTTACTCTTCCCATCTGGGCCTCACCTGGACATGGTAACTTTGCTCCGCACTTTGGCCTCAACTGCTCCTGATGACTCTGGTCCCCCGACCTAGGCCTCAATCTGGACCTGGTGACTGTGGTCCCCACCTGGGTCTCACCTGAACCTGGTGACTCTCGTTCCCACTTGAAACACACCTGGCCCTGTTGACTGTGGTGTTCTTGTAGACTGACATTTACCTGTGACTCCGGTCCCCACTAGGGCCTCACCTGGATCTGGAGACTTTGACCTGCAGGTTGGCCTCACCCTGACCTGGTGACTCTGGTCCCCATCTGGATGTCACCTGGTCCAGGTGATTCTGGTACCCCTCTAGGACTCAACCAGATCTGGTGACTGTGATCCTCAACTGGGCCTCACCTGCACCTAGTGAATATGCTCCATTTGGCCTCATTTGGACCTGGTGACTCTGTTCCCTACCTGGGCATCATCGGTACATGGGTCCATTGCATGGCCTGCAGGTTGGCCTCACCTGGACCTGGTAACTCTGGTTCCTACCTGGGCATCATCGGGACATGTTCCACTGCATGGCCTGCAGGTTGGCTCACCTGGACCTGAGAACTCTAGTCCCTACCTCGGCATCATCGGGACATGGTTCCTCTGCATGGCCTGCAGTTGGCCTCACATGGACCTGGTGAGAGGAGTTGTCACTTGGGCCTCACACATGGCTGGTGACACAGGTCCCCAAGTGGGCCTCACTTGGACCTGGTGAATCTGGTCCTTACCTGGTCCTCACCCGGAACCCGTAACTCTGTTCACTACCTGGGAATCACCTGGACCTGGTGAATCTGGTCCCCATCTGGGCCTCACCCAGTCCTCGGGACTTTGTTCACCACCAGGACCTGATTGCTGTGGACTCTTTCTTGGCCTCACCTGGAACTGGTGACTCTGATCCTATCTGCGGGTCACCCAGACCTGGTGACTCTGGTCCTCACCTGGGCATCACTGGTACCTGGTGACTCTGTACCACACCTGAGCCTCACCTGGACATGATGACTCTGGAACCATTCTGGGCCTCACCCAGACATGGTGACTCTGGTCCTCATCTGGATGTCACCTGGACCAGGTGTTTCTTGTACCCCTCTAGGCCTCAACCATATCTGGTGTCTCTGGTCCTCAACTGGGTCTCACTGGGACCTAGTGATCATGCTCCCCACCTGCGCCCCATCTGGAACTGGTGACTCTGGTTCTACCTGGGCATCATCGGGACATGGTTATTCTATTCCCCACTCGGACTGACCTGATTCTGGTAACTCTGGTCCGGACTTTGGCCTCTTCTGTACCAAGTGACTCTGGCTCCACCTGGGCCACACCTGTAACTGGTGACTCTGATCCTAAACATGGCCTCACCTGACTTTCTGACTGTGGTTCCCATGGGGACCTCACATGGACCTCATGTCTCTCGTCGCACCTGGGCCTCACCAGGACCTGGTGTCTCTGGTACCCATCTGGGTAGCATCAGGATATGGTTACACTGTTCACTAACAGTGACACAGCCGGACGCATTAACTCTGGTCTTCACCTGGGCCACACCTGGATGTGGTGACACTGGTTCCCACCTGGGTCTCACCTGGACATTGTGAATCGGATCCCCATCTGGGCCTCACTTGTAACTGGTGATTCTCGTCCCACATGGACACCATGTCGACCTGGTGGCTGCAGTGTTTCTAGCTTCTCATGTACCTCGTGACTCTGGTCCCCACCAGGGCCTCACCGGGACCTGGTGAGTGTGGTTGCCACCTGCACCTCACATGGACCTGGTGATTCTGGTCTGCACCTGAGACTACCCTGGATCTGGTGACTGTGGTCTCCACCTGGGTCTCACCTGGACGTGGTGACTCTTGTCACCACCGGGGACTCACCTGGACCTGCTTACTGTGTTCCACACCTGGGCCTCAAGTAGACCTGTTGACCATGGTCCCCAGGCCGGCCTCACATGGACCTGTTGCCACTGCTCCCCACCGGGGTCTCCCTTGTACCTGGTATCTCTGGTCCCATCCTTGACCTCATCTGGACCTAGTGACTCTGGTCCCCACCTGGGCTTCACCTGGATCTGGTGACTCTGGTCCCCACCTGGACCTTTCCTGGACCTGGTGACTCTCTTTGAACATGGACCTCACCTGGATTTGGTGACTCTGGTCCCCTCCTCGACCTCACCTGCATCTGGTGACTCTAGCCTGCTGGTTGGCCTCACCTGGACCTGGGGAGTGGGGTTGCCACCTGGGCCTCACACATAGCTGGTGACTCAGGTCCCCACGTGGGCCTCATTTGGACCTGTTGAATCTGGTCCTTAGCTGGTCCTCTCCCAGCCCCGAGGACTCTGGTCACCACCTGGGAATAACCTGGACCTGGTGAATCTGGTCCAAATCTGGGCCTCACCAAGTCCTGGTGACTTTCTTCACCACCTGGACCTGATTTAGTAGACGCCTTCTTCTTCTTCTCAGTCACCTGGAACTGGTGACTCTGATCCTATCTGTGTGTCACCCAGATCTGTTGACTCTGGTCCTCACCTGGGCATCATTGGTACCTGGAGATTCTGTTCCACACCTGAGCCTCACCTGGACCCGATGACTCTGGAACCACTCTGGGCCTCACCCTGACCTGGTGACTCTGGTCCCCATCTGGTTATCACCGCGATCAGGTGATTCTGGTACCCTTCTAAGCCGAACCAGATATGGTGAAACTGGTCCTCAACTGGGCCTCACCTGGACCAGGTGACTCTGGTCCCCCTCTGGGTCTCACCGTGCCCTAGTGACTGTGAACCCCACTTTGGCCTGACTTGGACCTCCTGACCCTGGTTGCCACCTGCGCCTGACCTCAAACTGTTGACTCTGGTTCTTTCAAGGGCCTCCCCGGGACCTGATGATCCTGGTCCCCACCTGGGCCTCACCTGGACGTGGTCACTCTTGTCACCACTGGGGACTCACCTGTACCTGCTTACTGTGTTCCACACCTGGGCCTCAAGTAGATCTGTTGACCATGGTCCCCAAGCCGGCCTCACATGGACCTGTGGCCTCTGATCCCCACCGGGGCCTCACGTGTACCTGAAAACTCTGGTCCTCACCTGGGCCTCATCTGGACCTAATGACTCTGATCCCCACCTGGGCTTCACCTGGATGTGGTGACTCTAGTCACACCTGGACCTCTCCTGGACCTGGTGACTCTCTTTCCAACATGGACCTCAACTGGATATGGTGACTCTGGTCCTCAGTTTGGCCACACCTGGACCTGGTGTCTCTCGTCCCCACTTTGACCTAACTCAGAACTGCTGAATCTTGCCCCACCTAGGCCGCACCCAGTCCTGGTGACTCTTGTCCCCAGCTATGTCTCATTTCGACCTGATGAATAAGTTACTCACGTGGGCCTCCCATGGACCTGGGACTCAGCTGGATAGAGTGGCTCTGGTTCCCACAAGGGGCTCACCTGATACTGCTGACTGTGGTCTTATTCTATGCCGAACCAGGACCTAGTGATTCTGTTCCCCATCAGGGCCTGCATGGGCCTAGTGACTCTGGTCCTAACTCAGCCATCATTGGGACCTGGATACTCTATTCAACACCTGGGCCTCACTTTGATCAGGCACCTCTGGTCCCATTCTGGGCCTCAAACTAAACTGGTTACTCTGGTTACCACTCTGGGTCTCACCCTTACCTGGTGACTCTGGTCACCCCTTGGGCTTCACTTGGGCCTGGTGAATCTGGTCCTTAGATGGTCCGAACCTGGATCTGGTGACTGGTCGCCTCCTGGGCCTCTCCTGGACTTGGTGAATCCTGTTGCCACCTGCGCGTCACCAGGACCTTGTGACTGTGGTCCCACCTGGAACTCACCTGGATCTGGTGGCTCTGGTTCCCATATGGGGCTCTCCTGGACCTGGTTCCTGTGGTCTCCATCTGGCCTCACCTGGAACACAATGACTCTGTTTCATATTTGGGCCTCTCCTGGACCTGTTGACTCTGGTACTTACATGGGCATCATTGGGACCTGGGTACACTCTTATATACCTGGGCCTCTCCTGGACCTGGTGACTGTGGTCCCACCTGGGCCTCACCTGGATGAGGTGACTGGTTCCCACAGGGACCTCACCTGGACCTGGTGCCTCAGATCCTCATATGGGCATTATGGGACCTTTTTTCTCAGTTCCACATCGGGGCCTTCCCTGGACCTAGTGATTCTCGTCCCACTCTGGGCCTCACTCTGACGTGGTGACTCTGGTCCCCACCTGCATATCACCAGAACCGGGTAACTCTGGTCCCCCTCTGGGACTCACCCGGAGCTGGGGACACTGGCACTCAACTGGGCCTCAACAGGAGCTGGTGAATCTACTCCTCACTTAGGCCTCTTCTAGACCTTCTGACTCTTTTCCCACCTGGCATCAATTGGACATGGTTACTCTGTTCCCCACCTGGGCCTCACCTGGACATGATAACTTTGCTCCACACTTTGGCCTCAACTGATCCTGATGATTCTGGTCTCCCCATCTAGACCTCAATTTGGACCTGGTGACTGTGGTCCCCACCTGGGTCTCACCTGGACCTGTGACTCTCATTCCCACATGAAACACACCTGGACCTGATTACTGTGGTGTTCTTGTAGTCTCACATTTACCTGGTGTCTCCGGTCCCCACTAGGGCCTTACCTGGAGCTGGTGACTCTGATCCTATCTGCCCGTCACTCAGACCTGGTGACTCTGGTCCTAACCTGGGCATCATTGGTACCTGGTGACTCTGTTCGAACCTGAGCCTCACCAGGACATGATGACTCTGGAACCTGGCTGGGACTCACCCTGACCTGGTGACTCTGATCCCCATCTGGATGTCACTGGACCAGGTGATTCTGGTACCCCTCTAGGCCTCAACCAGTTCTGGTGCCTCTGGTCCTCAACTGGGCCTCACCTGAACCTAGTGAATATGCTCCATCTGGGCCTAATTTGGACCTGGTGACTCTGGTCCCTACCTGGGCATCATCGGGACATGGTTCCACTGCATGGCCTGCAGGTTGGCCTCACATGAACCTGGTAACTCTGGTCCCAACCTGGGCATCATCGGGACATGGTTCCTCAGCATGGCCTGCAGGTTGGCCTCACCTTGAACTTGTGAGTGGGGTTGCCACCTGGGCCTCACACATAGCTGGTGACTCAATTCCCCTCGTGGGCCTCTTGCACCTGGTGAATCTGGTCCTTACCTGGTCCTGTCCCAGACCCGGGGACTCTGGTCACCACCTGGGCCTCACCTGGACCTGGTGAATCTGGTCCCCATCTGTGCCTCACCCAGTCCTGGTGACTTTGTTCCCCACCTGGACCTGATTGCTGTGGACTCTTTCTTGGCCTCAGCTGGAACTGGTGACTCTGATCCTATCTTCGCGTCACCCAGATCTGGTGACTCTGGGCCTCACCTGGGCATCATTGGTACCTGGTGACTCTGTTCCACGCCTGAGCCTAACCTGGACATGATGACTCTGGAACCACTCTGGACCTCTCCCTGACCTGATGCCTCTGATCCCTATCTGAATGTCACCTGTACGAGGTGATTCTGGTACCCCTCTAAGCCTCAACCAGATATGGTGACAGTGGTCCTCAACTGGGCCTCACTGGACCTAGTGAATATGCTCCATCTGGGCCTCATTTGGACCTGGTGACTCTGTTCCCTACCTGGGCATCATCGGGACATTGTTCCACTGCATGGCCTGCATATTGGCCTCACCTGGACCTGGTAACTCTGTTCCCTACCTGGGCATCATCGGGACATGGTTCCAATGCATGGCCTGCATATTGGCCTCACCTGGACCTGGTAACTCTGTTCCCTACCTGGGCATCATCGGGACATGGTTCCAATGCATGGCCTGCATATTGGCCTCACCTGGACCTGGTAACTCTGTTCCCTACCTGGGCATCATCGGGACATGGTTCCACAGCATGGCCTGCAGGTTGGCTTCAACTGGACCTGGTAAGTCTTGTCCCTACGTGGGCATCATCGGTACATGGTTCCACTGCATGGCCTGCACGTTGGCCTCACCTGCACCTGGTGAGTGGGATTTACACCTGGGCCTCACCCATACATGGAGACACAAGTCCCCACGTGGCCCTAACTTGGACCTGGTGAATCTGGTCCTTACCTGGTCTTCACTTGGAACTGGTAACTCTGGTCACCACCTGGGAATCACCTGGACCTGGTGAATCTGGTCCCCATCTGGGCCTCACCTAGTCTTGTTGACTTTGTTCCCAACCTGGAACTGATTGCTGTGGACTCCTTCTTGTCCTCACCTGGAACTGCTAACTCTGATCCTAACTGGACCTCACCCAGATCTGTTGATTCTTGTCCTGACCTGTGGACCAATATGACCTGGATACTTTGTTCCACACCTGAGCCTCACCTGGACATGATGACTCTGCATCCCCTCTGGGCCTCACCCTGACCTGGTGACTCTGGTCCCCATCTGGATGTCACCTAGACCAGGTGAATCTGGTACCCCTCTAGGCCTCAACTAGACTGGGGGAATCTGGTCCTCAACTGGGCCTCACCGGGACCTAGTGAATATACTCCCCACCTGCACCTCATCTGTACTTGGTGACTCGGGTTCTACCTGGGCATCATCGGGACATGGTTACTCTATTCCCCACTGGGACTCTCCTGATCCTGGTAACTCTGGTCCTGACTTTGGCATCTTCTCTACTTGGTGACTCTGGCTCCACTTGGGCCTCACCTGTAACTGGTGACTCTGATCCTAAGCATGGCCTCACCTGACCTGGTGTCTGTGGTTCCCATCGGGACCTCACCTGGACCTCATGTCTCTGGTCCCACCTGGGCCTCACCAGGACCTGGTGTCTCTGGTACCCACCTGGGTAGCATCAGGATATGGTTACACTCTTCACTAACAGTGACCCATCCGGACCTATTAACTCTGGTCTTCACCTGGGCCACACCTGGACATGGTGGCACTGGTTCCCTCTTGGGTCTCACGTGGACATGTGATTCAGATCCCTGCCTGATCCTCACCTGTAACTGGTGATTCTCGTTCCCACATGGACATCATGTGGATCTGGTGGCTGCAGTGTTTCTAGCTTCTCATGTACCTCGTGACTCTGGTCCCCACCAGGGCCTCACCGGTACCTGTTGTGTGTGGTTGCCACCTGCACCTCACCTGGACCTGGTGATTCTGGTCTGCGCCTGAGACTACCCTGGATCTGGTGACTGTGGTCCCCACCTTGGCTTCACCTTGATTTTGGGCTCTCCTTCCCATCTGTGCCTCACCTGGCCCTGTTGACCATGGTCCTCAACTGGGCAAAATTGGGACACGGTGACTGTGATCCACAACTGGACCTCACCTGGACCAGGTGACTCTGGTCCCCCTCTGGGTGTCACCGTGCCCTAGTGACTGTGAACCCCACTTTGGCCTGACTTGGACCTCCTGACCATGGTTGCCACCTGCGCCTGACCTCGAACTGTTGACTCTGGTTCTTTCAAGGGCCTCCCCTGGACGTGTTGATCCTGGTGCCCACATGGGCCTGACCTGGACCTGGTGACTCTTGTCACCACCGGGAACTCACCTGGACCTGCTTACGGTGTTCCACACCTGGGCCTCAAGTAGACCTGTTGACCATGGTCCCCAAGCCAGCCTCACATGGACATGTTGCCTCTGATCCGCACCGGGGCTTCACGTGTACCTGGTAACTCTGGTCCTCATCTGGGTCTCATCTGGACCTAGCGACTGTGGTCCCTACCTGGGCTTCACCTGGATCTGGTGACTCTGGTCCCCACCTGGACTTCACCTGGATCTTCTGACTCTGGTCCACACCTGGACCTGACCTGCATCTGGTGACTCTGGTCCTCAGTTTGGCCTCATCTGGATCTGGCGTCTCTCGTCCCCACTTTGACCTAACTCAGAACTGCTGAATCTTGCCCCACTTCGGCCGCACCCAGACTTGGTGATTCTTGTCCCCAGCTATGCCTCAATTCGACCTGATGAATCTGCTCCTCACGTGGGCCTCACATGGACCTGGACTCAGCTTGATAGAGTGGCTTGGTTCCCACAAGGGGCTCACCTGATATAGCTGACTGTGGTCTTATTCTATGCCTCACCTGGTCCTAGCGATTCTGTTCCCATCTGGGCCTGCATGGCCCTAGTGACTCTGGTCCTCACCCAGGAATCATTAGGACCTGGATACTCTATTCCACACCTGTGCCTCACATTGACTATGGACCTCTCGTCCCATTCTGGGACTCAAACTAAACTAGTTACTGGTTCCCCTTTGGGCCTCACCCTTACCTGGTAACTCTGGTCACCCTTTGGGCTTCACTTCACCAGATGAACCACACCTGGACCTGGTGACTGTGGTGTTCTTGTATACTCACATGTACCTGGTGACTCCAGTCCCCACTAGGGCCTCACCTGGATCTGGTGACTCTGGCCCGCCAGTTGACCTCACCTAGACCTGGTGAGAGGGTTTGCCACCTAGGCCTCACACATAGCTGATGACTCAGGTCCCCACGTGAGCCTCTTGGACCTGGTGAATCTGGTCGTTACCTGGTCCTTTCCGAGACCCGGGGACTCTATCCCCACCTGGGCCTCACCTGGACATGGTGAATCTGGTCCCCATCTGGGTCTCACCCTGGTCTGGTGACTTTGTTCCCCACCTGGACCTGATTGCTGTGAACTCTTTCTTGGCCTCACCTGCAACTGGTGACTCTGATCCTATCTGCGCCTCACCCAGATCTGGTGACTCTGGTCCTCACCTGGGCATCTTTGGTACCTGGTGACTCTCTTCCACACCTGAGCCTCACCTGGACCCGATGACTCTGGAACCACTCTGGGCCTCCCCCTGACCTGGTGACTCTCGTCCCCATCTGGATATCACCTGGACCAGGTGATTCTGGTACCCTTCTAAGACTCAAGTAGATATGGTGAAACTGGTCCTCAACTGGGCCTCACCTGGACCTAGTGAATATGCTCCATCTGGGCCTTATATGGACCTGGTGACTCTGGTCCCTACCTGGGCATCATCAGGATATGGTTCCACTGCATCGCCTGCAGATTGGCCTCAACTGGACCTAGTAAATCTGGTCCCTACCTGAGCATCACCGGGACATGGTTCCTCTGCATGGCCTGCAGGTTGGCCTCACCTGGACCTGGTGAGTGTTATTGCCACCTGGGCCTCACCCATACCTGGTGACTCAGGTCCACATGGGCCTCACTTGGACCTAGTGAATCTGGTCCTTACCTGGTCCTTTCCCAGAACGGGGACTCTGGTCACCACCTGTGCCTCACCTGGACCTGGTGAATCTGTTACCCCTCTAGGCCTCAACAAGATCTGGTGACTCTGATCCTATCTGCGCGTCACCCAGACCTGGTGACTCTGGTACTCACCTGAGCATCATTGGGACCTGGTGACTCTGTTCCACACCTGAGCCTCACCTGGACATGATGACTCTGGAAACTCTCTGGGACAACCCTGACCTGGTCACTGTGGTCCCCATCTGGATGTCACCTGGACCAGGTGATTCTGGTACCCTTCTAGGCCTCAACCAGATCTGGTGACTCTGGTCCTCAACTGGGCCTCACTTGGACCTAGTGAATATGCACCATCTGGGCCTCTTTTGGACCTGGTGACTCTGGTCCCTACCTGGGCATCATCGGGATATGGTTCCACTGCATGGCCTGCAGGTTGGCCTCACTTGGACCTGGTAAGTCTGGTCCCTACATGGTCATCATCGGGACATGGTTCCTCTGCACGGCCTGCAGGTTGGCCTCACCTGGACCTGGTCAGTGGGGTTGCCACCTGGGCCTCACCTATGCCTGGTGACACAGGTCCCCACGAGGGCCTCACTTGGACCTGGTGAATCTTGTCCTTACCTGGTCCTCACCCGGAACTGGTAGTCTGGTCACCACCTGGATATCACCTGGATCTTGTGTATCTGGTCCCCATCTAGGCCTCACCCAGTCCTGGTGACTTTGTTCCCCACCTGGACCTGATTTCTGTGGACTCCTTCTTGGCCTCACCTGGAACTGGTGACTCTGGTCCCCACCTGGACCTCTCCCGGACCTGGTGACTTTCTTTCAAACATGGACCTCACATGGATCTGGTGACTCTGGTACTCAGTTTGGCCTCACCTGGAACTGGCGTCTCTCGTCCCCACTTTGACCTAACTCAGAACTGCTGAATCTAGCCCAACTTATGCAGCACCCAGACCTGGTGACTTTTGTCCCCAGCTATGCCTCAATTCGACCTAATGAATCTGGTCCTCACGGGAGCCTCACCTGGACCTGGGACTCAGCTGTAGAGTGGCTCTGGTTCCCGCAAGGGGCTCAGCTGATACTGCTGACTGTGGTCTTATTGTATGCCTCACCAGGACCTAGTGATTCTGTTCCCCATCTGGGCCTGCATGGCCCCAGTGACTCTGGGCCTCACCCAGGCATCATTGGGTGATGGACCCAATGATCCTCACCCTGGATACGCTATTACACACCTGGGCCTCACTTTGACCAGGGACCTCTGGTCCAATTCTGAGCCTCAAACTAAACAGGTTACTCTGGTTCCCCCTCTGGGGCTCACCCTTACCTGGTGACTCCTGTCACCCTTTGGGCTTCACTTCGGCCTGGTGAATCTGGTCCTTAGCTGGTCCGCGCCTGGATGTGGTGACTGGTCGCCACCTAGGCATCACCTGGACTTGTTGAATCCTGTTGCCACCTGTGCCTCACCTGGACCTTGTGACTGTGGTCCCACCTGGACCTCACCTGGATCTCGTGGCTCTGGTTCCCATATGGGGCTCTCCTGGACCTGGTTCCTGTGGTCTCCATCTGACCTCACCTGGAACACAATGACGCTGATCCGTATTTGGGCCTCTCCTGGACCTGTTGACTCTGGTCCTTACCTGGGCATCATTGGGACCTCGATACTCTCTTTTATACCTGGGCCTCACCTGGACCTGGTGACTGTGGTCCCACCTGGGCCTCACCTGGACGAGGTGACTGGTTCCCACAGAGACCTCACATGGACCTGGTGACTCAGGTCCTCATATAGGCATCATGGTACCTGGTTTCTCAGTTCCACATCGGGCCTCACCTGGAGCTAGTGATTCTCGTCACCCTCTGGGCCTCATCCTGACGTGGTGACTCTGGTCCCCACCTGGATATCACCAGAACCGGGTGACTCTGGTCACCCTCTGAGACTCTCCGGAGCTGTGGACACTGGTCCTCAACTGGGCCTCAACAGGACCTGATGAATCTACTCTTCACATAGGCCTCGTCTGGAACTTGTGACTCTTTTCCCACCTGGCATCAAAGGGACATGGTTACTCTGTTCCCCACGTGGGCCTCACCTGGACATGATAATTTTGCTCCACACTTTGCCCTCACATGGTCCTGATGACTCTGGTCCCCCGACTTAGGCCTCAATCTGGACCTGGTGACTGTGGTGTCTTGTAGACTCACATTTACCTGGTGACTCCGGTCCCCACTAGGGCCTCACCTGGATAAGGTGACTCTGGCCTGGAGGTTGGCCTCACCTGGACCTGGTGAGTGGGGTTGCCACCCAGGCGTCACCCATACCTGGTGACTCAGGTCCCCACGTGGGCCTCCTGGACCTGGTGAATATGGTAATTCTGGTCACCACCTGGGAATCCCCTGGACCTGGATATTCTGGTCGCCATCTGGACCTGACCCAGTCCTGGTGACTTTGTTCCCCACCTGGACCTGATTGCTGTAGACTCCTTTTGGGCCTCACCTGGAACTGGTGACTCTGATCCTAACTGGGCCTCACCCAGATCTGGTGACTCTGGTCCTCACCTGTGGACCACTAAGACCTGGATACTCTGTTCCACACCTGAGCCTCACCTGGACATGATGACTCTGCATCTTCTCTGGGCCTCACTCTGACATGGTGACTCTGGTCCCCATCTGGATGTCACCTAGAACAGGTGAATCTGAGACCCCTGTCGGCCTCAACCAGACCTGGTGACTCTGGTCCTCAACTGGGCCTCACCTGGACCTAGTGAACATGCTCCACACCTGCGCCTCATCTGAACGTGGTGACTCGGGTTCTACCTGGGCATCATCGGGACATGGTTACTCTATTCCCCAATGGGACTGACCTGATCCTAGTAACTTTGGTCCTGACTTTGGCCTCTTCTGTACCAGGTCACTCTGGCTCCACCTGGGCCTCACCTGTAACTGGTAACTCTGATCCTAAGCATGGCCTCACCTGACCTGGTGACTGTGGTTCCCATCGGAATCTTGCCTGGACCTCATGTCTCTGGTCCCACCTGGGCCTCACCAGGACCTGGTGTATCTGGTACCCACCTGGGTAGCATCAGGTTATGGTTACACTGTTCACTAACAGTGACCCACCCGGAACTATTAACTCTAGTCTTCACCTGGGCCACACCTGGACGTGGTGACACTGGATCCCACCTGGGTCTCAACTTGACATGGTGAGTCGGATCCCCACCTGTTCCTCACGTGTACTGCTGATTCTCCGGCCCACATGGACATCTTGTGGACCTGGTGGCTGCAGTGTTTCTAGCTTCTCATGTACCTTGTGACTCTGGTCCCTGCCAGGGCCTCACTGGGTCCTGGGGAATGTGGTTGCCACCTGTACCTCACTTGGAACTGGTGATTATGGTCTGCACCTGAGACTACCCTGGATCTGCTGACTGTGGTCCCCACCTGGGCTTCACCTGGATATGGGGACTCCAGTCCCCATCTGGGCCTCACCTGGCCCTGTTGACCATGGTCCTCAACTGGGCAAAATTGGGACCCGGTGACTGTGTTCCACAACTGGACGTCACCTAGACCAGGTGACTCTGGTACCCCTCTGGTCTCACCGTGCCCTAGTGACTGTGAACCCCACTTTGGCCTGCTTTGGACCTGCTGACCCTGGATGCCACCTGCGCCTGACCTCGAACTGTTGACTCTGGTTCTTTCAAGGGCTTCCCCTGTACCTGGTGATCCTGGTCCCCACCTGGGCCTCACCTGGACGTGGTGACTCTTGTCACAACCTGGGACTCACCTGGACCTGGTTACTGTGTTCCACACTTGGGCCTCAAGTAGACCTGTTGACCATGGTCCCCAAGCCGGCCTCACATGGACCTGTTGCCTCTGATCCCCACCGGGGCCTCACGTGTACCTGGGAACTCTGGTCCTCACCTGGGCGTCATCTGGACCTAGTGACTCTGGTCCCCACCTGGGATTCACCTGGATCTGGTGACTCTGGTCCCGCCTTGGCCTTCACCTGGATCTGGTGACTCTTGTCCCCACCTGGACCTCTCCTGGACCTGGTGACTCTCTTTCCAACATGGACCTCACCTGGATCCGGTGACTCTGGTCCTCAGTTTGGCCTCACCTGGACCTGGTGTCTCTCGTCCACACTTTGACCTAACTCAGAACTGCTGAATCTTGCCCCACCTAGGCCGCAACCAGATCTGGTGACTCTTGTCCCCAGCTATGCCTCAATTCGACCTGATGAATCTGGTCCTCACGTCGGCCTCTCATGGACCTGGGACTCAGCTGGATAGAGTGGCTCTGTTACCCACAAGGGGCTCACCTGATACTGGTGACTGTGGTCTTATTCTATGCCTCACCAGGACCTCGTGATTCTGTTCCCCATCTGGGCCTGCATGGCCCTAGTGACTCTGGTCCTCACCCAGGCATCATTGGGACCTGGATACTCTATTCGACACCTGGGCCTCACTCTCACCAGGGACCTCTGGTCACACTCTGGGCCTCAAATTAAACTGGTTACTCTGGTCACCCTCTTGGCCTCACCCTTACCTGGTGACTCTGGACACCCCTTGGGTATCATTTGGGCCTGGTGAATCTGGTCCTTAGCTTGTCCTCACTTCTTTATGGTGAGTGGTCGCCACCTGGGCCTCACCTGGACTTGGTGAATCCTGTTGTCACCTGCGCCTCACCTGGACCTTGTGACAGTGGTCCAACCTGGACTTCACCTGGATCTGGTTGCTCTGGTTCCCATATGGGGCTTTCCTGGACCTGGTTCCTGTGGTCTCCATCAGGCCTCACCTGGAACACAATGACTCTGTTTCATTTTTGGGCCTCTCCTGGACCTGTTGACTCTGGTACTTACATGGGCATCATTGGGACCTGGGTACACTCTTATATACCTGGTCCTCACCTGGACGTGGTGACTGTGGTCCCACCTGGACCTCACCGGGACGAGGTGACTGGTTCCCACAGGGACATCACCTGGACCTCGTGACTCAGGTCCTCATATGGGCATCATGGGACTTGGTTTCTCAGTTCCACATCGGGGCCTCAAGTGGACCTAGTGATTCTGGTCCCCCTCTGGGCCTGACCCTGACGTGGTGACTCTGGTCCCAACCTGGATATCACCAGAACCTGGTGACTGTGGTCCCCCTCTGGGACTCACCCAGAGCTGTGGACACTTGTCCTCAACTGGGCCTCATCAGGACCTGGTGAATCTACTCCTCACTTAGGCCTCGTCTGGAACTTGTGACTCTTTTCCCACCTGGCATCAATGGGACATGGTTACTCTGTTCCCCACCTGGGCCTCACCTGGACATGATAACTTTGCTCCGCACTTTGGCCTCATCTGGTCCTGATGACTCTGGTCCCTCCACCTAGGCCTCAATCAGGACCTGGTGACTCTGGTCCCCACCTGGACTTCACCTGGATCTGGTGACTCTGGTCCCCGCCTGGACCTCTCCTGGACCTGGTGACTCCTTTCCAACATGGACCTCACCTGGATCTGGTGACTCTGGTCCTCAGTTTGGCCTCACCTGGACCTGGTGACTCTCGTTCCCAAATGAATCACACCTGGACCTGGTGACTGTGGTGTTCTTGTAGACTCACATTTACCTGGGGAGTCCGGTACCCACAAGGGCCTCACCTGCATCTGGTGACTCTGGCCTGCAGGTTGGCCTCACTTGGACCTGGTGAGTGGGGTTGCCACCTGGGCCTCACCCACAACTGGTGATTCATGTCCTCACGTTGGTCTCTTGGACCTGGTGAATCTGGTCCTTACCTGGTCCTCTCCCAGACCCGGGGACTCTGGTCACCACCTGGGCCTCACCTGGACCTGGTGAATCTGGTCCCCATCTGGGCCTCACCCAGTCCTGGTGACTTTGTTCCCCACGTGGACCTCATTGCTGTGGACTCTTTCTTGGCCTCACCTGGAACTGGTGACTCTGATCCTATCTGCGCGTCACCCAGATCTGGTGACTCTGGGCCTCACCTGAGCATCATTGGTACCTGGTGACTCTGTTCCACGCCTGAGCCTCACCTGGACATGATGACTCTGGAAACACTCTGGGCCTCTCCCTGAACTGATGCCTCTGGTCCCCATCTGGATGTCACCTGGACCAGGTGATTCTAATACCCCTCTAAGCCTCAACCAGATCTGGTGACAGTGGTCCTCAACTGGGCCTCACTGGACCTAGTGAATATGCTCCATCTGGGTCTCATTTGGACCTGGTGACTCTGGTCCCTACCTGGGCATCATCGGGACATGGTTCCACTGCATGGCCTGCATATTGGCCTCACCTGGACCTGGTAACTCTGTTCCCTACCTGGGCATTATCGGGACATGGTTCCTCTGCATGGCCTGCAGGTTGGCCTCACCTGGACCTGGTGAGTGGGGTTGTCACCTGGGCCTCACCCTTACCTGGTAACACAGGTCCCCACCTGGGAATCACCTAGGCCTGGTGAATCTGGTCCTTACCTGGTCCTCACTCAGTCCTGGTGACTTTGTTCCCCACCTGGACCTGATTGCTGTGGACGCCTTCTTGGCCTCACCTGGAACTGGTGACTCTGATCCTAACTGGGCCTCACCCACATCTGGTGACTCTGGTCCTCACCTGGGCATCATTGATACCTGGTTAGTCTGTTCCACACCTGAGCCTCACCGGGACATGATGACTCTGGAACCTCTCTGGGACTAACTCTGACCTGGTGACTCTGGTCCCCATCTGGATATCACCTGGACCAGGTGATTCTGGTACACCTCTAGGGCTCAAGGTGATCTGGTGACTCTGGTCCTCAACTGGGCCTCACCTGGACCTAGTGAATATACCCCATCTGGGCCTCATTTGGACCTGGTGACTCTAGTCCGTACCTGGGCATCATCGGGATATGGTATCACGGCATGGCCTGCAGGTTGGCCTCACCTGGACCTGGTGAGTGGGGTTTTCCTCAACTGGGCAAAATTGGGACCCGGTGACTGTGTTCCACAAGTGGCCTCACCTGGACCAAGTGACTCTGGTCCCCCTCTGGGTGTCACCATGTCCTAGTGACTGTGAACCCCACTTTGGCCTGACTTGGACCTGCTGACCATGGTTGCCACCTGCGCCTGACCTCGAACTGTTGACTCTGGTTCTTTCAAGGGCCTCCCCTGGACCTGTTGATCCTGGTCCCCACCTGGGACTCACCTGGATGTGGTGACTCTTGTCACCACAGTGCCCTCACCGGGACCTGCTTACTGTGTTCCACACCTGGGCCTCAAGTAGACCTGTTGACCATGGTCCCCAAGCCAGCCTCAAATGGACATGTTGCCTCTGATCCGCACCGGGGCCTCACGTGTACCTGGTAACTCTGGTCCTCACCTGGGCCTCATCTGGACCTAGTGACTCTGGTTCCCACCTGGACTTCACCTGGATCTGGTGACTCTGGTCCACCCCAGGACCTCTCCTGGACCTGGTGACTCCTTTCCAACATGGACCTCATGTGGATCTGGTGACTCTGGTCCTCAGTTTTGCCTCACCTGGACTTGGTGTCTCTCATCCCCACTTTGACCTAACTCAGAACTGCTGAATCTTGCCCCAACTAGGCCGCATCCAGACCTGGTGACTCTTGTCCCTAGCTATGCCTCAATTCGACCTGATGAATCTGGTCCTCACGTGTGCCTCACATGTACCTGGGACTCAGCTGGATAAAGTGGCTCTGGTTCCCACAAGGGGCACACCTGATACTGCTGACTGTGGTCTTATTCTATGCCTCACCAGGACGTAGTGATTCTGTTCCCCATCTGGGCCTGCATGGCCCTAGTGCCTCTGGTCCTCACCCAGGCATCATTGGGTGATGGACCCAATGATCCTCACCCTGGATACTCTATTCCACACCTGTGCCTCACTTTGACCAGGGACTTCTGGTCCCATTCTGGGCCTCAAACTAAAGTGGTTACTCTGGTTCCACTGTGGGCCTCACCCTTACCTGGTGACTCTGGTCACCCCTTGGGCTTCACTAGGGTCTGGTGAATCTGGTCCTTAGCTGGTCCGCACCTGGATCTGGTGACTGGTCGCCACCTGGGCCTCACCTGGACTTGGTGAATCCTGTTGCCACCTGTGCCTCACCTGGACCTTGTGGCTGTGGTCCCACCTGGACCTCACCTGGATCTGGTGGCTCTGGTTCCCATATGGGGCTCTCCTGGACCTGGTTCCTGTGGTCTCCATCTGGCCTCACTTGGAACACAATGACTCTAAACAATATTTGGGCCTCTCTTGTACCTGTTGACTCTAGTCCTTACTTGGGCATCACTGGGAGCTGGATACTCTGTTATATACCTGGGTCTCACCTGGACCGGTGACTGTGGTCCCACCTGAGCCTCACCTGGACGAGGTGACTGGTTCCCAAAGGGAGCTCACCTGGACCTGGTGACTCAGATCCTCATATGGGCATCATGGGACCTGGTTTCTCACTTCCACATCGGGACCTCACATGGACCTAGTGATTCTCGTCCCACTCTGGGCCTCACCCTGATGTGGTGAATCTGGTCCCCATCTAGGCCTCACCCAGTACTGGTGACTTTGTTCCCCACCTGGACCTGATTGCTGTGGACTCTTTTTGGCCTCACCTGGAACTGGTGACTCTGAACCTATCTGCGCGTCACCCAGATCTGGTGACTCTGGCCCTCACCTGGGCATCATTGGTACCTGGTGACTCTGTTCCTCACCTGAGCCTCACCTGGACATGATGACTCTGGATCCTCTCTGGGCCTCTCCCTGACCTGGTGACTCTAGTCCCTAACTGGGCATTATCGGGACATGGTTCCACTTCATTGCCTGCAGGTTGGCCTCACCTGGATGTTGTAACTCTCGTCCTTACCTGGGTATCATCGGGACATGGTTCCTCTGCATGGCCTGCAGGTTGGCCTCACCTGGACCTGGGGTGCCTTGCCACCTGGCCTCACCAATACCTGGTGACTCAGGTCCCCACGTGAGCCTCATTTGGACCTGGTGAATCTGGTCCTTACCTGGTCGTCACCCGGAACTGGTATGTCTGGTCACCACCTGGGAATAACCTGGGCCTGGTGAATCTGGTCCCAATCTGGGCCTCACCCTGTCCTGGTGACTTTGTTCCCCACCTGGGCCTGATTGCTGTGGACTCTTTTTTGGCCTCACCTGGAACAGGTGACTCTGATCCTATCTGCCCGTCACCCAGACCTGGTGACTCTGGTCCTCACCTGGGCATCTTTGGTACCTGGTGACTCTGTTCCACACCTGAGCCTCACCTGGACTTGATGACTCTGGAACCTCTCTGGGCCTCATCCTGACCTGGTGACTCTGGTCCCCATCTGGATGTCACCTGGACCAGGTGATTCTTGTACCCCTCTAGGCCTCAACAGGGTCTGGTGACTCTGGTCCTCCACTGGACCACACCTGGACCTAGTGAATATGCTCCATCTGGGCCTCATTGGACCTGGTGATTCTGGTCCCTACCTGGGCATCATCGGGACACGGTTCCACTGCATAGCCTGCAGGTTGGCCTCACCTGGACCTGGTAACCCTGGTCCCTACCTGGACATCATCAGGGCATGGTTCCACTGCATGGCCTGCAGATTCGCCTCACCTGGACCTGGTAACTCTGGTTCCTACATGGGCATCATCGGGACAGGGTTCCTCTGCATGACTCGAAGGATGGCCTCTCCTGGACCTGGTGAGGGTGGTTGCCACCTGAGCCTCGCCCGTACCTGGGGACACAGGTCCCCTCGTGGGCCTCTTGGACCTGGTGAATCTGGTCCTTACCTGGTCATCTCCCAGACCCGTGGTCTCTGGTCACCACCTGGGCCTCACCTGGACCTGGTCAATCTGGTCCCCATCTGGGCCTCACCCAGTCCTGGTGACTTTGTTCCCCATCTGGATCTGATTGCTGTGGACTCTTTCTTGGCCTCACCTGGAACTGGTGACTCTGATCCTATCTGCGCATTACGCAGACCTGGTGACTCTCGTCCTCACCTGGGCGTCATTGGGACCTGGATACTCTATTCCACACCTGGGCCTCTCTTTGACCAGGGACCTCTGGACCCATTCTGGGCCTCAAACTAAACTGGTTACTGTGGTTCCCCTTCTGGGCCTCACCCTTACCTGGAATATCTGGTCACCCCTTGGGCTTCACTTGGGCCTAGTGAATCTGGTCCTTAGCTGGTCCGCACATGGATCTGGTGACTGGTCGCCACCTGGGCCTCACCTGGACTTGGTGAATCCTGTTGCCACCTGCGCCTCACCGGGACCTTGTGACTCTTTTCCCACCTGGCATCAGTGGGACATGGTTACTCTGTTCCCCACCTGGGCCTCACCTGGACATGATAACTTTGCTCCACACTTTTACCTCAACTGGTCCTGATGACACTGGTCCCCCCACCTAGGCCTCTATCTGGACCTGGTGACTCTGGTCCCCACCTGGTTCTCACCTGGACCTGGTGACTCTCGTTCCCACATGAACCACACCTGGACCTGGACTGTGGTGTTCTTGTAGACGGACATTTACCTGGTGACTCCGGTCCCCACTAGGGCCTCACGTGGATCTGGTGACTCTGGCCTGAAGGTTGGCCTCACCTGGACCTGGTGAGTGGGGTTGCCACCCCATACCTGGTGATTCAGTTCCCCACGTGGGCCTCTTGGACCTGATGAATCTGGTCCTTACCTGGTCCACTCCCAGACCCGGGGACTCTGGACACCACCTGGGCCTCACTTGGACGTGTTGAATCTGGTCCCCATCTGGGCCTCACCCAGTCCTGGTGACTGTGTTCCCCACCTGGACCTGATTGCTGTGGACTCTTTCTTGGCCTCACCTGGAACTGGTGACTCTGATCCTATCTGCGCGTCACCAGATCTGGTCACTCTGGTCCTCACATATGGACCATTATTACCTGGACACTGTGTTCCAGACCTGAGCCTCACCTGAACATGATGACTCTGGAGCCTCTCTGGGCCTCACCCTGACCTGGTGATTCTGGTCCCCATCTGGATGTCACCTGGACCAGGTGATTCTGGTACCCCTCTAGGCCTCATCCAGATCTGGTGACTCTGGTCCTCAACTGGGCCTCACCTGGACATAGTGAATACATTCCATCTGGGGCTCATTTGTACCTGGTTACTCTTGTCCCTTCCTGGGCATCATCGGGACATGTCTCCACTGCATGACCTGCAGGTTGGCCTCACCTGGACCTGGTAACTCTGGTCCCTACCTGGGCATCATCGGGACATGGTTCCACTGCATGGCCTGTAGGTTGGCCTCACCTGGACCTGGTAACTCTAGTCCCAACCTGGGCATCATCGGGACTAGGTTCCTCTGCATGGCCTGCAGGTTGCCCTCACCTGGACCTGGTGAGTGGGGTTGCCACCTTGCCTCACCCATACCTGGTGACACAGGTCCCACGTGGGCCTCACTTGGACCTGGTGAATCTGGTCCTTACCTTGTCCTCACCCGGAACTTGTAACTCTGGTCACCACCTGGGAATCACCTGGGCCTGGAGAATCTGGTCCCCCTCTGGGCCGCACCCAGTCCTGGTGTCTTAGTTCCCCACGTGGGCCTGATTGCTGTGGACTCCTTCTTGGCCTCACCTTGAAATGGTGACTCTGATCCTAACTGGGTCTCACCCAGATCTGATGACTCTGGTCCTCACCTGTGGACCATTATGACCTGGATACTTTGTTACACACCTGAGCGTCACCTGGATATGATGACTCTGGATCCCCTCTGGGCCTCAGCCTGTCATGGTGACTCTGGTCTCCATCTGGATGTCACCTAGACCAGGTGAATCTGGTACCCCTCTAGGCCTCAACTTGACCTGGTGACTCTGGTCCTCAACTGGGCCTACGGGGACCTTGTGAACATGCTCCCCACCTGTGCCTCATCTGGACCTGGTGACTCTGGTTCTACCTGGGCATCATCGGGACATGGTTACTCTATTCAGCAGGAGCTGGTGAGTGTGGTTTCCACCTGCACCTCACCTGGACCTGATGATCCTGGTCTGCAAGTGAGACTACTGTGGATCTGGTGACTGTGGTCCCCACCTGGGATTCACCTGGATTTGGGGACTCCGGTCCCCATCTGGGCCTCACCTGGCCCTGTTGACCATGGTCCTCAACTGGGCAAAATTGGGACCCGGTGACTGTGTTCCACAACTGGACCTCAACTGGACCTCATGACTCTGGTCCCACCTGGGCGTCACCAGGACCTGGTGTCTCTGGTACCCACCTGGGTAGCATCAGGATATGGTTACACTGTTCACTAACAGTGACTCAGCTGGACCTATTGACTCTGGTCTTCACCTGGGCCACACCTGGACATGGTGACACTGGTTCCCACATGGGTCTCACCTGGACATGGTGAGTCAAAGCCCAACCTGGTAGTATACTGTAACTGGTGATACTCATTCCCACATGGACATATCATGGGGACCTGGTGGCTGCAGAGTTTCTAGCTTCTCATGTACCTCGTGACTCTGGTCCGCATCAGGGCCTCACCGAGACCTGGTGAGTGTGGTTGCCACCTGCACCTCACCTGGACCTTTTGATTCTGGTCTGCACCTGAGACTATCCTGGATCTGGTGACTGTGGTCCCAACCTGGGCTTACCTGGATTTGGGGACTCCGGTCCCTATCTGGGCCTCTCCTGGCCGTGTTGACCATGGTACTCAACTGGGCAAAATTGGGACCCGGTAACTGTGCCCTCGTGACTGTGAACCCCACTTTGGCCTGACTTGGACCTGTTGACCCTGGTTGCAACCTGCGCCTTACCTCAAACTGTTGACTCTGGTTCTTTCAAGGGCCTCCCCTCTACCTGGTGATCCTGGTCCCCACCTGGGGCTCACCTGGACGTGGTGACTCTTGTCACCACCAGGGACTCACTTGGACCTGCTTACTGTGTTCCACACCTGGGCCTCAAGTAGACCTGTGGACCATGGACCCCAAGCCGGCCTCACATGGACCTGTTGCCTCTGATCCCCCCCGGGGCCTCACGTGTACCTGGTAACTCTGGTCCTCACCTGGGCCTCATCTGCAACTAGAGACTCTGGTCCCCACCTGGGCTTCACCTGGATCTGGTGACTCTGGTCACCACCTGGACTTCACATGGATCTGGTGACTCTGGCCCCCACCTGCACCTCTCCTGGACCTCGTGACTCTCTTTCCAACATGGACCTCACCTGGATCTGGTGACTCTGGTCCTCACTTTGGCCTCACCTGGAACTGGTGTCTCTCGTCCCCACTTTGACCTAACTCAGAACTGCTGAATCTTTCCCCACCTAGGCCGCACCCAGACCTGGTGACACTTGTCCCCAGCTATGCCTCAATTCTACCTGATGAATCTGGTCCTCCCTTGGGCCTCACATGGACCTGGGACTCAGCTGTGTAGAGTGGCTCTTGTTCCCACAAGGGGCTCACCTGATACTGGTGAATCTGGTCTTTTTTTTTAATTTTTTTAATTTTTTATTTATTTATGATAGTCACAGAGAGAGAGAGAGGCAGAGACACAGGCAGAGGGAGAAGCAGACTCCATGCAGCGGGAGCCCGATGTGGGATTCGATCCCGGGTCTCCAGGATCGCGCCCTGGGCCAAAGGCAGGCGCCAAACAGCTGCGCTACCCAGGGATCCCTGAATCTGGTCTTATTCTATGCCTCAACAGGACCTAGTGATTCTGTTCCCCATCTGGGCCTGCATGGCCCTAGTGACTCTGGTCCTCACCCAGGCATCATTGGGACCTGGATACTCTATTCCACACCTGGACCTCACTTTGACCAGGGACCTCTGGTCCCATTCTGGGCCTCAAACTAAACTGGTTACTCTGATTCCCCCTCTGGGACTCACCCTTACCTGGTAAATCTGGTCACCACTTGAGCTTCACATGGGCCTGGTGAATCTGCTCCTTAGCTGCTCCGCACCTGGATCTGGTGACTGGTCGCCACCTGGGCCTCACCTGGACTTGGTGAATCTTGTTGCCACCTGCGCCTCACCTGGACCTTGTGACTGTGGTCCCACCTGGACCTCACCTGGATCTGGTGGCTCTGGTTCCCATATACGGCTCTCCTGGACCTGGTTCCTGTGGTCTCCATCTGGCGTCACCTGGAACACAATGACTCTGATACATTTTTGGGACTCTCCTGGACCTGTTGACTCTGGTCCTTAACTGGGCATCATTGGGACCTGGATAATCTCTTATATACCTGGACCTCACCTGGACCTGGTGACTGTGTTCCACCTGGGCCTCACCTGGAGGAGTTCACTGGTTCCCACAGGGACCTCACTTGGACTTGGTGACTCAGGTCCTCATATGGGCATCATGGCACCTGGTTTCTAGTTCCACATCGGGGCCTCACCTGGACCTAGTGATTCTCGTCCCCCACTGGGCCTCACCCTGACGTGGTGACTCTGGTCCCCACCTGGATATCACCAGAACCGGGTGACTCTGGTCCCCCTCTGGGACTCACCCGGAGCTGGGGACACTGGTACTAAACCTGGCCTGAACAGGACCTGGTGAATCTACTCCTAACTTAGGCCTCATCTGTACCTTGTGACTCTTTTCCCATCTGGCATCAATGGGACATGGTTACTCTGTTCCCCACTTGGGCGTCACCTGGACATGAAAACTTTGCTCCACACTTTGGTCTCAACTGGTCCCGATGACTCTGGTCCCCCCACCTAGGCCTCAATCTGGACCTGGTGACTCTGGTCCCTACCTGGGCATCATCGGGACATGGTTCCTCTGCATGGCCTGCAGGTTGGCATCACCTGGACCTGGTAACTCTGGTTCCTACATGGGCATCATCGGGACAGCGTTCCTCTGCATGGCGCAAAGGATGGCCTCTCCTAGACCTGGTGAGTGTCGTTGCCACCTGTGCCTCACCCGTACCTGGGGACACAGGTCCCCTCGTGGGCCTCTTGGACCTGGTGAATCTGGTCCTTCCCTTGTCCTCACCCGGAACTGGTAACTCTGGTCATCACCTGGGAATCACCTGGACATTGTGATTCTGGTCCCCATTGGGCCTCATCCATTCCAGGTGACTTTGTTCCCACCTGGACCTGATTGCTGTGGACTCCTTCTTGGCCTCACCTGGAACTGGTGACTCTGATCCTAACTGGGCCTCACCCAGATCTGGTGACTCTGGTCCTCACCTGTGGACCATTATGACCTGGATACTCTGTTCTGCACGTGAGCCTCACCTGGACATGATGACTCTGCATCTTCTCTGGGCCTCAGCCTGACATGGTGACTCTGGTCCCCATCTGGATGTCACCTAGACCAGGTGAATCTGGTACCCCTCTAGGCGTCAACTAGACCTGGTGTCTCTGGTCTTCATCTGGGCCTCACCTGGACCTAGTGAATATTCTACCCACCTGCGCCTCGATGGACCTGGTGACTCTGATTCTACATGGGCATCATTGGGACATGGTTACTGTATTAACCACTGGGACTGATCTGATCCTGGTAACTCTGGTCCTGACTTTGGCCTCTTCTGTACCAGGTGACTCTGGCTCCAGCTGGGCCTCACCTGTTCCTGGTTACTCTGATCCTAAGCATGGGCTCACCTGACCTGGTGACTGTGGTTCCCATCGGGACCTCACCTGGACCTCATGTCTCCGGTTACACCTGGGCCTCATCAGGACCTGGTGTCTCTGGTACCCACCTGGGTAGCATCAGGATATGGTTACACAGTTCACTAACACTCATCCAGCCGGACCTAATAACTCTGGTCTTCACCTGGGGCACACGAGGACATGGTGACACTGGTTCCCACCTGGGTCTCACCTGGACATGGTGAGTCGGATCCCCACCTGGTCCTCACCTGTAACTGGTGATTTTCATTCCCACATGGACATCATGTGGACCTGGTGGCTGCAGTGTTTCCAGCTTCTCATGTACCTCGTGTCTCTGGTCCCCACCGGGGCCTCTCCGGGACCGGGTGAGTGTGGTTGCCACCTGCACCTCACATGGACCTGGTGATTCTGCTCTGCACCTGAGACTACCCTGGATCTGGTGTCTGTGGTCCCCACCTGGGCTTAACCTGAATTTGGGGACTCCGTTCCCCATCTGGGCCTCACCTGACCCTGTTGACAATGGTCCTCTACTGTGCAAAATTGGGAACCGGTGGCTGTGTTCCACAACTGGACCTCACCTGGACCAGGTGACTCAGTTCCCACTCTGGGTTTCACCGTGCCCTAGTGACTGTGAACCCCACTTTGGCCTGACTTGGACCTGCTGACCCTGGTTGCCTCCTGCGCCTGACTTCGAACTGTTGACTCTGGTTCTTTCAAGGGCCTCCCCTGGACCTGGTGATCCTGGTCGGACCTGGCCCACACCTGGACGTGGTGACTCCTGTCACCAATGGGAACTCACCAGGTCCTGCTTACTGTGTTCCACACCTGGGCCTCAAGTAGACCTGTTGACCATGGTCCCCAAGCCGGCCTCACATGGACCTGTTCCTCCGATCCCCACCGGGGCCTCACGTGTACCTGGTAACTCTGGTCCTCACCTGGGCCTCATCTGCACCTAGTGACTCTGGTCCCCACCTGGGCTTCACCTGGATCTGGTGACTCTGGTCCCCACCTGGACCTCACATGGATCTGGTGACTCTGGTCCTCAGTTTGGCCTCACCTGGACCTGGTGTCTCTCGTGCCCACTTTGACCTAACTCAGAACTGCTGAATCTTGACCCACGTAGGCGGCACCCAGACCTGGTGACTCTTTTCCCCAGCTATGCTTCAATTCGACCTGATGAATCTGGTCCTCACGTGGGCCTCACATGGACCTGGGACTCAGCTGGATAGAGTGGCTCTGGTTCCCACAAGGGGCTCACATGATACTGGTGACTGTGGTCCCACCTGGGCCTCACCTGGACGAGGTGACTGGTTCCCACAGGGACCTAAACTGGACCTGGTGACTCAGGTCCTCATATGGGCATCATGGAACCTGGTTTCTCAGTTCCACATCGGGACCTCACCTGGACCTAGTGATTCTCGTCCCATTATGGTCCTCACCCTGACGTGGTGACTCTGGTCCCCACCTGGATATCACCAGAACCGGGTGACTCTGGTCCCCCTCTGGGACTCACCCGGAGCTGGGGACACTGGTCCTCAACTGGGCCTCAACAGGACCTGGTGAATCTGCTCCTCACTTAGGCCTCGTCTGGACCTTGTGACTCTTTTCCCACCTGGCATCAATGGGACATGGTTACTCTGTTCCCCACCTGGGCCTCACCTGGACATGATAACTTTGCTCCACATTTTGGCCTCAACTAGTCCTGATGACTCTGGTCCCCCGACCTAGGCGTCAATCTGGACATGATTGCTGTGGACTCCTTCTTAGCCTCAACTGGAACTGGTGAATCTGATCCAGATTGAGGATCACCAATCTGGGCCTCACCTGGCCCTGTCAACCATGGTCCTCAACTGCCAAAATTGGGACCCGGTGACTGTGTTCCACCCCTGGACCTCACCTGGACCAGGTGACTCTGGTCCCCCTCTGGGTCTCACTGTGCCCTAGTGACGGTGAACCCCACTTTGACCTGACTTGCACCTGCTGACCCTGGTTGCCACTTGCGCCTGACCTCGAACTGTTGACTCTGGTTCATTCAAGGGCTTCCCCTGTACCTGGTGATCCTGGTCCCCCCCTGGGACTCACCTGACGTGGTGACTCTTGTCACCACCGGGGACTCACCTGGACCTGGTTACTGTGTTCCACACATGGGCATCAAGTAGTCCTGTTGAACATGGTACCGAAGCCGGCCTCATATGGACCTGTTTCCTCTGATTCCCACCGGTGCATCACGTGTACCTGGTAACACTGGTCCTCACTTGGGCCTCATCTGGACCTAGTGACTCTGGTCCCCACCTTGGCTTCACCTGGATCTGGTGACTCTGGTCCTCAACTGGGCCTCACCTGGACCTATTGAATATGCTCCATCTGGGCCTCATTTGGACCTGGTGACTCTCTTCCCTACCTGGGCATCATCGGGACATGGTTCCACTGCATGGCCTTTAGGTGGGCCGCACCTGGACCTGGTAACTGTGGTTCTACCTGGGCATCATCGGGACGTGGTTACTCTATTCCCAGTGGGACTGACCTGATCGTGGTAACTCTGGTCCTGACTTTCGGCTCATCTGTGCCATGTGACTCTGGCTCCCCCTGGACCTCACCTATAAGTGGTGACTCTGATCCTAAGCATGGCCTCACCTGACCTGGTGACTGTGGTTTCCATCGGTACCTCACCTGGTCCTCATGACTCTGGTCCCAACTGGGACTCACCAGGACCTTGTATCTGGTACACACCTGAGTAGCATCAGGATATGGTTACACTGTTCACTAACAGTGACCCGGCCGGACCTATTACTCTCGTTTTCACCTGGTCCACACTTGGACATGGTGACACTGGTTCCCACCAGGGTCTCACCTGGACATGGTGACTCAGATCCCCAAATGGTCCTCACCTGTAACTTGTAATTCTCGTTCCCACATGGACATCATGTGGACCTGGTGGCTGCAGTGTTTCTAGCTTCTCATGTATCTCGTGACTCTGGTCCCCACCAGGGCCTCACCGGGACTTGGTGAGTGTGGTTGCCACCTGCACCTCACCAGGACCTGGTGATTCTGGTGTCCACCTGAGACTACCCTGGATCTGGTGACTGTGGTCCCCACCTGGGCTTCACCTGAATTTGGGGACTCCGGTCCCCATCTGGGCCTCACCAGGCCCTGTTGACCATGGTCCTCAACTGGGCAAAATTGGGACTCGGTGACTGTGTTCCACAACTGGACCTCACCTGGACAAGGTGACTCTGGTCCCCCTCTGGGTCTCACTGTGCCCTAGTGACTGTGAACCCAACTTTGGCCTGACTTGGACCTGCTGACCCTGGTTGCCGCCTGCGCCTGACCGCGAACTGTTGACTCTGGTTCTCTGAAGGGCCTCCCCTGTACCTGGTGATCCTGGTCCCCAATTGGGCCTCAACTGGACGTGGTGATCTTGTCACCACCGGGGACTCACCTGGACATGATTACTGTGTTCCACACCTGGGCCTCAGGTAGACCTATTGACCATGGTCCCCAAGCCGGCCTCACGTGGACCTTTTGGCTCTGATCCCCGCCGGGGACTCACGTGTATCTGGTAACTCTGATCCTCACCAGGGTCTAATCAGGACCTAGTGACTCTGGTCCCCACCTGGGCTTCACCTGGATCTGGTGACTCTGGTCCCCACCTGGACTTCACCTGGATCTGGTGACTCTGGTCCCCACCTGGACCTCTCCTGGACCTGGTGACTCTCTTTCCAACATGGACCTCACCTGGATCTGGTGACTCTGGTACTCAGTTTGGCCTCACCTGTACCTGGTGTCTCTCGGCCCCACGTTGCCCTAACTCAGAACTGCTGAATCTTGCCCCACCTAGGCGGCACCCAGACCTGGTGACTCTTGTCCCGAACTATGCCTCAATTCGAACCTGATGCATCTGGTCCTGACGTGGGGCACACATGGACCTGTTAATTAGCTGGATAGAGTGGCTCTGGTTCCCAAAAGGGGCACTCCTGATACTGGTGATTGTGGTCTTATTCTATGCCTCACCAGGACCTAGTGATTCTGTTCCCCATCTGGGCCTGCATGGCCCTAGTGACTCTGGTCCTCACCCAGGCATCATTGGGACCTGGATACTCTATGCCACACCTGGGCCTACCTTTGACCAGGGACCTCTGGTCCCATACTGGGCCTCAAACTAAACTGGTTACTCTGGTTCCCCTCTGGGCCTCACCCTTACCTGGTGACTCTGGTCACCCCTTGGGCTTCATTTGGGCCTGGTGAATCTGGTCCTTAGCTGGTCCGCATCTGGATCTGGTGACTGGTGGCCACCTAGGCCTGACCTGGACTTGGTGAATCCTGTTGCCACCTGCGCCTCACCTGGGCCTTCTGACTGTGGTCACAACTGGACCTCACCTGGATCTGGTGGCTCTGGTTCCCATATGGGGCTCTCCTGGACCTGGTTCCTGTGGTCTCCATCTGGCCTCACCTGGAACACAATGACTCTGATCCATATTTGGGCCTCTCCTGGACCTGTTGACTCTAGTCCTTACCTGGGCATCATTGGGACCTGGATACTCTCTTATGTACCTGGGCCTCACCAGGACCTGGTGACTGTGGTCCCACCCGGGCCTCACCTGGACGGGGTGACTGGTTCCCACAGGGACATCACCTCGACCTGGTGACGCAGGTCCTCATATGGGAATCTTGGGACCTGGATTCACAGTTCCACATTGGGGCCTCTCATGGACCTAGTGATTCTCGTCCCCCACTGGGCCTCACCTTGACTTGTGACACTGGTCCCCACCTGGATATCACCAGAACCGGGTGACACACCCGGAGCTGGGGACACTGGTCCTCAGCTGAGCCTCAACAGGATCTGGTGAATCTACTCCAAACTTAGGCTTCGTCTGGACCTTGTGACTATTTTCCCACCTGGCATTATTGGGATATGGTTACTCTGTTCCCCATCTGGGCCTCACCTGGACATGATAACTTTGCTGCACACTTTGGCCTCAACTGGTCTTGATGATTCTCGTCCCCCAACCTAGGCCTCAATCTGAACCTGTTGACTGTCGTCCCCACCTGGGTCTCACCTGGAACTGGTGACTCTCGTTCCCACATGAACCACACCTGGACCTGGTGACTGTGGTGTTCTTGTAGACTCACTTTTACCTGCCATCTCCGGTGCCGACTAGGGCCTCACGTGGATCTGGTGACTTTGGCATGCAGGTTGGCCTCACCTGGACATGGTGAGTGGGGTTGCCACCTGGGCCTCACCCATCCCTGGTGAGTCAGGTCCCCTCGTTGGCCTCTTGGACCTGGTATCTGGTCCATACCTGGTCGTCTCCCAGCCCCGGGGCCTCTGGTCACCACCTGAGCCTACCTGGACATGGTGAATCTGATCCCCATCTGGGCCTCACCCAGGCCTGTTGACTTTGTTCCCCATCTGTATCTGATTGCTGTGGACTCTTTCTTCGCCTCACCTGGAACTGGTGACTCTGATCCTATCTGCCCGTCACCGAGACCTGGTGACGCTGGTCCTCACCTGGGCCTTTTTGGTACCTGGTGACTCTGTTCCACACCTGAGCCTCACCTGGACATGATGACTCTGGAACCTCTATGGGCCTCATCCTGACCTGGTGACTCTGGTCCCCATCTGGAAGTCACCTGCACCAGGTGATTCTCGTACCCCTCTAGACCTCAACAAAGTCTGGTGACTCTGGTCTTCCACTGGACCTCACCTGGACCTAGTGAATATGCTCCATCTGGGCCTCATTGGACCTGGTGATTCTGGTCCCTACCTGGGCATTATCGGGACATGGTTCCACTGCATGGCCTGCAGTTTGGCCTCACCTGGACCTGGTAACTCTAGTCCCTACCTGGGCATCATCGGGAGATGGTTCCTCTGCATTGGCCTGCAGGTTGGCCTCACCTGGACCTGGTGAGTGGGGTTTTCACCTGGGTCTCACACATGCCTGGTGACACAGGTCCCCACGTGGGCCTCACTTGGACTTGGTGACTCTGGTCCTTACCTGGTCCTCACCCGGAACTCGTAACTCTGGTAACCACCTGGGAATCACCTGGACCTGGAGAATCTGGTCCCCATCCGGGCCTCATCCAGTCCTGGTGACTTTGCTCCCCACCTGGACCTGATTGCTGTGGACTCCTTCTTGGCCTCACCTGGAATTGGTGACTCTGATCCTAACTGTGCCTCACCCAGATCTGGTGACTCTGTTCCTTCCTGTGGACCATTATGACCTGGATACTCTGTTCCACACCTGAACCTCACCTGGACGTGATGACTCTAGATCCCCTCTGGGCCTCAGCCTGACATGATGACCCTGGTCCCCATCTGGATGTCACCTAGACCAGGTGAATCTGCTACCCCTCTAGGCCTCAACTTGACCTGGTAAATCTGGTCCTCACTTGGACTCATCGGGACCTAGTGAGCATGCTCCCCACCTGCGACTCATCTGGACGTGTTGACTCTGGTTCTACCTGGGCATCATCGAGACATGGTGACTCTATTCCCCAGTGGGACTGACCTGATCCTGGTAACTCTGGTCCTGACTTTGGCCTCTTCTGTACCAGGTGACTCTGGCTCCACCTGGGCCTCACCTGTAACTGGTGACTCTGATCCTAAGCATGGCCTCACCTGACCTGGAGACTGCGGTTCCCATCGGGACCTCACCTGGACCTCGTGTCTCTGGTCCCACCTGGGCCACACCAGGACCTGGTGTCTCTGGTACCCACCTGGGTAGCATCAGGATATGGTTGCACTGTTCACTAATAGCGACCCAGCCAGACCTATTAACTCTGGTCTTCACCTGGGCCACACCTGGACATGGTGACACTGGTTCCAACCTTGGTATCACCTGGACATGGTGAGTCGGATCCCCACCTGGTCCTCACCTGTAACTGGTGATTCTCATTCCAGCATGGACATCACGTGGACCTGGTGGCTGCAGTGTTTCTAGCTTCTCATGTACCTCGTGACTCTGGTCCCCACCAGGGCCTCACCGGGACTTGGTGAGTGTGGTTGCCACCTGCACCTCACCTGGACCTGGTGATTCTGGTCTGCACCTGAGACTACCCTGGATCTGGTGACTGTGGTCCCCACCTGGGCTTCACCTGGATCTGGTGACTCTGGTCCCCACCTGGGCTTCACCTGGATTTGGGGACTCTGGTCCCCAACTGGGTCTCACCTGACCCTGTTGACCATGGTCCTCAACTGGGCAAAATTGGGACCCGGTGACTGTGTTCCACAACTGGACCTCACCTGGACCAGATGACTCTGGCCCCCTCTCGGTCTCACCGTGCCCTAGTGACTGTGAACCCCACTTTGGCCTGTCTTGGCCCTTCTGACCATGGCTGCCACCTGCGCCTGACCTCGAAATGTTGACTCTGGTTCTTTCCAGGGCCTACTTGGACCTGGTGATCCTGGTCCCAACCTGGGCCTCTCCTGGACGTGATGAAACTTGTCACCACCGGGGACTCACCTGGACTTGGTTACTGTGTTCCAAACCTGGGCCTCAAATAGACCTGTTCACCAAGGTCCCCAAGCCGGCCTCACAAGGACCTGTTGCCTCTGATCCCCACCAGGGCCTCACATGTATTTCGTAACTCTGGCGTTCAGCTGGGCCTCAGATGGATCTGGTGACTCTGGTCCCCACCTGGAAGTCACCTGGATCTGGTGACTCTGGTCCCCACTTGGACCTCTCCTGGACCTGGTGACTCTCTTTCCAACATGGACCTCACCTGGATCTGGTGACTCTGGTCCTCAGTTTGGCCTCACCTGGACCTGGTGTCTCTCGTCCCCACTTTGACCTAACTCAGAACTGCTGAATCTTGCCCCACCTAGGCCACACTCAAACCTGGTGACTCTTGTCCCCAGCTATGCCTCAATTCGATCTGATGAATCTGGTCCTCACGTGGGCCTCACATGGACCTGGGATTCAGCTGGACAGAGTGGCTCTGGTTCCCACAAGGGGTTCACCTGATACTGGTGACTGTGGTCTTATCCTATGCCTCACCAGGACCTAGTCATTCTGTTCCCCATCTGGGCCTGCATGGCCCTAGTGACACTGATCCTCACCCAGGCATCATTGGGACCTGGATACTCTATTCCACACCTGAGCCTCACTTTGACCAGGGACCTCTGGTCCCATTCTGGGCCTCAAACTAAACTGGTTACCCTGGTTCCCCCTCTGGTACTCACCCTTACATGGTGACTCTGGTCACCCCTTGGTTTTCACTTGGGCCTGGTGAATCTGGTCCTTAGCTGGTCCGCACCTGGATGTTGTTACTGGTCGCCTCCTGGGCCTCACCTGGACTTGGTGAATCCTGTTGCCACCTTGGCCTCACCTGGACCTTGTGACTGTGGTCCTACCTGGACCTTACCTGGATCTGGTGGCTCTAGTTCCCATATGGGGTTCTCCTCGACCTGGTTCCTTGGTCTCCATCTGGCCTCACTTGGAAAACAATGACTCTGATCCACATTTGGGCCTCTCCTGGATCTGTTGACTCTGGTCCTTCCCTGGGCATCATTGGGACCTGGATACTCTCTTATATACCTGGGCCTTACCTGGACCTTGTGACTGTGGTCCCACGTGGGCCTCACCTGGACGAGGTGACTGGTTCCCACAGGGCCCTCACCTGGACCTGGTGACTCAGGTCCTCATATGGGCATCATGGGACCTGGTTTCTCAGTTCCACATCGGGGCCTCACCTGGACCTAGTGATTCTCGTCCCCCTCTGGGCCTCTCCGTGACGTGGTGACTCTGGTCCCCACCTGGATATCACCAGAACCGGGTGACTCTGGTCCCTCTCTGGGTCTCACCCGGAGCTGGGGACACCGGTCCTAAACAGGGCCTCAACAGGACCTATTGAATCTACTCCTCACTTTGGCCTCGTCTGGACCTTGAGACACTTTTCCCACCTGGCATCAATGGGACATGGATATTCTGTTCCCCACCTGGGCCTCACCTGGACATGGTAACTTTTCTCCACACTTTGGCCTCAACTGGTGCTGATGACTCTGGTCCCCCGAGCTAGGCCTCAATCTGGACCTGGTGACTGTGGTCCCCACCTGGGTCTCACCTGGACCTGGTGACTCTCGTTCCCACATGAACAACACCTGGACCTGGTGACTGTGGTGTTCTTGTAGACTCATATTTACCTGGTGACTCCGGTCCCCACTAGGGCCTCAACTGGATCTAGTGACTCTACCAAAATTTGGCCTCACCTGGACCTGGTGAGTGGGGTTGCCACCTGGGCCTCACCCATACCTGGTGACTCAGGTCCCCGCGTGGGCCTCTTGGACCTGGTGAATCTGGTCCTTACCTGGTTCTCTCCCAAACCTGGGGACTCTGGTCACCACCTGGGCCTCACGTGGACCTGGTGTATCAGGCCCCATCTGGGCCTCACCCAGTCCTGGTGACTTTGTTCCCCACCTGGACCTGATTGCTGTGGACTCCTTCTTGGCCTCACCTGGAACTGGAGACTCTGATCCTAACTGGGTCTCACCCAGATCTGGTGAAACTGGTCCACACCTGTGGACCATTATGACCTGGATACTCTGTTCCACACGTGAGCCTCACCTGGACATGATGACTCTGGATCCCCTAGGGGCCTCACCCTGACATGGTGACTCTGGTCCCCATCTGGATGTCACCTAGACCAGGTGAATCTGTTACGCCTCAAGGGCTCAAATAGACCTGGTGACTCTGGTCCTCAACTGGGCCTCACCGAGACCTAGTGAATATGCTCCCCACCTGCGCCTCATCTGGACCTGGTGACGCTGGGTCTACCTGGGCATCATCGGAACATGGTTACTCTGTTTCCCACTGGGACTGACCTGATCCTGGTAACTCTCGTCCTGTATTTGGCCTCATCTGTACCAGGTGACTCTGGCTCCACCTGGGCCTCACATGTAACCTGTGACTCTGATCCTAAGCATGGCCTCACCTGACCTGGTCTCTGTGGTTCCCATCGGGACCTCACGTGGACCTCATGTCTCTGGTCGCACCTGGGGCTCACCAGGACCTGGTGTCTCTGGTACCCACCTGGGTAGCATCAGGGTATGGTTACACTGTTCACTATCAGTGACCCAGCCGGACCTATCAACTCTGGTCTTCACCTGGGCCACACCTGGACATGGTTACACTGGTTCCCACCTGGGTCTCATCTGGACATGGTGAGTTGGATCCCCACCTGGTCCTCAACTGAAACTGGTGATTCTCGTTTCCACATGGACATCATGTGGACCTGGTAGCTGCAGTGTTTCTAGCTTCTCATGTACCTCGTGACTCTGGTCCCCACCAGGGCCTCACCGGGACCTGAGTTGCCACCTGCACCTCACCTGGACCTGGTGATTCTGGTCTGCACCCGAGACTACCCTGATCTGGTGACTGTGGTCCCCACTTGGGCTTCACATGGATTTGGGGACTCCGGTCCCCACCTGGGCCTCACCTGGCCTTGTTGACCATGGTCCCCAACGGGGAAAAATAGGGACCCAGTGACTGTGTTCCACAACTGGACCTCACCTGGACCAGGTGACTCTGGTCCCCCTCTGGGTCTCACCGTGCCCTAGTTTCTGTGAAGCCCACTTTGGCCTGACTTCGACCTGCTGACCCTGGTTGCCACCTGCGCCTGACCTCGAGCTGTTGACTCTGATTCTTTCAAGGGCCTCCCCTGTACCTGGTGTTCCTGCTCCCCACCTGGGCCTCACCTGGACCTGGTGACTCTTGTCACCACCGGGGACTCACCTGGACCTGCTTACTGTGTTCCACACCTGTGTCCCAAGTAGACCTGTTGACCATGGTCCCCAGGCGGGACTCAAATGGACCTGTTGCCTCTGATCCCCACCGGGGCCTCACGTGTACATGGTAACTCTGTCCTCACCTGGGCCTCATCTGGATCTGGTGACTCTGGTCCCTACCTGGACTTCACCTGGATCTGGTGACTCTGGTCCCCACCTGGACCTCTCTTGGACCTGGTGACTCTCTTTCCAACATGGTTCTTCCCTGGATTTGGTGACTCTGTTCCTCAGTTGGGCCTCCCCTGGACCTGGTGTCTTTCGTTCCCCCTTTGACCTAACTCAGAACTGCTGAATCTTGCCCCACCTACGCCGCACCCAGACCTGGTGACTCTTGTCCCCAGCTATGCCTCAATTCGACCTGATGAATCTGGTCCTCACGTGGGCCTCACATGGACCTGGGACTCAGCTGGGTAGAGTGGCTCTGGTTCCCACAAGTGGCTCATCTGATACTGCTGACTCTGGTCTTATTCTATGCCTCACTAGGACCTAGTGATTCTGTTCCCCATCTGGGCCTGCATGGCCCTAGAGACTCTGGTCCTCACCCAGGCATCTTTGGGACCTGGATACTCTATTCCACACCTGGGCCTCACTTTGACCAGGGACCTCTTGTCCCATTCTCGGCCTCTAACTAAACTGGTTACTCTGATTCTCCCTCTGGGCCTCACCGTTACCTGGTTTCTCTGGTCACCCCTTTGAGATTCACATGGGCCTGGTGATTCTGGTCCTTTGCTGATCCGCACCTGGATCTGGTGATTGTTCGCCACCTGGGACTCACCTGGACTTGGTGAATCCTGTTGCCACCTGCGCCTCACCTGGACTTTGTGACTGTGGTCCCACCTGGACCTCACCTGGATCTGGTGGCTCTGGTTCCCATATGGGGCTCTTTTGGACTGGTTCCTGTGGTCTCCATCTGGCCTCCCCTGGAACACAATGACTCTGATCCATATTTGGGCCTCTCCTGGACCTGTTGACTCTGGACCTTACCTGGGCATCATTGGGACCTGGATACTCTCTTATATACCTGGGCCTCACCTGGAACTGGTGACTGTGGTCCCACCTGGGCCTCACCTGGACGAGGTGACTGGTTCCCACAGGGACCTCCCCTGGGCCTGGTGACTCAGGTCCCCATATGTGCATCATGGGACCTGTTTTCTCAGTTCCACATCGGGGCCTCACCTGGACCTAGTGATTCTCGTTCCCCTCTGGGCCTCATCCTGACGTGGTGACTCTGGTCCGCACCTGATTCACACCAGAACCGGGTAACTCTGGTCCCCCTCTGGGAATCACCCAGAGCTGGGGACACTGATACTCAACTGGGCCTCAACAGGACCTGGTGAATCTACTCCTCACTTAGGCCTCATCTGGACCTTGTGACTCTTTTCCCACCTGGCATCAATAGGACACGGTTACTCTGTTCCCCACCTGGGCCTAACCTGGACACGATAACTTTGCTCCACACTTTGGCCTCAAATGGTCCTGATGACTCTCGTCCCCCCACCTAGGCCACAATCTGGACCTGGTGACTGTGGTCCCCACAAGGTTCTCACCTGGACCTGGTGACTCTCGTTCCCACAGGAACCACACCTGGACCTGGTGACTGTGGTGTTCTTGTAGACTCACATTTACCTGGAGACTCTGGTCCCCACCTGGATCTGGTGACTCTTGCCTGCAGGTTGTCCTCACCTGGACCTGGTAACTCTAGTCCCTAGATGGGCATCTTCGGGACGTGGTTCCACTGCAAGGCCTGCAGGATGGCCTCACCTGGAACTGGTGAGTGGGGTTACCACTTGGGCCTCACCCATACTAGGTGACACAGGTCCCCACGTGGGTCTAACTTGGATCTGGTGTATCTGGTAATTCTGGTCACCTTCTGAGAATCACCTGGACTTGGTGAATCTGGTAAATCTGGTCACCACCTGGGAATCACGTGGACCTGGTGAATCCGGTCCCCATCTGGGCTTCACCCAGTCCTGATGACTTTGTTCCCCACCTGGACCTGATTGCTGTGGACTCCTTCTTGACCTCACCTGGAACTGGTGACTCTGATCCTAACTGGGCCTCACCCAGATCTGGTGACTCTGGTCCTCACCTATGGACAATTATGACCTGGATACTCTCTTCCACACCGGAGTCACACCTGCACATGATGACTCTGGAACCTCTCTAGGCCTCACCCTGACCTGGTGACTCTGGTCCCCATCTGGATTTCACCTGGTCCAGGTGATTCTGGTACCCCTCTAGGGTCAACCAGATCTGGTGACTCTGGTCCTCACCTGGGCCTCACATGGACCTAGTGAATGTAATCCATCTGGGCCTCATTTGGACCTGGAATTCTGGTCCCTACCTGGGCATCATCGGAACATGGTTACTCTGCATTGCCTGCAGGTTGGCCTCACCTGGACCTGGTGAGTGGGGTTGCCACCTGGGCCTCGCCCATACCTTGTGACTCAAGTCCCCACAGGGGCCTCTTGGACCTGGTGAATCTTCTCCTTACCTGGTCCTCCTCCAGACCGGGGACTCTGGTCACCACCTGGGCCTCACCTGGACCTGGTGAATCTGTTCCCCATCTGGGCCTCACCCAGTCTTTGTGACTTTGTTCCCACATGGACCTGATTGCTGTGGAATCTTTCTTGGCCTAACCTGAAACTGGTGACTCTGATCCTATTGTGCGTCTCCCAGATCTGGTGACTCTGGTCCTCACCTTGGCATCATTGATACCTGGTTACTCTGTTCCACACCTGAGCCTCACCTGGACATGATGACTGGAACCTCTCTGGGACTCACTCTGACCTGGTGACTCTGGTCCCCATCTGGATGTCACCTGGACCAGGTGATTCTGGTACCCCTCTAGGGCTCAAGGTGATCTGGTGACTCTGGTCCTCAACTGATTCTCACCTGGACCTAGTGAATATACCCCATCTGGGCCTCATTTGGACCTGGTGACTCTGGTCCCTACCTGGGCATCATCGGGATATGGTATCACGGCATGGCCTGCAGGTTGGCCTCACCTGGACCTGGTGAGTGGGGTTGTCCTCAACTGGGCAAAATTGGGACCCGGAGACTGTGTTCCACAAGTGGCCTCACCTAGACCAAGTGACTCTGGTCCCCCTCTGGGGGTCACCGTGCCCTAGTGACTGTGAACCCCACTTTGGCCTGACTTGGACCTGCTGACCCTGGTTGCCACCTGCGCCTGACCTCGAACTGTTGACTCTGGTTCTTTCAAGGGCCTCCCCTGGACCTGGTGATCCTGGTCCCCACCTGGGCCTCACCTGGACGTGGTGACCCTTGTCACCACCGGGGACTCACCGGGACCTGCTTACTGTGTTCCACACCTGGGCCTCAAGTAGACCTGTTGACCATGGTCCCCAAGCCAGACTCACATGGACATATTGCCTCTGATCCCCACCGGGACCTCACGTGTACCTGGTAACTCTGGTCCTCACCTGGGCCTCATCTGGACCTAGTGACTCTGGTCCCCACCTGGACTTCACCTGGAACTGGTGACTCTCGTCAACCCCAGGATCTCTCCTGGACCTGGTGACTCCTTTCCAGCATGGACCTCATGTGGATCTGGTGACTCTGGTCCTCAGTTTGGCCTCACCTGGACTTGGTGTCTCTCGTCCCCACTTTGACCTAACTCAGAACTGCTGAATCTTGCCCCACCTAGGCCGCACTCAGACCTGGTGACTCTTGTCCCCAGCTATGCCTCAATTCGACCTGATGAATCTGGTCCTCACGTGGGCCTCACATGTACCTGGGACTCAGCTGGATAGAGTGGCTCTGGTTCCCACAAGGGGCACACCTGATACTGCTGACTGTGGTCTTATTCTATGCCTCACCAGGACGTAGTGATTCTGTTCCCCATCTGGGCCTGCATGGCCCTAGTGCCTCTGGTCCTCACCCAGGCAGCATTGGGTGATGGACCCAATGATCCTCACCCTGGATACTCTATTCCACACCTGTGCCTCACTTTGACCAGGGACTTCTGGTCCCATTCTGGGCCTCAAACTAAACTGGTTACTCTGGTTCCACTCTGGGCCTCACCCTTACCTGGTGACTCTGGTCACCCCTTGGGCATCAATAGGGCCTGGTGAATCTGGTCCTTAGCTGGTCCGCACATGGATCTGGTAACTGGTCGCAACCTGGGCCTCACCTGGACTTGGTGAATCCTGTTGCCACCTGTGCCTCACCTGGACCTTGTGACTGTGGTCCCACCTGGACCTCACCTGGATCTGGTGGCTCTGGTTCCCATATGGGGCTCTGCTGGACCTGGTTCCTGTGGTCTCCAACTGGCCTCACTTGGAACACAATGACTCTGAACAATATTTGGGCCTCTCCTGTACCTGTTGACTCTGGTCCTTACTTGGGCATCATTGGGAGCTGGATACTCTGTTATATACCTGGGCCTCACCTGGACCGGTGACTGTGGTCCCACCTGGCCCTCACCGGGACGAGGTGACTGGTTCCCACAGGGACCTCACCTGGACCTGCTGACTCAGGTCCTCATATGGGCATCATGGGACCTGGTTTCTCACTTCCACATCAGGGCCTCACTTGGAACTAGTGATTCTCGTCCCACTCTGGGCCTCACCCTGACGTGGTGAGTCTGGTCCCCACCTGGATATCACCAGAACCGCGTGACTCTGGTCCCCTCTTGGGACTCACCCGGAGCTGGGGACACGGGTCCTCAACTGGGCCTCAATAAGACCTGGTGAATATACTCCTCATTCAGGCCTCGTCTGGACCTGTGACTCTTTTCCCACCTGGCATCAATGGGACATGGTTACACTGTACCCCACCTGGGCCTCACCTGGACATGATAACTCTGCTCCACACTTTGGCCTCAACTGGTACTGATGACTGTGGTCCCCCCACCTAGGCCTCAATCTGGAACTGGTGTCTGTGGTCCCCACCTGGGTCTCATCTGGCCCTGGTTACTCTTGTTCCCACATGAACCTCACCTGGACCTGGTGGCTGTGGTGTTCTTGTAGACTCATATTTACCTGGTGACTCCGGTCCGCACTAGGGCCTCACGTGGATCTGGTGACTCTGACCGGCAGGTTGGCCTCACCGGGACCTGCTGAGTGGGGTGGCACCTGGGCCTCACCCATACTTGGTGACTCAGGTCCCCACGTGGGCATCTTGGACCTGGTGAATCTGGTCCTTACCTGGTCCTCTCCCAGACCCGGGGACTCTGGTCTCCACCTGGGCCTCACCTGGACCTAGTGAATATGCTCCATCTGGGCCTAATTTGGACCTGGTGACTCTGGTCACTACCTGGGCAACATCGGGACATGATTCCACTGCATGGCCTGCAGGTTGGACTCACCTAGACCTGGTAAATCTGGACCCTCCCTGGGCATCATCGGGACACGGTTCTTCTGCATGGCCTGCACGTATGCCTCAACTGGCCCTGGTTTGTGGGTTTGCCACCTGGGCCTCACCCATATCTGGTGACACAGGTCCCGACGTGGGCCTCACTTGGACCTGGTGAATCTTGTCCTTACCTGGTCCTCACAGGAACTGGTAACTCTGGTCACCACTTGGGAATCACCTGGACCAGTGAATCTGGTCCCCATCTGGACCTCACCCAGTCCTGGTGACTTTGTTCCCCACCTGGACCTCATTGCTGTGGACTCTTTCTTGGTCTGACCTGGAACTGGTGACTCTGATTCTATCTGCGCGTCACCCAGATCTGGGGACTCTGGTCCTCACCTGGGCATCATTGGTACCTGGTAACTCTGTTCCACACCTGAGCCTCACCTGGACATGATGACTCTGGAACCTCTCTGGGACTCACTCTGACCTGGAGACTCTGGTTCCCATCTCGATGTCACCTGAACCAGGTGATACTGGTACCCCTCTAGGCCTCAACGAGATCTGGTTACACTTGTCCTCAAATGGGCCTCACCTGGACCTAGTGAATATGCTCCATCTGGGCCTCATTTAGACCTGGTGACTCTGGTCACTACCTGGGCATCATCAGGACATGTTTCCACTGCATGGCCTGAAGGTTGGCCTCACCTGGATCTGGTAACTCTGGTCCCAACCAGGGCATCATCGTGACATGGTTCCTCTGCATGGCCTACAAGTTGGCCTCACCTGGACCTGGGGAGTGGGGTTGCCACATGGGCCTCACCCATACCTGGTTACACAGGTCCCCATGTGGGCCTCACGTGGACCTGTTGAATCTTGTCCTTTCCTGGTCATCACCCTGAACTGGTATCTCTGGTCACTACCTGGGAATCACCAGGACCTGGTGAATCTGTTCCCCATCTGGGCCTCACCCAGTCCTGCTGACTTTGTTCCCCACCTGGATCTGATTGCTGTGGACTCCTTCTTAGCCTCACCTGGAACTGGTGACTCTGATCCTAACTGGGCCTCACCCAGATCTGGTGACTCTGGTCCTCACCTGTGGACCATTATGACCTGGATCTCTGTTCCACACTTGAGCCTCACCTGGACATGATGACTATGGATCCCCTCTGGGCCTCACCCTGACATGGTGACTCTGCTCCACATCTGGATGTCACCTAGACCAGGTGAATCTGGTACCCCTCTAGGCCTCAACTAGACCTGGGGATTCTGGTCCTCAAGTGCAACTCACGGACACCTAGAGAATATGCTCCCCACCTACTCCTCATCAGGACCTGGTGACTCTGGTTCTACCTGCGCATCATCGGGACATGGTTACTCTATTCCCCACTGGGACTGTCCTGATCCTGGTAACTCTGGTCCTGACTTTGTCCTCTTCTGTACCAGGTGACTCTGGCTCCACCTGGGCCTCACCAGTAACTGGTGACTCTGATCCTAAGCATGGCCTCACCAGACCTGGTGACTGTGGTTCCCATCGGGACCTCACCTGGACCTCATATCTCTGGTCCCACCTGGGCCTCACCAGGACTTGGTGTCTCTGGTACCCACCAGGGTAGCATCAGGATATGGGTGCACTGTTCACTAACAGTGACCAAGCCGGACCTATTAACTCTGGTCTTCACCTGGGCCACACCTGGACATGGTGACACTCGTTCCCACCTGGGTCTCACCTGGACATGGTGAGTCGGATCCCCACCTGGTCCTCACCTGTAACTGGTGATTCTCGTTCCCACATGGACATCCTGTGGACCTAGTGGCTGCAGTGTTTCTAGCTTCTCATGTACCTCGTGACTCTGGTCCCCACCAGGGCCTCACCAGGACCTGGTGAGTGTGGTTGCCACCTCCACCTCACCTGGACCTGGTGATTCTGGTCTGCACCTGAGACTACCCTGGATCTGGTGACTGTGGTCCCCACCTGGTCTTCACCTGGATTTGGGGACTCCGTTCCCCATCTGGGCCTCACCTGGCCCTGTTGACCATGGTCCTCAACTGGGCAAATTTGGGACCCGGTGACTGTGTTCCACAACTGGACCTCACCTGGACCAGGTCACTCTGGTCCCCCTCTGGTTCTCACCGTGCCCTAATGACTGTGAACCGCACTTTGGCCTGACTTGGACCTGCTCACCCTGGTTGCCACCTGCGCCTGACCTCGAACTGTTGACTCTGGTTCTTTCAAGGGCCTCCACTGTACCTGGTGATTCTGGTACCCACCTGGGCCAACCCAGGACGTTGTGACACTTGTCACCACCGGGGAATCACCTGGACCTGCTTACTGTGTTCCACACCTGGGCCTCAAGTAGACCTGTTGACCATGGTCCCTAAGCCGGCCTCACATGACCTGTTGCCTCTGATCCCCACCGGGGCCACACGTGTACCTGGTGACTCTGGTCCTCACCTGGGCCTCATCTGGACCTAGCGACTCTGGTCCCCACCTGGACTTCACCTGGATCTCGTGACTCTGGGCCCCACCTGGACTTCACCTGGATCTGATGACACTGGTCCCCACCTGGACGTCACCTGGACCTGGTGACTCTTGTCCTCAGTTTGGCCTCACCTGGACCTGTTGACTCTTGTCCCCACTTTGACCTAACTCAGAACTGCTGAATATTGCCCCAACTAGGCCGCACCCAGAACTGGTGACTCTTGTCCTCAGCTATGCCTCAATTCGACCTGATGAATCTGGTCCTCACGTGGGTCTCACATGGACCTGGGACTCAGCTGGATAGAGTGGCTCTGGTTCCCACAAGGGGCTCACCTGATACTGCTGACTGTGGTCTTATTCTATGCCTCACCAGGACCTGGTGATTCTGTTCCCCATCTAGACCTGCATGGCCCTAGTAACTCTATTCCTCACCCAGGCATCATTGGGACCTGGATACTCTATTCCACACCTGGGCCTCACTCTGACCAGGGACCTCTGGTCCCATTCTGGGCCTCAAACTAAACTGGTTACTCTGGTACCCCCTCTGGGCCTCACCCTTACCTGGTGACTCTGGTCACCCCTTTGGCTTCTCTTGGGCCTGGTGAATCTGGACCTTAGCTGGTCCGCACCTGGATGTGGTGACTGGTCGCCACCTGGGCCTCCCCTGGTCTTGGTGAATCCTGTTGCCAATTGCGCCTCACCTGGAATTTGTGACTGTGTTGCCACCTGGACCTCACATGGTTCTGGTGGCTCTGGTTCCCTATTGGGCTCTCCTGGACCTGGTTCCTGTGGTCTCCATCTGGCCTCACCTGGAACACAATGACTCTTATCCATATTTGGGCCTATCTTGGATCTGTTGTCTCTGATCCTTACCTGGCCTCATTGGGACCTGGATACTCACTTATATACCTGGGCCTCACCTGGACCTTTTGACGGTGGTCCCACCTGGGCCTCACTTGGACGAGGTGCATGGTTCCCACAGGGACCTCACCTGGACCTGGTGACTCAGGTCCTCATATGGGCATCATGGGACCTGGTTTCTCAGTTCCACATCGGGGCCTCACCTGGACCTAGTGATTCTCGTCCCCCTCTTGGCCTCACCCTGACGTGGTGACTCTGGTCTCCAGCTGGATATCACCAGAACGGGTGACTCTGGTCCCTCTCTGGGACTCAGCCTTACCTGGTGACTCTGGTCACCCCTTGGGCTTCACTAGGGTCTGGTGAATCTGGTCCTTAGCTGGTCCGCACCTGGATGTTGTGACTGGTCGCCACCTGAGCCTCACCTGGACTTGGTGCATCCTGTTGCCATCTTGGCCTCACCTGGACCTTGTGACTGTGGTCTTACCTGGACCTTACCTGGATCTGGTGGCTCTGGTTCCCATATGGGGTTCTCCTCGACCTGGTTCCTTGGTCTCCATCTGGCCTCACTTGGAAAACAATGACTCTGATCCATATTTGGGCCTCTTCTGGATCTGTTGACTCTGGTCCTTCCCTGGGCATCATTGGGACCTGGATACTCTCTTATATACCTGGGCCTTACCTGGACCTTGTGACTGTGGTCCCACGTGGGCCTCACCTGGACGAGGTGACTGGTTCCCACAGGGCACTCACCTGGACCTGGTGACTCAGGTCCTCATATGAGCATCATGGGACCTGGTTTCTCAATTCCACATCGGGGCCTCACCTGGACCTAGTGATTCTCGTCCCCCTCTGGGCCTCTCCCTGACGTGGTGACTCTGGTCCCCCCCTGGATATCACCAGAACCGGGTGACTCTGGTCCCTCTCTGGGTCTCACCCAGAGCTGGGGACACCGGTCCTAAACAGGGCCTCAACAGGACCTATTGAATCTACTCCTCACTTTGGCCTCGTCTAGACCTTGTGACTCTTTTCCCACCTGGCATCAATGGGACATGGTTACTCTGTTCCACACCTGGGCCTCACCTGGACATGGTAACTTTTCTCCACACATTGGCCTCAACTGGTGCTGATGACTCTGGTCCCACGACCTAGGCCTCAATCTGGACCTGGTGATTGTGGTCCCCACCTGGGGCTCTCCTGGACCTGGTGACTCTCGTTCCCACATGAACAACACCTGGACCTGGTGACTGTGGTGTTCTTGTAGACTCATATTTACCTGGTGATTCCGGTCCCCACTAGGGCCTCAACTGGATCTAGTGACTCTGGCCAAAAGTTGGCCTCACCTGGACCTGGTGAGTGGGGTTGCCACCTGGGCCTCACCCATACCTGGTGACTCAGGTCCCCGCGTGGGCCTCTTGGACCTGGTGAATCTGGTCCTTACCTGGTTCTCTCCCAGACATGGGGACTCTGGTCTCCACCTGGGCCTCACGTGGACCTGGTGAATCTAGTCCCCATCTGAGCCTCAGCCAGTCCTGGTGACTTTGTTCCCCACCTGGACTTGATTGCTCTGGACACTTTCTTGGCCTCCCCTGGAGCTGGTGACTCTGATCCTATCTGTGCGTCACCCAGACCTGGTGACTCTGGTCCTCACCTGGGCATCATTGATACCTGGTGACTCTGTTCCACACCTGAGCCTCACCTGGACATGATGACTCTGGAACCTCTCTGGTCCTCACCCTGACCTGGTGACTCTGGTCCCCATCTGGATGTCATCTGGACCAGGTGAATCTTGTACCCCTTTAGGCCTCAACCAGATCTGGTGACACTGGTCCTCAACTGGGCCTCATATGAACCTAGTGAATATGCTCCATTTAGGCCTCATTTGGACCTGGTGTCTCTTGTCCCTAACTGGGCATCATCGGGACATGGTTCCACTGCATGGCCTGCAGGTTGGCCTCACCTGGACCTCGTAACTCTGGTCCCTACCTGGGCATCATCGGGACATGATTCCTCTGCATGGCCTGCAGGTTTGCCTCACCTGGACCTGGTGAGTGGGGTTGCCACCAGGGCCTCACCCATGCATGGTGACACCTGTCCCCACGTGGGCCCCAGTATGCCTTGGTGAATCTCGTCCGTACCTGATCCTCACCCGTACAAGGTAATTCTGATCACCACCTGGGAATCACCTGGACCTGGTGTATCTGGCCCCATCTGGGCCTCACCCAGTCCTGGTGACTTTGTTCCCCACCTGGACCTGATTGCTGTGGACTCCTTCTTGGCCTCACCTGGAACTGGAGACTCTGATCCTAACTGGGAATCACCCAGGTGTGGTGACTCTGGTCCTAACCTGTGGACCATTATGACCTGTATACTCTGTTCCACACGTGAGCCTCACGTGGACATGATGACTCTGGATCCCCTAGGGGCCTCAGCCTGACATGGTGACTCTGGTCCCCATCTGGATATCACCTAGACCAGGTGAATCTGTTACGCCTCAAGGGCTCAAATAGACCTGGTGACTCTGGTCCTCAACTGGGCCTCACCGAGACCTAGTGAATATGCTCCCCACCTGCGCCTCATCTGGACCTGGTGACGCTGGGTCTACCTGGGCATCATCGGAACATGGTTACTCTGTTCCCCACTGGGACTGACGTGATCCTGGTAACTCTGGTCCTGAATTTGGCCTCATTTGTACCAGGTGACTCTGGCTCCACCTGGGCCTCACATGTAACCTGTGACTCTGATCCTAAGCATGGCCTCACCTGAGCTGGTCTCTGTGGTTCCCATCGGGACCTCATGTGGACCTCATGTCTCTGGTCGCACCTGGGGCTCACCAGGACCTGGTGTTTCTGGTACCCACCTGGGTAACATCAGGATATGGTTACACTGTTCACTATCAGTGACCCAGCCGGACCTATCCACTCTGATCTTCACCTGGGGCACACCTGGACATGGTGACACTGGTTCCCACCTGGGTCTCATCTGGACATGGTGAGTCGGATCCCCACCTGGTCCTCAACTGAAACTGGTGATTCTCGTTTCCACATGGACATCATGTGGACCTGGTAGCTGCAGTGTTTCTAGCTTCTCATGTACCTCGTGACTCTGGTCCCCACCAGGGACTCACCGGGACCTGTTGAGTGTGGTTGCCACCTGCACCTCACCTGGACCTGGTGATTCTGGTCTGCACCCGAGACTACCCTGATCTGGTGACTGTGGTCCCCACTTGGGCTTCACATGGATTTGGGGACTCCGGTCCCCACCTGTGCCTCACCTGGCCTTGTTGACCATGGTCCTCAACGGGGAAAAATAGGGACCCAGTGAGTGTGTTCCACAACTGGACCTCACATGGACCAGGTGACTCTGGTCCCCCTCTGGGTCTCACCGTGCCCTAGTTTCTGTGAAGCCCACTTTGGCCTGACTTGGACCTGCTGACCCTGGTTGCCACCTGCGTCTGACATCGAGCTGTTGACTCTGATTCTTTCAAGGGCCTCCCCTGTTCCTGGTGTTCCTGGTCTTCACCTGGGCCTCACCTGGACTTGGTGACTCTTGTCACCACCGGGGACTCACCTGGACCTGCTTACTGTGTTCCACACCTGTGCCCCAAGTAGACCTATTGACCATGGTCTCCAGGCGGGACTCACATGGACCTGTTGCCTCTGATCCCCACCGGGGCCTCACGTGTACATGGTAAATCTGGTCCTCACCTGGGCCTCATCTGGATCTGGTGACTCTGGTCCCCACCTGGACTTCACCTGGATCTGGTGACTCTGGTCCCCTCCTGGACCTCTCCTGGACCTGGTGACTCTCTTTCCAACATGGTTCTTCCCTGAATTTGGTGACTCTGCTCCTCAGTTGGGCCTCCCCTGGACCTGGTGTCTCTCGTTCCCTCTTTGACCTAACTCAGAACTGCTGAATCTTGCCCCACCTACGCCACACCCAGACCTGGTGACTCTTGTCCCCAGCTATGCCTCAATTCGACCTGATGAATCTGGTCCTCACGTGGGCCTCACATGGACCTGGGACTCAGCTGGGTAGAGTGGCTCTGGTTCCCACAAGGGGCTCACCTGATACTGCTGAATGTGGTCTTATTCTATGTCTCACCAGGACCTAGTGATTCTGTTCCCCATCTGGGCCTGCATGGCCCTAGAGACTCTGGTCCTCACCCAGGCATCTTTGGGACCTGGATACTCTATTCCACACCTGGGCCTCACTTTGACCAGGGACCTCTGGTCCCATTCTCGGCCTCTAACTAAACTGGTTAGTCTGATTCTCCCTCTGGGCCTCACTGTTACCTGGTTTCTCTGGTCACCCCTTGAGCTTCACATGGGCCTGGTGAAGCTGGTCCTTTGCTGATCCGCACCTGGATCTGGTGATTGGTCGTCACCTGGGAGTCACCTGGACTTGGTGAATCCTATTGCCACCTGCGCCTCACCTGGACCCTGTGACTGTGGTCCCACCTGGACCTCACCTGGATCTGGTGGCTCTGGTTCCCATATGGGCCTCTCCTGGACCAGGTTCCTGTGGTCTCCATCTGGCCTCACCTGGAACACAATGACTCTGATACATATTTGGACCTCTCCTGGACCTGTTGACTCTGGTCCTTACCTGGGCATCATTGGGACCTGGATGCTCTCTTATATACCTGGGCCTCACCTGGTCCTGGTGACTGTGGTCCCACCTGGGCCTCACCTGGACGAGGTGACTGGTTCCCACAGGGACCTCACCTGGACCTGGTGACTCAGGTCCTCATATGGGCATCATGGGACCTGTTTCTCAGTTCCACATCGGGGGCTCACCTGGACCTAGTGATTCTCGTCCCCCACTGGGCCTCACACTGACGTGCTGACTCTGGTCCCCACCTGGATATCACCAGAACCGGGTGACTCTGGTCCCCCTCTGAGACTCACCCGGAGGTGGGGACACTAGTCCTCAACCTGGCCTGAACATGACCAGGTGAATCTACTCCTCAATTAGGCCTCACCTGGACCTGTGTATCTTTTCCCACCTGGCATCAATGGGATATGGTTACTCTGCTCCCCACCTGGGCCTCACCTGGACATGATAACTTTGCTACACACTTTGGCCTCAACTGGTCCCGATGACTCTGGTCCCCCCAACTAAGCCTCAATCTGGACCTGGTGACTGTGGTACCCACCTGGGTCTCACCTGGACCTGGTGACTCTCGTTCCCACATGAACCACACCTGGACCTGGTCACTGTGGTCTTCTTGTGGACTCACATTTACCTGTTGACTCCGGTCCCCACTTGGGCCTACCTGGATCTGGTGACTCTGGCCTGCAGGCTGGCCACACCTGGACCTGGTGAGTGCGGTTGCCACCTGGGCCTCACCCATACCTGGTGATTCAGGTCCCCACGTGGGCCTCTTGGACCTAGTGAATCTGGTCCTTACCTGGTCCTCCCCCAGACCCTGGGACTCTGGTCACCACCTGGGCTTCACTTGGACCTGGTGAATCTGGTCCCCATCTGGGCCTCACCCAGTCCTGGTGACTTTGTTCCCCACCTGGACCTGATGCTGTGGACTTTTCTTGGCCTCACCTGGAACTGGTGACTCTGATCCTATCTGCGCGTCACTCATACCTGGTGATTCTGGTCCTCAACTGGGCATCATTGGTACCTGGTGACTCTGTTCCACACCTGAGCCTCACCTGGACATGATGACTCTGGAACCTCTCTGGGCCTCACTCTGAACTGGTGACTGTGGTCCCCATCTGGATGTCACCTGGGCCTGGTGTTTCTGGTATGGCTCTAGGCCTCAACCAGATCTGGTGACTCTTGTCCTCAACTGGGCCTCATCTGGATCTATTGAATATGCTCCATCTGGGCCTCATTTGGACCTGGTGACTCTGGACCCTACCTGGGCATCATCGGGACATGGTTCCACTGCATGGTCTGCAGGTTGGCCTCACCTGGTCCTGGTAACACTGGTCCCTACCTGGGCATCATCGGGACATAGTTCCTCTACAGGCCTGCAGGTTGGCCTCACCTGGACCTGGTGAGTGGGGTTGCCACCTGGGCCTCACCCATACCTGGTGACAAAGGTCCCCACGTGGGCCGAAATTGGACCTGGTGAATCTGGTCCTTACCTTATCCTCACCTGGAAGTGGTAACCCTGGTCACCACCTGGGCCTCACCTGGACCTGGTGAATCTGGTCCCCATCTGTGCCTCACCATGTCCTGGTGTCTTTGTTCCTCACCTGGACCTGATTGCTGTGGACTCCTTCTTGGCCTCACCTGGAACTGATGACTCTGATCCTAACTGGGTCTCAGCCAGATCTGGTGACTCTGTTCTTCACCTGTGGACCATTATGACCTGGATACTCTGTTCCACGCCTGAGCCTCACTGGCACATGATGACTCTGGATCCCCTCTTGGCCTCACCCTGACATGGTGACTCTGGTCCACATCAGGATGTCACCTAGACCAGGTGAATCTGGAAACACTCTAGGGCTCAACTAGACCTGGTGACTCTGGTCCTCAAATGGGCCTCACCGGAACCTAGTGAATATGCTTCCCACCTGCGCCTCATCTGGACCTGTTGACTCTGGTCCTTACCTGGGCATCACTGGGACCTGGATACTCTCTTTTATACCTGGGCCTCACCTGGAACTGGTGACTGTGGTCCCACCTGGGCCTCACCTGGACGAGGTGACTGGTTCCCACAGGGACATCACCTGGACCTGGTGACTCAGGTCCTCATATGGGCAGCATTCACCTGGTTTCTCAGTTCCACATCGGGGCTTCACCTGTTCCTAGTGATTCTCGTCCCGGTCTGGGCCTCACCTCGATCTGGTGACTCTGGTCCTCAGTTTGCCCTCACCTGGACCTGGTGTCTCTCGTCCCCATTTTGACCTAACTCAGAACTGCTTAATCTTGCCCCACCTAGGCCGCACCCAAACCTGGTGACTCTTTTCCCCAGCTATGCCTCAATTCGACCTGATGAATCTGGTCCTCACATGGGCCTCACATGGACCTGGGACTCAGCTGGATAGAGTGCCTCTGGTTCCAACAAGGCGCTCATCTGATACTGGTGACTTATTCACCAGTGGTCTTATTCTATGCCTAGCCAGGACCTAGTGATTCTGTTCCCCATCTGGGCCTGCATGGCCCTAGTGACTCTGGTCCACACCCAGGCATCATTGGGACCTGGATACTCTATTCCACAATTGGGCCTCACTTTGACCAGGGACCTCTGGTCCCATTGTGAGCCTCAAACTAAACTGGTTACTCTGGTACCCCCTCTAGGCCTCACCCTTACCTGGTGACTCTGGTCACCCCTTGGGATTCACTTGGGCCTGGTGAATCTGGTCCTAAGCTGGTCCACACCTGGATCTGGAGACTGGACGCCACCTGGACCTCACCTGGATTTGGTGAATCCTTTGCCACCTGCGCCTCACCTGGACTTTGTGTCTGTGGTCCCACCTGGACCTCACCTGGATCTGGTGGCTCTGGTTCCCATATGGGGCTCTTTTGGAACTGGTTCCTGTGGTCTCCATCTGGCCTCCCCTGGAACACAATGACTCTGATCCATATTTGGGCCTCTCCTGGACCTGTTGACTCTGGACCTTACCTGGGCATCATTGGGACCTGGATACTCTCTTATATACCTGGGCCTCACCTGGAACTGGTGACTGTGGTCCCACCTGGGCCTCACCTGGACGAGGTGACTGGTTCCCACAGGGACCTCCCCTGGGCCTGGTGACTCAGGTCCTCATATGTGCATCATGGGACCTGTTTTCTCAGTTCCACTTCGGGGCCTCACCTGGACATAGTGATTCTCGTTCCCCTCTGGGCCTCATCCTGACGTGGTGACTCTGGTCCGCACCTGACTCACACCAGAACAGGGTGACTCTGGTCCCCCTCTGGGAATCACCCAGAGCTGGGGACACTGATACTCAACTGGGCCTCAACAGGACCTGGTGAATCTACTCCTCACTTAGGCCTCGTCTGGACCTTGTGACTCTTCCCACCTGGCATCTATGGGATATTTTTACTCTGTTCCCCACCTGGGCCTCACTTGGACATGATAACTTTGCTCCATACTTTGGCCTCAACTCGTCCCGATGACTCTGGTCCCCCCACCTAGGCCTCAATCTAGACCTGGAGACTGTCATCCACACATGGGTCTCACCTGGACCTGGTGACTCTCGTTCCCACATGAATCACACCTGGACCTGGTGACTGTGGTGTACTTGTAGACTCACATTTACCTGGAAACTCTGGCCCCACTAGGGCCTCACCTGGATCTGGTGACTCTGGCCTGCAGGTTGGCCTCACCTGGACTTGGTTAGTTGGATGCCACCTGGGCCTCACACATACCTGATGACTCAGGTCCCCACGTGGGCCTCTTGGACCTGGTGAATCTGGCCCTTACCTGGTCTTCTCCCAGACCCTGGGAATCTTGTCACAACCTGGGCCTCACCTAGACCTGGTGAATCTGGTCCCCATCTGGGCCTAACCCAGTCCTGGTGACTATGTTCCCCACCTGGACGTGTTTGCTCTGGACTCTTTCTTGCCTTCACCTTGAACTGGTGACTCTGATCCTATCAGTGTGTCACCCAGACCTGGTGACTCTCGTCCTCACCTGGGCATCATTGGTACCTGGTTACTCTGTTCCACACCTGAGCCTCACCTGGACATGATGTCTCTGGGACCTCTCTGGGCCTCACCCTGACCTGGTGATCTGGTCCCCATCTGGATGTCACCTGGACCAGGTGATTCTGGAACTCCTCTAGGCCTCAACCAGTTCTGGTGACTCTTGTCCTCAACTGGGCCTCACGTGGACCTAGTGAATATGCTCCATCTGGGCCTCATTTGGACCTGGTGATTCTGGTTACTCACTGGGCATCATCGGGAAATGGTTCCACTGCATGGCCTGCTGGTTTGCCTCACCTGGACCTGGTAACTCTGGTCCCTACCTGAGCATCATCGGGTCATCTTGACCTGGTGAGTGGGGTTCCCACCTGGATCTTACACATGCCTGGTGACACAGTTCCCCACGTGGGCCTCACTTGGACCTGGTGAATGTGGTCCTTACCTAGTCCTCACCCGGATGTGGTAAATCTGGTCACCACCTGGGCATCACCTAGTCCTGGTGACTTTGTTCCCCACCTGGACCTGATTGCTGTGGACACCTTCTTGGCCTCACCTGGAAGTGGTAACTCTGATCCTAACTGGGCCTCTCCCAGATCTGGTGACTCTGGTCCTCACCGGTGGACCATTATGACCTGGATACTCTGTTCCACACCTGAGCCTCACCTGGACATGATGACTCTGGATCCCCTCTGGGCCTAACCCTGACATGGTTACTCTGGTCCCCATCTGGATGTCACCTAGACCAGGTGAATCTGGTACCCCTCTAGGCCTCAACCAGATCTGGTGACTCTGGTCCTCAACTGGGCCTCACCTGGACCTAGTGAATATGCTCCATCTGGGCCTCATTTGGACCTGGTGACTCTGGTCCCTACGTGGGCAACATCGGGACATGGTTCCACATAATGGTCTGCAGGTTGGCCTCCTCTTGACCTGGTAACTCTGGTCCCTATCTGGGCATCATCGGGACACGGTTCCTCTGCATGACCTGCAGGTTGGCGTCACCTGGACCTCGTACCTCTGGTCCCTACCTGGGCATCATCGGTACACGGTTCCTCTGCATGGCCTGCAGGTTGGCCTCACCTAGACCTGGTGAGTGGGCTTGCCACCTGGGCCTCACCCATACCTGGTGACACAGGTCTCACGTGGGCCTCACTTGGACCTGGTGAATCTGGTCCTTACCTGGTCCTCACCCGGAAATGGTAACCCTTGTCACCACCTGGGAATCACCTGGACCTGGTGAATCTGATCATCATCTGGGCCTCACCCATTCCTGGTGACTTTGATCCCCACCTGGACCTGATTGCTGTGGACTCCTTCTTGGCCTCAACTGGAACTTGTGACTCTGCTCCTAACTGGGCCTCACCCAGATCTGGTGACTCTGGCCCTCACATGTGGACCATTATGACCTGTATACTCTGTTCCACACCTGAACCTCACCTGGACATGATGATTCTGGATGCCCTCTGGGCCTCACCCTGACATTGTGACTCTGGTCCCAATCTGGATGTCCCCTAGACCAGGTTAATCTGGTACCCCTCAAGGCGTCAACTAGACCTCGTGACTCTGGTCCTCATCTGGGCCTCACCTGGACCTAGTGAATATTCTACCCACCTGCGCCTCGCTGGACCTGGTGACACTGATTCTACCTGGGCATCATTATGACATGGTTACTGTATTACCCACTGGGACTGACCTGATCCTGGTAACTCTGGTCCTGACTTTGGCCTCTTCTCTACCAGGTGCCTCTGGCTCCAGCTGGGCCTCACCTGTACCTGGTGACTCTGATCCTAAGCATGGCCTCACCTGACCTGGTGACTGTGGTTCCCATCGAGACCTCACCTGGATCTCATGTCTCCGGTTACACCTGGGCCTCACCAGGACCTGGTGTCTCTGGTACCCACCTGGGTAGCATCAGGATATGGTTACACTGTTCACTAACACTCATCCAGCCGGACCTAATAACTCTGGTCTTCACCTGGGGCACACGAAGACATGGTGACACTGTTTCCCACCTGGGTCTCACCTGACCATGGTGAGTCGGATCCCCACCTGGTCCTCACCTGTAACTGGTGATTTTCGTTCCCACATGGACATCATGTGGACCTGGTGGCTGCAGTGTTTCTAGCTTCTCATGTACCTCGTGTCTCTGGTCCCCACCGGGGCCTCTCCGGGACCGGGTGAGTGTGGTTGCCACCTGCACATCACCTGGACCTGCTGATTCTGGTCTGCACCTGAGACTACCCTGGATCTGGTGACTGTGGTCTCCACCTGGGCTTCACCTGGATTTGGGGACTCCGGTCCCCATCTGGGCCTCACCTGGCCCTGTTGACATGGTCCTCAACTGTGCAAAATTGGGACCCAGTGACTGTATTCCACAACTGGACCTCACCTGGACCAGGTGACTCTGGTCCCACTCTGGGTGTCACCGTGCCCTAGTGACTGTGAACCCCACTTTGGCCTGACTTGGACCTGATGACCCTGGTTGCCACCTGCGCCTAACCTCGAATTGTTGACTCTGGTTCTTTCAAGGGCCTTCCCTGGACCTGGTGATCCTGGTCGGACCTGGCCCACACCTGGACGTGGTGTCTCCTGTCACCAATGGGAACTCACATGGACCTGCTTACTGTGTTCCACACCTGGGCCTCAAGTAGACCTGTTGACCATGGTCCCCAAGCCGGCCTCACATGGACCTGTTGCCTCTGATCCCCACCGGGTCCTCACGTGTACCTGGTATCTCTGGTCCTCACCTGGGCCTCAAGTGGACCTAGTGACTCTGGTCCCCACCTGGGCTTCACATGGATCTGGTGACTATGGTCCCCACCTGGACTTCACATGGCTCTGGTGACTCTGGACCCCACCTGGACCTCTCCTGGACCTCGTGACTCTCTTTGCAACATGGACCTCACCTGGATTTGGTGAATCTGGTCCTCAGTTTGGCCTCACCTGGACCTGGTGTCTCTCGTCCCCACTTGGACCTAACTCAGAACTGCTGAATCTTGCCCCACCTAGGCCGCACACAGACCTGGTGACTCTTGTCCCCAGCTATGCCTCAATTCGACCTGATGAATCTGGTCCTCACGTGGGACTCACCTGGTCCTGGGACTCAGCTGGATAGAGTGGCTCTGGTTCTCACAAGGGGCTCACCTGATACTGCTTAATGTGGTCTTATTCTATGCCTCACCAGGACCTGGTGATTCTATTCCCCATCTGGGCCTGCATGTCCCTAGTGACTCTGGTCCTCACCCAGGCGTCATTGTGACCTGGATACTCTATTCCACACCTGGACCTCTCTTTGACCAGGGACCTCTGGTCCCATTCTGGGCCTCAAACTAAACTGGTTACTCTGGTTCCCCCTCTGGGCCTCACCCTGCCCTGGTGACTCTGGTCACCCGTTGGGCTTCACTTGGGCCTGTAGAATCTTGTCCTTATCTGTTCCGCACCTGTATCTGGTGAATGGTATCCACCTGGGCCTCACCTGGACTTGGTGAATCCTGTTGCCACCTGCGCCTCACCTAGACCTTGTGACTGTGGTCCCACCTGGACCTCACCTCGATCTGGTGGCTCTGGTTCCTATATGGGGCTCTCCTGGACCTGATTCCTGTGGTCTCCATCTGGCCTCACCTGGAACACAATGACTCTGATCCATATATGGTCCTCTCCTGGACATGTTGACTCTGGTCCTTACCTGGTCATCATTGGGACCTGGTTACTCTCTATATACCTGGGCCTCACCTGTACCTGGTGACTGTGGTCCCACCTGGGCCTCTCCTGGACGAGGTGACTGGTTCCCACAGGGACCTCACCTGGACCTGGTGACTGACTCAGGTCCTCATATGGGCATCATGGGACCAGGGTTCTCAGTTCCACATCGGGGTCTCATCTGTACCTAGTGATTCTCGTCCCCGTCTGTGCCTCACCCTGATATGGTGACTCTGGTCCCAACCTGGATGTCACCAGAACCGGGTGACACTGGTCCCCCTCTGGGCTCACCCGGATATGGGGACACTGGTCCTCAACTGGGCCTCAACAGGACCTGGTGAATCTACTCCTCACTTAGGCATCGTCTGGACCTTGTGACACTTTTCCCACCTGGCATCAATGGGACATTGCTACTCTGTTCCCCACCTGGGCCTCACATGGACATGATAACTTTGCTCCACACTTTGGCCTCAACTGGTCCTGATGATTCTGGTCCCCCGACCTAGGCCTCAATCTGGACCTGGTGACTGTGGTCCCCACCTGGGTCTCACCTGGACCTGGTGACTCTCGTTCCCACATGAACAACACCTGGACCTGGTGACAGTGGTGTTCTGGTAGACTCACATTTACCTGGTGAATCCGGTCCCCACTAGGGACTCACGTGGATCTGGTGACTCTGGCCTGCAGGTTGGTCTCACCAGGACCTGGTGAGTGGGGTTGCCACCTGGGCCTCACCCATACCTGGTGACCTAAGTCCCTATGTGGGCCCCTTGGACCTGGTGAATCTTGTCCTTACCCGGTCCCCTCCTAGACCCGGGGACTCTTGTCACCACCTGGGCCTCACCTGGACCTGGTGAATCTCGTCCACATCTGGGCATCACCCAGTCCTGGAGACTTTGTTCCCCACCTGGACCTGATTGCTGTGCCCTTTCTTGGCCTCACCTGGAACTGCGCCTCACACATACATTGTGACAAGGTCCCCACGTGGATCTCACTTAGACCTGGTGAATCTCGTCCTTAACTGGTCCTCACCCGGAACTGGTAACTCTGGTCCACACCTGGGAATAACCTGGACCTTTTGAATCTGGTCCCCATCTTGGCCTCACACAGTCCTGGTGACTTTGTTCCCCACCTGAACCTGATTGCTGTGTACACCTTCTTGGCCTCACCTGGAACTGGTGACTCTGATCCTCACTGGGCCTCATCCAGATCTGGTGACTCTGGTCCTCACCTGTGGACCATTATGACCCGGATACTCTTTTCCACACCTGAGAGTCACTTGGTCATGATGACTCTGGATCCCCTCTGGGCCTCACTCTGACATGGTGACTCTGGTCCCCATCTGGATGTCACCTAGACCAGGTGAATCTGGTACCCTTCTAGGCCTCAACTAGACCGGGTGATCTGGACCTCAACTGGGCCTCACCGGGACCTAGTGAATATACTCCCCACCTGCGCCTCATCTGGACGTGGTGACTCGGGTTCTACCTGGGCATTATCGGGACAATGTTACCCTATGCCCGACTGGGACTGACCTGATCCTGGTAACTCTGGTCCTGACTTTGGCATCTTCTCTACCGGGTGACTCTGGTTCCACCTGGGCCTCACCTGTAACTGGTGACTGTGATCCTAAGCATGGCCTCACCTGACCTGGTGACTGTTGTTCCCATCGGGACCTCACCTGGACCTCATGTCTCTGGTCCCACCTGGTCCTCACCAGGACCTGGTGTCTCTGGTACCCACCTGGGTAGCATCAGGATATGGTTACACTGTTCACTAACAGTGACCCAGCCGGACCTATTAACTCTGGTCTTCACCTGGGGCACACCTGGACATGGTGACACTGGTACCCACTTGGGTCTGACCTGAACATGGTGAGTCGGATCCCCGCCTGGTCCTCACCTGTAACTGGTGATTCTCATTACCACATGGACATCATGTGGACCTGCTGGCTGCAGTGTTTCTAGCTTCTCATGTACCTCGTGGCTCGGGTCCCCACCAGCGCCTCACCGGGACCTGGTGAGTGTGGTTGCCACCTGCATCTCACCTGGACCTGGTGATTCTGGTCTGCACCTGAGACTACCCTGGATCTGGTGACTGTAGTCCCCACCTGGGCTTCACCTGGATTTGGGGACTCCGGTCCCCATCTGGGCCTCACCTGGCCCTGTTGACTATCGTCCTCAACTGGGCAAATTTGGGACCCGGTGACTGTGTTCCACAACTGGACCTCACCTGGATCAGGTGACTCTGGTCCCCCTCTGGGTCTCACCATGCCGTAGTGACTGTGAACCCCACTTTAGCATGACTTGGACCTGTTGACCCTGGTTGCCACCTGCGCCTGACCTCGAACTGTTGACACTGGTTCTTTCAAGGGCGTCCCCTGGACATGGTGATCCTGGTGCCCACATGGGCCTCACCTGGACCTGGTGACTCTTGTCACCACCGGGAAGTCACCTGGATCTGCTTACTGTGTTCCACACCTGGGCCTCAAGTAGACCTGTTGACCATGGTCCCCAAGCCGGCCTCACATGGACCTGTTGCCTCTGATCCCCACCGGGACTTCACGTATACCTGGCAACTCTGGTCCTCACATTCGCCTCATCTGGACCTAGTGACTCTGGTCCCCACCTGGGTTTCACCTGGATCTGATGACTCTGGTCCCCACCTGGACTTCACCTGGATCTGGTGACTCTGGTCCCCACCTGGACCTGACCTGCATCTGGTGACTCTGGTCCTCAGTTTGGCCTCACCTGGACCTGGTGAGTGGGGTTGCCACCTGGACCTCACCCATACCTGGTGACTCAGGTCCCCACTTGAGCCTCTTGGACCTGGTGAATCTGGTAATTCTGGTCACCACCTGGGAATCCCCTGGATCTGGAGAATCTGGTCGCCATCTGGGCCTCACCCAGTCCTGGTGACTTTGCTCCCCACCTGGACCTGATTGCTGTGGACTCCTTTTGGGCCTCACCTGGAACTGGTGAGTCTGATCCTAACTGGGCCTCACCCAGATCTGTTGACTCTGGTCCTCACCTGCGGACCACTATGACCTGGATACTCTGTTCCACACCTGAGCCTCACCTGGACATAATGACTCTGGATCCTCTCTGGGCCTCACTCTGACATGGTGACTCTGGTCCCCATCTGGATGTCACCTAGACCAGGTGAATCTGGTACCCCTGTCGGCCTCAACCAGACCTGGTGACTCTGGTCCTCAACTGGGCCTCACCTGGACCTAGTGAACATGCTCCTTACCTGCGCCTCATCTGGACGTGGTGACTCGGGTACTACCTGGGCATCCTCGGCACATGGTTACTCTATTCCCCAATGGGACTGACCTGATCCTAGTAACTCTGGTCCTGTCTTTGGCCTCTTTTGTACCAGGTCACTCTGGCTCCACCTGGGCCTCACCTGTAACTGGTAACTCTGATCCTAAGCATGGCCTCACCTGACCTGGTGACTGTGGTTCCCATCGGGATCTTACCTGGACCTCATGTATCTGGTCCCACCTGGGCCTCACCAGGACCTGGTGTCTCCGGTACACTCCTGGGTAGCATTAGGATATGGTTACACTGTTCACTAACAGTGACCCAGCCGGACCTATTTACTCTGGTCTTCACCTGGGCCACACCTGGACATGGTGACACTGGATACCAGCTGGGTCTCAACTTGACATGGTGAGTCAGATCCCCACCTGGTCCTCTTGTGTAACTGCTGATTCTCCGGCCCATATGGACATCATGTGGACCTGGTGGCTGCAGTGTTTCTAGCTTCTCATGTACCTTGTGACTCTGGTCCCCGCCAGGGCCTCACTGGGTCCTGGGGAATGTTGTTGCCACCTGCATCTCACTTGGACCTGGTGATTATGGTCTGCACCTGAGACTACCCTGGATCTACTGACTGTGGTCCCCATCTGGGCTTCACCAGGATATTTGGACTCCGGTCCCCATCTGGGCCTCACCTGGCCCTGTTGACTATCGTCCTCAACTGGGCAAAATTGGGACCCGGTGACTGTGTTCCAAAACTGGAAGTCACCTGGACCAGGTGACTCTGGTCCCCCTCTGGGTCTCACCGTGCCTAGTGACTGTGAACCCCACGTTGGCCTGACTTGGACCTGCTGACCCTGGTTGCCACCTGCGTCTAACCTCGAACTGTTGACTCTGGTATTTTCAAGGGCCTCCCCTGTACCTGGTGATCCTGTTCCTCACCTGGGCCTCACCTGGACGTGGTGACTCTTGTCACCACCGGGGACTCACCAGGACCTGCTTACTGTGTTCCACACCTGGGCCTCAAGTAGACTTGTTGACCATGGTCCCCAAGCCGGTCTCACATGGACCTGTTGCCTCTGATCCCCACCGGGGCCTCAAGTGTACCTGGGAACTCTGGTCCTCACCTGGGCCTCATCTGGTCCTAGAGACTCTGGTCTCCACCTGGGCTTCACCTGGATCTGGTGACTAGGTCCCCACCTGGACTTACCTGGATCCGTTGACACTGGTCCCCACCTGGACCTCTCCTGGACATGGTGACTCTCTTTCCAACATGGACCTCACCTGGATCTGGTGACTCTGGTCCTCAGTTTGGCCTCACCTGACCTGGTGTCTCTCGTCCCCACTTGAACCTAACTCAGAACTGCTGAATATTGCCCGAACCTGGCCACATCCATACCTGGTGACTCTTGTCCCCACCTTTGCCTCAATTCCACCTGATGAATCTGGTCCTCACGTTTGCCTCACATGGACCTGGCACTCAGCTGGTCCTGGGACTTAGCTGGATAGAGTGGATCTGGTTTCCACAAGGGGTCACCTGATACTGGTGACTGTGGTTTTATTCTATGCCTCATCAGGACCTAGTGATTCTGTTCCCCATCTGAGCCTGCATGGCCCTAGTGACTCTGGTACTCACCCAGGCATCATTGCTACCTGGATACTCTATTCCACACTTGGCCTCACTTTGACCAGGGACCTCTGGTCCCATTCTGGACCTCAAACTAATCTGGTTACTCTGGTTCCCCCTCTGGGCCTCACCCTTACCTGGTGACTCTGGTCACCCCTTGGGCTTCATTTGGGCCTGGTGAATCTGGTCCTTAGGTGGTCTGCACCTGGATCTGGTGACTGGTCGCCACCTGGACCTCTTCTGGACTTGGTGAATCCTGTTGCCACCTGGGCCTCACTTGGACCTTGTGACTGTGGTCCCACCTGGACCTCACCTGGATCTGGGGGCTCTGGTTCCCATTTGGGGCTCTCCTGGACCTGGTTCCTGTGGTCTCCATCTGGCCTATCCTGGAACACAATGACTCTGATCCATATTTGTGCCTCTCCTGCACTTGTTGACTCTGGTCTTTACTTGGGCATCATTGGGACCTGGATACTCTCTTATATACCTGGGCTTCACCTGGACCTGGTGATAGAGGTCCCACCTTGGCCTCACCTGGATAGGTGACTGGTTCCCACAGGGACCTCACCTGGTCCTGGTGACTCAGGTCCTCATATGGGCATCATGGGACCTGGTTTCTCAGTTCCACATAGGGGCCTCATCTGGACCTAATGATTCACCTTCCCCTCTGGGCCTCACCCTGACGTGGTGACTCTGGTCCCCACCTGGATATCACCAGAACCGCGTGACTCTGGTCTCCCTCTGAGACTCAGCGGAGCTGTGGACACTGGTTCTCAACTAGGCCTCAACAGGACCTGATGAATCTACTCTTCACTTAGGCCTCGTCTGACCTTGTGACTCTTTTCCCACCTGGCATCAATGGGACATTGTTACTCTGTTCCCCACCTGGGCCTCACCTGGACATGATAACTTTGCTCCATTCTTTGGCCTCAACTGGTCCTGATGACTCTCGTCCCCCCACCTAGGCCTCAATAGGGACCTGGTGACTGTGTTCCCCACCTGGGTCTCCCCTGGACCTGGTGACTCTCGTTCCTACATGAACCACACCTGGACTTGGTGACTGTGGTGTTCTTGTAGACTCACATTTCCCAGGTGACTCAGGTCCCCACTAGGGCCTCACCTCGATCTGGAGACTCTGGCCTGCAGGTTCGCCTCACCTGGACTTGGTGAGTGGGGTTGACACCTGGGGTCACCCATACCTGGTGACTCAGGTCCCCACGTGGGCCTCTTGGACCTGGTGAATCTGGTCCTTACCTGGCCTCTCTCAGACCCAGGGACTCTGGTCACCACCTGGACCTCACCTGGACCTGGTGATTCTGGTCCCCATCTGGGCCTCACCCAGTCCTGGTGACTTTGTTCCCCACCTGGACCTGATTGCTGTGGACTCTTTCTTGGCCTCACCTGGAACTGGTGACTCTGATCCTATCTGCGCGTCACCCAGATCTGGTGACTCTGGGCCTCACCTGGGCATCATTGGTACCTGGTGACTCTGTTCCACGCCTGAGCCTAACCTGGACATGATGACTCTGGAACCACTCTAGGCCTCTCCCTGACCTGATGCCTCAGGTCCCCATCTGGATGTCACCTGGACGATGTGATTCTGGTACCCCTCTAAGCCTCAAACAGATCTGGTGACAGTGGTCCTCAACTGGACCTCACTGGACCTAGTGAATATGCTCCATCTGGGTCTTTTTGGACCTGGTGACTCTAGTCCCTATCTGGGCATCATCGGGACATGGTTCCTCTGCATGGCCTGCAGTTTGGCCTCACCTGGACCTGGGGAGTGGGGTTGCCACCTGGGCCTCACCCATGCTTGGTGACACAGGTACCGACGTGGGCCTCACTTGGACCTGGTGAATCTGGTCCTTACCTGGTCCTCACCCGGAACTGGTAACTCTGGTCACCACCTGGGAATCACCTGTACCTGGTGAATCTGGTCCCCATCTGGGCCTCACCCAGTCCTCGTGACTTTGTTCCCCACCTGCACCTGATTGCTGTGGACTCCTTCTTGGCCTCACCTGGAACTGGTGACTCTGATCCTACCTGGGCCTCACCCAGATCTGGTGACTCTGGTCCTCACCTGTGGACCATTATGACCTGGATCTCTGTTCCACACCTGAGCCTCACCTGGACATGATGACTATGGATCCCCTCTGGGCCTCACCCTGACATGGTTACTCTGCTCCACATCTGGATGTCACCTAGACCAGGTGAATCTGGTACCCCTGTCGGCCTCAACTAGATCTGGAGATTCTGGTCCTCAAGTGCGCCTCACGGAGACCTAGAGAATATGCTCCCCACCTGCTCCTCATCTGCACCTGGTGACTCTGGTTCTACCTGCGCATCATCGGGACATGGTTACTCTATTCCCCACTGGGACTGACCTGATCCTGGTAACTCTGGTCCTGACTTTGGCCTCTTCTGTACCAGGTGACTCTGGCTCCACCTGGGCTTCACCAGTAACTGGTGACTCTGATCCTAAGCATGGCCACACCAGACCTGGTGACTGTGGTTCCCATCGGGACCTCACCTGGACCTCATATCTCTGGTCCCACCTGGGCCTCACCAGTACCTGGTGTCTCTGGTACCCACCAGGGTAGCATCAGGATATCGTTACACTGTTCACTAACAGTGACCCAGCCGGACCTATTAACTCTAGTGTTCACCTGGGCCACACCTGGACGTGGTGACACTGGTTCCCACCTGGGTCTCACCTGGACATGGTGAGTTGGATCTCCGCCTGGTCCTCAACTGTAACTGGTGATTCTCGTTCCAGCATGGACATCATGTGGACCTGGTGGCTGCAGTGTTTCTAGCTTCTCATGTCCCTTGTGACTCTGGTCCCCACCAGGGCCTCACCTGGACCTGGTGTGTGTGTTTGCACCTGCACCTCACCTGGACCTGGTGAGTCGGTCTGCACCTGAGACTACTGTGGATCTGGTGACTGTGGTCCCCACCTGGGCTTCACCTGGATTTGGGGACTTCGGTCCCCATCTGGGCCTCGCCTGGCCCTGTTGACCATGGTCCTCAACTGGGCATAATTGGGACCCGGTCATTGTGTTCCATTACTGGACCTCACCTAGACCAAGTGACTCTGGTCCCCCTCTGGATCTCACCGTGCCCTAATGACTGTGAACCCCACTGTGGCCTGACTTGGACCTGCTGACCCTGGTTGCCACCTGCACCTGACCTCGAACTGTTGACACTTTTTCTTTAAAGGGCCTCCCCTGGACATGGTGATCCTGGTGCCCTCATGGGCCTCACCGGGACCTGATGACTCTTGTCACCACGGGGAACTCTCTTGGACCTGGTTACTGTGTTCCACACCTGGGCCTCAATAGACCTGTTGACCATGGTCCCCGCCGGCTTCACATGTACCTGTTGCCTCTGATTACCACCGGGGCCTCACGTGTACCTGGTAACACTGTTCCTCACCTGGTTCTCATCTGGACCTCATGACTCTGGTCCCCACCTGGGCTTCACCTGTATCTGGTGACTCTGGTCCCCACCTGGGCCTCTCCTGGACCTGGTGACTGTCTTTCCAACATGGACCTTACCTGGATCTGGTGACTCTGGTCCCCACCTGGACCTCTCCTGGACCTGGTGACTCTGGACCTCAGTTTGGCCTCACCTGGTCCTGGTGTCTCTCGTCCCCACTTTGACCTAACTCAGAACTGCTGTATCTTGCCCCACCTTGGCCGCACCCAGACCTGGTGACTCTTGTCCCAAGCTATGCTTCAATTCGATTTGATGAATATGGTCCTGACGTGGGCCTCACATGGACCTGGGACTCAGCTGGATAGAGTGGCTCTGGTTCCCACAAGGGGCTCACCTGATACTGCTAACTATGTTGTTATTCTATGCCTCACCAGGACCTAGTGATTCTGTTCCCCATCTGGGCCTGCATGGCCCTAGTGACTCTGGTCCTCACCCAGGCATCATTGGGACCTGGATACTCTATTCCAAACCTGGGCCTCACTCTGACCACGGACCTCTGGTCCCATTCTGGGCCTCAAACTAAACTGGTTACTCTGGTTCCCCCGCTGGGCCTCACCCTTACCTGGTGACTCTGGTCACCCCTTGGGCTTCACTTGGGCCTGGTGAATCTGGTGCTTAGCTGGTCCTCACCTGGATCTGGTGACTGGTCACCACCTGGGCCTCACCTGGACCTGGTGAATCCTGTTGCCACCTGCGCCTCACCTGGACCTTGTGACTGTGTGCTACCTGGACCTCACCTGGATTGGTGGCTCTGGTTCCCATATTGGGCTCTTCTGGACCTGGTTCCTGTGGTCTCCATCAGGCATCACCTGGAACAAAATGACTGTGATCCGTATTTCGGCCTCTCCTGGACTGTTGTCTCTGGTCCTTACGTGGCCATCATTGGGACCTGGATACTCTCTTATATACCGGGGCTGACCTGGACCTGGTGACTGTGGTCCCACCTGGGCCTCACCTGGACGAGGTGACTGGTTCCCAGAGGGACCTCAACTGGACCTGGTGACTCAGGTCCTCATATGGGCATCATGGGACCTGGTTTCTCAGTTCCACATCGGGGCCTCACCTGGACCTATTGATTCTCGTCCCGCTCTGGGCCTCACCCTGACGTGGTGACTCTGGTCCCCACCTGGATATCACCAGAACTGGGTGACTCTGGTCCCCCTCTGGGACTCACCCGGAGCTGGGGACACTGCTCCTCAACTGGGCCTCAACAGGATCTGGTGAATCTACTCCTCATTTAGGCCTTGTCTGGACCTGTGACTCTTTTCCCACCTGGCATCAATGGGACATGGTTACTCTGTTCCCCACCTGGGCCTCACCTGGACATGATAACTTTGCTCCACACTTTCGCATCAACTTGTCCTGATGACTCTGGTCCCCCCATTAGGCCTCAATCTGGACCTGGTGACTGTGGTCCCCACCTGGGTCTCACCTGGACCTGGTGACTCTCGTTCCCACATGAACCACACCAGGACCTGGTGACTGTGGTGTTTTTGTAGACTCACATTTACCTGGTGACTCTGGTCCCCACTAGGGCCTCACCTGGATCTGGAGACTCTGGCCTGCAGGTTGGCCTCACTTGGAACTGGTGAGTAGGGTGGCTACCTGGGCCTCACATATACCTGGTGACTCACGTCCCCACGTGGGCCTCTTGGACCTGGTGAATCTGGTCCTTACCTGGTCCTCTCCTGGAGCTGGGGACTCTGGTCACCACCTAGGATTCACCTGGACCTGGTGAATCTGGTCCCCATCTGGGTCTCACCCAGTCCTGGTCATTTATTCCCCACCTGGACCTGATTGCTGTCGAACTTTTCTTGGCCTCACCTGGAACTGGTGACTCTGATTCTATCTCCGCATCACCCAGACCTGTTGACTCTGGTCCTCACCTGGGCATCGTTGGTACCTGGTGACTCTGTTCCACACCTGAGCCTCACCTGGACATGATGACTGTGGAAAATCTCTGGGCCTCCCCCTGACCTGGTGACTCTGGTCCCCATCTGGATGTCACCTGGACCAGGTGATTCTGGTACCCCTCTAGGCCTCAACCAGATCTGGGGACTCTGGACCTCAACTGGGCCTCACCTGGACCTAGTGAATATGCTCCATCTGGGCCTCATTTGGACCTGGTGACTCTGGTCCCTACCTGGGCATCATCGGGACATGGTTCCACTGCATGGCCTGAAGGTTGGCCTCACCTGGATCTGGTAACTCTGGTCCCAACCAGGGCATCATCGTGACATGGTTCCTCTGCATGGCCTGCAAGTTGGCCTCACCTGGACCTGGGGAGTGGGGTTGCCACCTGGGCCTCACCCATACCTGGTGACACAGGTCCCCAAGTGGGCCTCACGTGGACCTGTTGAATCTTGTCCTTACCTGGTCCTCACCCGGAACTAGTAAGTCTGGTCACCACCTGGAAGTCACCTGGACCTGGTGAATCTGGTCCTCATCTGGGCCTCACCCAGTCCTGGTGAATTTGTTGCCCACCTGGACCTGATTGCTGTGGACTCCTTCTTGGCCTCACCTGGAATTTGTGACTCTGATCCTAACTGGGCCTCTGCCAGATCTGGTGACTCTGGTCCTCACCTGAGGACCATTTGATCTGGATACTCGGTTCCACACCTGAGCCTCACCTGGACATGATGACTCTTAATCCCCTCTGGACCTCACCCTGACATGGTGACTCTGGTCCCCATCTGGATGTCACCTAGACCAGGTGAATCTGGTACCCCTCTAGGCCTCAACTAGACCTGGCGACTCTGGTCCTCAACTGGGCCTCAGCGGGACCTAGTAAACATGCTCCCCACCTGCGCCTCATCTGGACCTGGTGACTTGGTTCTACTTGGGCTTCATCGGGACATGTTTACTCTATTCCCCACTGGGACTGACCTGATCCTGGTAACTCTCGTCCTGACGTTGGCCTCGTCTGTACCAGGTGACTCTGGCACCACTTGGGCCTCACTTTTATCTGGTGACACTGATTCTAAGCATGACCTCACCTGACCTGGTGACTGTGGTTCCCATCAGGACCTCACCTGGACCTCATGTCTCTGGACCCACCTGGGCCTCACCGAGACCTGGTGTCTCTGGTACCCACCTGGGTAGCATCAGGATATGGTTACACTGTTCACTATCAGTGACCAAGCCGGACCTATTATCTCTGGTCTTCACATGGGCCACACCTGGACATGGTGAAACTGGTTCCCACCTGGGACTCACCTGGACATGGTGAGTCGGATGCCCACCTGGTCCTCACCTGTAACTGGTGATTCTCGTTCCCACATGAACATCATGTGGACCTGGTGGCTGCAGTGTTCCTAGCTTCTCATGTACCTCGTGACTCTGATCCCCACCAGGGCCTCACCGGGTCCTGGTGAGTTTGGTTTCACTTGCACCTCACCTGGACCTGGTGATTCTGGTCTGCACCTGAGACTACCCTGGATCTGGTGACTGTGGTCCCCACCTGGGATTCACCTGGATTTCGGGACTCCGGTCCCCATCTGGGCCTCACCTGGCCCTGTTGACCATGGTCCTCAACTGGGCAAATTTGGGACCCGGGGACTGTGTTCCACAACTGGACCTCACCTGGATCAGGTCACTCTGGTCCCCCTCTGAGTCTCACGTGCCCTAGTTACTGTGAACCTCACTTTGGCCTTACTTGGACCTGTTCACCCTGGTTGCCACCTGCGCCTGACCTCGAACAGTTGACTCTGGTTCTTTCAAGGGCCTCCACTGTACCTGGTGATTCTGGTCCCCACCTGGGACAAACCAGGACGTGGTGACACTTGTCACCACCGGGGAATCACCTGGAACTGCTTACTGTGTTCCACACCTGGGCCTCAAGTAGACCTGTTGACCATGGTCCCTAAGCCGGCCTCACATGGACCTGTTGCCTCTGATCCCCACCAGGGCCTCACGTGTACCTGGTAACTCTGGTCCTCACCAAGGCCTCATCTGGACCTAGCGACTCTGGTCCCCACCTGGACTTCACCTGGATCTCGTGACTCTGGTCTCCACCTGGACTTCACCTGGATCTGATGACACTGGTCCCCACCTGGACCTCACCTGGACCTGGTGACTCTCGTCCTCAGTTTGGCCTCACCTGGACCTGTTGACTCTTGTCCCCACTTTGACCTACCTCAGAACTGCTGAATCTTGTCCAACTAGGCCGCACCCAGACCTGGTGACTCTTGTCCTCAGCTATGCCTCAATTCGACCTGATGAATCTGGTCCTCACGTGGGTCTCACATGGACCTGGGACTCAGCTGGATAGTGTGACTCTGGTGCCCACAAGGGGCTCCACTGATACTGCTGACTTTGGTCTTATTCTATGCCTCACCAGGACCTGGTGATTCTGTTCCCCATTTAGGCCTGCATGGCCCTAGTAACTCTGTTCCTCACCCAGGCATCATTGGGACCTGGATACTCTATTCCAACCTGGGCCTCACTCTGACCACGGACCTCTGGTCCCATTCTGGGCCTCAAACTAAACTGGTTACTCTGGTACCCCCTCTGGGCCTCACCCTTACCTGGTGACTCTGGTCACCCCTTTGGCTTCTCTTGGGCCTGGTGAATCTGGACCTTAGCTGGTCCGCACCTGGATGTGGTGACTGGTCGCCACCTGGGCCTCCCCTGGTCTTGGTGAATCCTGTTGCCAATTGCGCCTCACCAGGAACTTGTGACTGTGTTGCCACCTGGACCTCACATGGATCTGGTGGCTCTGGTTCCCTATTGGGCTCTCCTGGACCTGGTTCCTGTGGTCTCCATCTAGCCTCACCTGGAACACAATGACTCTTATCCATATTTGAGCCTATCTTGGATCTGTTGTCTCTGGTCCTTACCTGGCCTCATTGGGACCTGGATACTCACTTATATACCTGGGCCTTACCTGGACCTGGTGACGGTGGTCCTACCTGGGCCTCACTTGGACGAGGTGCATGTTTCCCACAGGGACCTCACCTGGACCTGGTGACTCAGGTCCTCATATGGGCATCATGGGACCTGGTTTCTCAGTTCCACATCAGGGCCTCACCTGGACCTAGTGATTCTCGTCCCCCTCTAGGCCTCACCCTGACGTGGTGACTCTGGTCTCCAGCTGGATATCACCAGAACGGGTGACTCTGGTCCCCCTCTGGGACTCATCCGGAGCTGGGGACACGGCTCCTCAACTGGGCCTCAACAGGACCTAGTGAATCTACTCCTCACTTAGGCCTCGTGTGGACCTTGTGACTCTTTTCCCAACTGGCATCAAGGGGACATGGTTACTCTGTTCCCCACCTGGGCCTCACCTGGACATGATAACTTTGCTCCGGACTTTGGCCTCAATTGTTCCTGATCACTCTGCTCCCCCACCTAGTCCTTAATCTGGACCTGGTGACTCTGGTCCCCACCTGGGTCTCACCTGGACCTGGTGACTCTTGTTCCCACATGAACCACACCTGGACCTGGTGACTGTGGTGTTCTTGTAGACTCACATTTACCTGGTGACTCCGGTCCCCATTAGGGCCTCACCTGCAACTCGTAACTCTGGTCCCTACCTGGGCATTATCGGGACACGGTTCCTCTGCATGGCCTGCAGGTTGGCCTCACCTGGACCTGGTAACTCTGGTCCCTACCTGAGCATTATCGGGACATGGTTCCTCTGCATGGCCTGCATTTTGGCCTCACCTGGACCTGGTGAGTGGGGTTGCCACCTGGGCCTCACCCATACCTGGTGAAACAGGTCCCAAAGTGGGCCTCACTTGGACCTGGTGAATCTGGTCCTTACCTGGTCCTCACCTGCAACTAGTAACTCTGGTCACCACCTGGGAATCACCTGGACCTGGTGAATCTGGTCCCCATTGGGCCTCACTCATTCCTGGTGAATTTGTTCCCCACCTGGACCTGATTGCTGTGCACTCCTTCTTGGCCTCATTGGAACTGATGACTCTGATCCTAACTGGGCCTTACCCAGATCTGCTGACTCTGGTCCTCACCTGTGGACCATTATGACCTGGATACTCTGTTCCACACCTGAGCCTCACCTGGACCTGATGACTCTGGATCCCCTCTGGGCCTCAGCCTGACATGGTGAATCTGGTCCCCATCTGGATGTCACCTAGACCAGGTGAATCTGCTACCCCTCTAGGCCTCAACTAGACCTGGTGACTCTGGTCCTCAACTGGGCCTCACCGGGACCTCGTGAATATGCTCCCCACCTGCGCCTCATCCGCACCTGGTGCCTTGGGTCTACATGGGCATCATCGGGACATGGTTACTCTATTCCCCACTGGGACTGTCCTGATCCTGGTAACTCTGGTCCTGACTTTGGCCTCTTCTGTACCAGGTGACTCTGGCTCCACGTGGGCCTCACCTGTAACTGGTGACTCTGATGCTAAGCATAGCCTCACCTGACCTGGAGACTGTGATTCCCATTGGGACCTCACCTGGACCTAATGTCTCTGGACCCACCTGGGACTCACCAGGACCTGTTGTCTCTGGTACCCACCTGGGTAGCATCAGGATATGGTTACACTGTTCACTAACAGTGACCCAGCCGGACCTATTAACTCCGGTCTTCACCTGGGCGACATCTGGACATGGTGACACTTGTTCCCACCTGGGTCTCACCTGGATATGGTGAGTCGGATCCCCACCTGGTCCTCACCTGTAACTGGTGATTCTCGTTCCCACATCGACATCATGTGGACTTGGTGGCTGCAGTGTTTCTAGCTTCTCAAATACCTCGTGACTCTGGTCCCCACCAGGGCCTCACCTGGACCTGGTGATTCTGGTCTGCACCTGAGTCTACCCTGGATATGGTGACTGTGGTCCCCACCTGGGCATCACCTGGATTTTGGGACTCCGGTCCCCTTCTGGGCCTCAACTGGCCCTGTTGAACCAGGTCCTCAACTGGGCAAAATTTGGACCCGGTGACTGTGTTCCACAACTGGACCTCACCTGGACCAGGTGACGCTGGTCCCCTCTCGGGCTCACCGTGCCCTAGTGACTGTGAACCCCACATTGGCCTGACTTGGACCTACTGACCCTGGTTGCCACCTGCGCCTGACCTCGAACTGTTGACTCTGGTTCTTTCAAGGGCCTCCCCTGTACCTGGTCATCCTGGTCCCCACCTGGGCCTCACCTGGACGTGGTGACTCTTGTCACCACCGGGGACTCACCTGGATCTGCTTACTATGTTCCACACCTGGGCCTCAAGTAGAACTGTTGACCATGGTCCCAAAGCCGGCCTCACATGGATCTGTTGCCTCTGATCCCCACCGGGGCCTCACCTGTACCTGGTAACTCTGGTTCTTACCTGGGCCTCATCGGGACCTAGTGAGTCTGGTCCCCACCTGGGATTCACCTGGATCTGGTGACTCTGGTCCGCACCTGGTCTTCTCCTGGATCTGGTGACTCTGGTCCCACCTGGACCTCTCCTGGACCTGGTGACTCTCTTTCCAACATGGACCTCACCTGGACCTGGTGATTCTGGTCCTCAGTTTGGCCTCACCTGGACCTGTTGACTCTTGTAACCACTTTGACCTAACTCAGAACTGCTGAATATTGCCCCACCTAGGCCGCACCCTGACCTGGTAACTCTTGTCCCCAGCTATGCCTCAATTCGACCTGATGAATCTGGTCCTCACGTGGGCCTCACATGGACCTCGGACTCAGCTGGTTTAGTGGCTCTGGTTCCCACAAGGGGCTCACCTGATATTACTGACTGTGGTCTTATTCTATGCCTCACCAGGACCTAGTGATTCTGTTCCCCATCTGGGCCGGCATGGCCCTAGTGACTCTGGTCCTCACCCAGGAACCATTGGGACCTGGATACTCTATTCCACACCTGGGCCTCACTTTGACCAGGGACCTTTGGTCCCATTCTGGGCCGCAAACTAAACTGGTTACTCTGGTTCCCCCTGGTCCTCACCCGTACCTGGTGACTCTGGTCACCCTTGGGCTTCACTTGGGCCTGGTGAATCTGGTCCTTAGCTGGTCCGCACTTGGATCTGGTGACTGGTCGCCACCTGGCCCTCACCTTGACTAGGTGAACCCTGGTGCCAACAGCGCCTCACCTGGACCTTGTAACTGTGGTCCCACGTGGACCTCACCTGGATCTGGTGGGTCTGGTTCCCATATGGGGCTCTCCTGGACCTGGTTCCTGTGGTCTCCATCTGGCCTCACCTGGAACACAATGACCCTGATCCATATTTGTGCCTCTCATGGACCTGTTGACTCTGTTCCTTACCTGGGCATCATTGGGACCCGGATACTCTCTTATATACCTGGGTCTCACCTGGACCTGATGAATGTGGTCACACCTGGGCCTCACCTGGTTGAGGTCACTGGTTCCCACAAGGACCTCACCTGGACCTGGTGACTCAGGTCCTCAAATGGGCATCATGGGACCTGGTTTCTCAGTTCCACATCAGGGCCTCACCTGGACCTAGTGATTCTCGTCCCCGTCTGGGCCTCACCCTGACGTGGTGACTCTGGTCCACACCTGGATATCACCAGAACCTGGTGACTGTGGTCCCCCTCTGGGACTCACCCGGAGCTGGTGACACTGGTCCTCAACTGGGCCTCAAAAGGACCTGGTGAATCTACTCCTCACTTAGGCCTCATCTAGACCTTGTGACTCTTTTCCCACCTGGCATCAATGGGACATGGTTACTCTGTTCCCCACCTGGGCCTCACTTGGACATGATAAACTTGCTGCACACTTTGGCCTCAAATGGTCCTGATGACTCTGGTCCCCCCACGTAAGCCACAAACTGCACCTGGTGACTGTGGTCCCCACCTGGGTCTCACCTGGACCTGGTGACTCTCGTTCCCACATGAACCACACCTGGACCTGGTGACTGTGGTATTCTTGTAGACTCACATTTACCTGGTGACTCTGGTCCCCACTAGGGTCTCACCTGGATCTGGTGACTCTAGCCTGCAGCTTGGCGTCACCTGGACCTGGTGAGTGGGGTTGCCACCTGGGCCTAACCCATAACTGGTGACTAATTCCCCATGTGGGCCTCTTGAACCTGGTGAATCTGGTCCTTACCTGGTCCTCTCCCAGACCCAGGGACTCTGCTCAAAACCTGGGCCTCACCTGGACCTGATGAATCTGGTCCCCATCTGGGCCTCACCCAGTCCTGGTGACTTTGTTCCCCACCTGGACCTGATTTCTGTGGACTCTTTCTTGGCCTCACCTGGAAGTGGTGACTCTGATCCTATCTGCGCGTCACCCAGATCTGGTCACTCTGGTCCTCACATGTGGACCATTATGACCTGGATACTCTGCTCCACACCTGAGACTCACCTGGACAAGATGACTCTGGATCCCCTCTATGCCTCACCCTGACATGGTGACGCTGGTCCCCTTCTGGATATCACCTAGACCAGGTTAACCTGGTTCCCCTCTAGGCCTCAACTTGACCTGGTGACTCAGGTCCTCAACTGGGCCTCACCAGGACCTAGTGAACATGCTCTCCACCTGCGACTCATCTGGACCTGGTGACACTGGTTCTCCTTGGGCATCATCGGGACATGGTTACTCTATTCCCCACTGGGACTGACCTTATCCTGGTAACTCTGCTCCTGACTTTGGTCTCTTCTGTACCAGGTGACTCTGGCTCCACCTGGGCCTAACCTGTAACTGGTGACTCTGATCCAAATCATGTCCTCACCAGACCTGGTGACTGTGGTTCCCATCGGGACCTCACCTGGTCCTCATGTCTCTGTTCTCACCTGGGCCTCACCAGGACATGGTGTTTCTCGTACCCACCTGGGTAGCATCAGGATATGGTTACACTGTTCACTAACTGTGACCCAGCCGGACCTATTATCTCTGGTCTTCACCTCACCACACATGGACATGGTGACACTGGTTACCACCTCGGTCTCACCTGGACATGGTGAGTCTGATCGCCACCTGGGCCTCAATGTAACTGGTGATTCTCGTTCCCACATGGACATCATGTGGATCTGGTGGCTGCAGTGTTTCTAGCTTCTCATGTAACTCGTGACTCTGGTCCCCACCAGGGCCTCACCGGGACCTGGTGAGTGTGGTTGCCACCTGCACCTCACCTGGACCTGGTGATTCTGGTCTGCACCTGAGACTACCCTGGATCTGGTGACTGTGGTCTCCACCTGGGCTTCACCTGGATTTGGGGACTCCGGTCCCCATCTGGGCCACACCTGGCCCTGTTGACGATGGTCCTCAACTGTGCAAAATTGGGATCCGGTGACTGTGTTCCACAACTGGACCTCACCTGGACCATGTGACTCTGGTCCCCCTCTGGGTCTCACCGTGTCCTAATGACTCTGAACCCCACTTTGGCCTGACTTGGACCTGCTGTCCTTGGTTGCCACCTGTGCCTGACCTCGAACTGTTGACTCAGGTTCTTTCAAGGGCCTCCCCTGTACCTGGTGATCCTGGTCCCCACCTGGGTCTCACTTGGACGTGGTGACTCTTGTCACCACCGGGGACTCACCTGGACCTGGTTACTGTGTTCCACACATGGGCCTCAAATACACCTGTTGACCATGGTCCCCAAGCCGGCCTCACATGGAGCTGTTGCCTCTGATTCCCACCGTGGCCTCACGTGTACCTGGTAACTCTGGTCCTCACCTGGGCCTAATCTGGACCTAGTGACTCTGGTCCCCACCTGTGCTTCACTTGGATCTGTTGACTCTGGTCCCCACCGGGACTTCACATGGATCTGGTGACTCTGGTCCCAACCTGGACCTCTCCTGGACCTGGTGACTCTCTGTCCAACATGGACCTCACCTGGATCTGGTGACTCTGGTCCTCAGTTTGGTCTCACATGGACCTGGTGTCTCTCGTCCCCACTTGGACCTAACTCAGAACTGCTGAATCTTGCCCCACATAGGCCGCATGCAGACCTGGTGACTCTTGTCCCCAGCTATGCCTCAATTCGACCTGATGAATCTGGTCCTCACGTGGGCCTCACATGGACCTGGGACTCAGCTGGATAGAGTGGCTCTGGTTCCCACAAGGGGCTCACCTGATACTGCTGACTGTGGTCTTATTCTATGCCTCACCAGGACCTAGTGATTCTGTTCCCCATTTGGGCCTGCATGGCCCTAGAGACTCTGGTCCTCACCCAGGCATCATTGGGACCTGGATACTCTATTCCACACCTGGGCCTCACTTTGACCTGGGAACTCTGGTCCCATTCTGGGCCTCAAACTAAACTGGTTACTCTGGTTCCCCCTCTGGGCCTCACCCTTACCTGGTGACGCTGGTCACCCCTTGGGCTTCACCTGGGCCTGGTGAATCTGGTCCTTAGCTGGTCCTCACATGGATCTGGTGACTGGTCGCCACCTGGGCCTCACCTGGACTTGGTGAATCCTGTTGACACCTGCGCCTCACCGGGACCTTGTGACTCTTTTCCCACCTGGCATCAATGGGACATGGTTACTCTGTTCCCCACCTGGGCCTCACCTGGATATGATAACTTTGCTCCACACTTTGGCCTCAACTGGTCCTGATGACTCTGGTCCCCCCACCTAGCCCTCAATCTGGACCTGGTGACTGTGGTCAACACCTGGGTCTCACCTGGACCTGGTGTCTCTCGTTCCCACATGACCACACCTGGACTTGGTGACTGTGGTGTTCTTGTAGACGCACATTTACCTGGTGACTCCAGTCCCCACTAGGGCCTCACGTGGATCTGGTGACTCTGGCCTGAAGGTTGGCCTCACCTGGACCTGGTGAGTGGGGTTGCCACCCCGTACCTTGTGACTGTTCCCCACGTGGGCCTCTTGGACCTGGTGAAACTGGTCCTTACCTGGTCCACTCCCAGACCCGGGGACTCTGGTCACCACCTGGGCCTCACCTGGACCTTTTGAATCTGGTCCCCATCTGGGCCTCACCCAGTCCTGGTGACTGTGTTCCCCACCTGGACCTGATTGCTGTGGACGCTTTCTTGGCCTCACCTGGAACTGGTGACTCTGATCCTATCTGCGCGTCACACAGATCTGGTCACTCTGGTCCTCAGCTGTGGACCACTATGACCTGGACACTGTGTTCCACACCTGAGCCTCACCTGGACATGTTGACTCTGGAGCCACTCTGGGCCTCACCGTGACCTGGTGACTCTGGTCCCCATCTGAATGTCACCTGAACCAGGTGATTCTGGTACCCCTCTAGGCCTCAACCAGATCTGGTGACTCTGGTCCTCAACTGGGCCTCACCTGGACCTAGTGAATATGCTCCATCTGGGCCTCATTTGCCCCTGGTGACTCTGGTCCCTACCTGGGCATCATCGGGACATGTTTCCACTGCATGACATGCAGGTTGGCCTCACCTGGACCTGGTAACTCTGATCCCTACCTGGGCATCATCGGGACATGGTTCCACTGCATGGCCTGCAGGTTGGCCTCACCTGGACCTGGTAACTCTAGTCCCTACCTGGGCATCATCGGGACATGGTTCCTCTCAATGGCCTGCAGGTTTCCCTCACCTGGACCTGGTGAGTGGGGTTGACACCTGGGCCTCACCCATGCCTGGTGACACAGTTCCCCACGTGGGTCATGTGGACCTGGTGAATTTGGTCCTTACCTGGTCCTCTCCTGGACCTGGGGACTCTGGTCACAACCTGGGCCTCAGCTGGACCTGGTGAATCTGGTCCCCTTCTGGGTCTCACACAGTCCTGGTGAATTTGTTCCCCACCTGGACCTGATTCCTGTGGACTCTTTCTTGGCCTCACCTGGAACTGGTGACTCTGGTCCCTATTTGGATGTACCTGGACCAGGGGATTCTGGTACCCCTCTGGGCCTCAACCAGATATGGTGACTCTGGTCCTCAAATGGGCCTCACCTGGACCTAGTGAATATGCTCCATCTGGGCCTCATTTGGACCTGGTGACTCTGGTCCCTACGTGGGCAACATCGGGACATGGTTCCACATAATGGTCTGCAGGTTGGCCTCTTCTTGACCTGGTAACTCTGGTCCCTACCTGGGTATCATCGGGACACGGTTCCTCTGCATGGCCTGCAGGTTGGCGTCACCAGGACCTGGTGAGTGGGGTTGCCATCTGGGCCTCACCCATACCTGGTGACACAGGTCCCACGTGGGCCTCACTTGGACCTGGTGAATCTGGTCCTTACCTGGTCCTCACCCGGAACTGGTAACTCTTGGCACCACCTGGGAATCACCTGGACCTGGTGAATCTGGTCCCCATCTGGGCCTCACCCAGTCCTGGTGACTTTGTTCCCCACCTGGACCTGATTGCTGTGGACTCCTTCTTGGCCTCACCTGAAAATTGTGACTCTGATCCTAATGGGCCTCACCCAGATCTGGTGACTCTGGTCCTCACCTGTGGACCATTATGACCTGGATACTCTGTTCCACACCTGAACCTCACCTGGACATGATGACGCTGGATCCCCTCTGGGCCTCACCCTGACATGGTGACTCTGGTCCCCATCTGGAGGTCCCCTAGACCAGGTGAATTTGATACCCCTCTAGGCCTCAACTACACCTAGTGACTCTGGTCATCATCTGGGCCTCACCTGGACCTAGTGAATATTCTCCCCACCTGCGCCTCGATGGACCTGGTGACTCTGGTTCTACCTGGGCATCATTGGGACATGGTTACTGTATTACCCACTGGGACTCACCTGATCCTGGTAACTCTGGTCCTGACTTTGGCCTCTTCTGTAAGAGGTGACTCTGTGTCCACCTGGGCCTCCCCTGTACCTGGTGACTCTGATCCTAAGCATGGCCTCACCTGACCTGGTGACTGTGGTTCCCATCGGGACCTCACCTGGACCTCATGTCTCCAGGTACACCTGGGCCTCACCAGGACCTGGTGTCTCTGGTACCCACCTGGGTAGCATCACGATATGTTTACACTGTTCACTAACACTCATCCTGCCGGACCTAATAACTCTGGTCTTCACCTGGGGCACACCAGGACATGGTGACACTGGTTCCCATCTGGGTCTCACCTGGACATGGTGAGTCGGATCCCCACCTGGTCCTCACCTGTAACTGGTGATCCTCGTTCCCACATGGACATCATGTGGATCTGGTGGCTGAAGTGTTTCAAGCTTCTCATGTACCTCGTGTCTCTGGTCCCCACCGGGGCCTCACCGGGACCGGGTGAGTGTGGTTGCCACCTGAACCTCACATGGACCTGGTGATTCTGGTCTGCACCTGAGACTACCCTGGATCTGGTGCCTGTGGTCCCCACCTTGGCTTCTCCTGGATTTGGGGACTCCGGTCCCCATCTGGGCCTCACCTGGCCCTGTTGACCATGGTCCTCAACTGTGCAAAATTGGTAACCGGAGACTGTGTTCCACAACTGGACCTCACCTGGACCAGGTGACTCTGGTCCCACTCTGGGTCTCACCGTGCCCTAGTGACTGTGAACCCCACTTTGGCCTGACTTGGACATGCTGACCCTGGTTGCCACCTGCGCCTGACCTCGAACTGTTGACTCTGGTTCTTTCAAGGGCCTTCCCTGGACCTGGTGATCCTGGTCGGACCTGGGCCACACCTGGACGTGGTGACTCCTGTCACCAATGGGTAGTCACCTGGACCTGCTTACTGTGTTCCACACCTGGGCCTCAAGGAGACCTGTTGACCATGGTCCCCAAGCCGGCCTCACATGGACCTGTTGACTCTGATCCCCACCGGGTCCTCACGTGTACCTGGTAACTCTGGTCCTCACCTGGGCCAGATCTGGATCTAGTGACTCTGGTCCCCATCTGGGCTTCACATGGATCTGGTGACTCTGGTCCCCACCTGGACTTTACCTGGATCTGGTGACTCTGGACTCCACCTGGACCTCTCCTGGACCTCGTGACTCTCTTTCCAACATGGACCTCACCTGGATCTGGTGACTCTGGTCCTCAGTTTGGACTCACCTGGACCTGGTGTCTCTCGTCCCCACTTGGACCTAACTCAGAACTGCTGAATCTTGCCCCACCTAGGCCGCACCCAGACCTGGTGACCCTTGTCCCCAGCTATGCCTGAATACGACCTGATGAATCTGGTCCTCACGTGGGCCTCACATGGTCCTGGGACTCAGCTGGATAGAGTGGCTCTGGTTCCCACAAGGGGCTCACCTGATACTGCTGAAAGTGGTCTTATTCTATGCCTCAATAGGACCTAGTGATTCTGTTCCCCATCTGGGCCTGCATGGCCCTAGTGACTCTGGTCCTCACCCAGGCGTCACTGGGACCTGGATACTCTATTCCACACCTGGGCCTCACTTTGACCAGGGACCTCTGGTCCCATTCTGGGTCTCAAACTAAACTGGTTACTCTGGATCCCCCTCTGGCCCTCACCCTGACCTGGTTACTCTGGTCACCCGTTGGGCTTCACTTGGGCCTGGAGAATCTGGTCCTTATCTGTTCCGCACCTGGATCTGGTGACTGGTCGCGACCTTGGCCTCACCTGGACTTGGTGAATCCTGTTGCCACCTGCGCCTCACCTGGACCTTGCGACTGTGGTCCCACCTGGACCTCACCTCGACGAGGTGACTGGTTCCCACAGGGACCTCACCTGGACCTGGTGACTCAGGTCCTCATATGGGCATCATGGGACCTGGTTTCTCAGTTCCACATCGGGGCCTCACCTGGACCTAGTGATTCTTGTCCCCCTCTGGGCCTCACCCTGACGTGGTGACTCTGGTCCCCACCTGGATATCACCAGAACCGGGTGCCTCTGGTCCCCCTCTGGGACTCACCCGGAGCTGGGGACACTGGTCCTCATCTGGTCCTCAACAGGACCTGGTGAATCTACTCCTCACTTAGGCCTCGTCTGGACCTTGTGACTCTTTTCCCATCTGGCATCAATGGGACATGGTTACTCTGTTCCCCACCTTGGCCTCATATCAACATGATAACTTTGCTCCACACTTTGGCCTCAACTGGTCCTGATGACTCTGGTTCCCCCACCTAGGCCTCAATCTGGACCTGGTGACTGTGGTCCCCACCTGGGTCTCACCTGGATCTGGTGACTCTCGTTCCCACATGAACCACACCTGGACCTGGTGACTGTGTTGTTTTTGTAGACTCACATTTACCTGGTGACACCGGTCCCCACTAGGTCCTCACCTGGTTCTGCTGACTGTGGCCTGTCGGTTGGCCTCCCCTTTACATGGTGAGTGGGGTTGCCACCTGAGGTTCACCCATACCTGGTGACTCAGGAACACACGTGGTCCTCTTGGACCTGGTGAATCTGGTCCTTACATGGTCCTCTCCCAGACCCAGAGACTCTGGTCACCACCTGGGCCTCACCTGACCTGGTGAATCTCTTCCCCATCTGGGCCTCACCCAGTCTTGGTGACTTTGTTCCACAACTGGACCTGATTGCTTTGGACTCTTTCTTGGCCTCACCTGGAACTGGTGACTCTTATCCTCTCTGCGCGTGACTCAGGCCTGGTGACTCTGGTCCTCACCTGGGCATCATTGGTACCTGGTGACTCTGTTCCACACCTGAGCCTCACCTGGACATGATGACTCTGGAACCACTCTGGGCCTCACCCTGACCTGGTGACTCTGGTCCCCATCTGGATGTCACCTGGACCAGGGGATTCTGGTACCCCTCTAGGCCTCAACCAGATCTGGTTTCTCTTGTCCTCAACTGGGCCTCGGTTGGTCCTAGTGAATATGCTCCATCTTGGCCTCATTTGGACCTGGTTACTCTGGTCCCTACCAGGGCATCATGGGGACCTATTTCTACAGCATGGCCTGCAGGTTGGCCTCACCTGGACCTGGTAACTATGGTCCTTACCTTGGCATTATCGGGACCCAGTTGCTTTGCATGGCCTGCAGGTAGGCCTCACCTGGAACTGGTGAGTGGGGTTGCCTCTTGGGCCTCCCCCATACCTGGTGACACAGGCCCCTACGTGGGCCTCACTTGGACCTGGTGTATCTGGTAATACTGCTCACCACCTGGGGATCATCTGGACCTGGTGAATCTGTGTCCCCATCTGGGCCTCACCCAGTCCTGGTGACTTTTTTCCCCACCTGGCCCTGATTGCTGTGGACTCCTTCTTAGCCTCACCTGGAACTGTTGACTCTGATCCTAACTCGGCCTCACCCAGATCTGTTGACTCTGGTCCTCACCTGTGGATCATTATGACCTGGATACTCTGTTCCACACCTGAGACTCACCTGGACATGATGACTCTGGATCCCCTCTGGTCCTCTCTCTGACATGGTGAATGTGGTCCCCATCTGGACGGCACCTAGACCAGGTGAATCTGGTACCCCTCTAGGCCTCAACTAGACCTGGTGACTCTGGTCCTCTACTGGGCCTCAACGGGACATAGTGAATATGCTCCCCAACTTCGCCTCATCTGGACATGGTGACTCTGGCTCCACCTGGGCCTCACCTGTAACTGGTGACTCTGATCCTAAGCATGGCCTCACGTGACCTGGTGAATGTGGTTTCCATCTGTACCTCACCTGGACCTCTTGTCTCTGGTCCAACCTGGTCCTCACCAGGACCTTGTATTGGTACCCACCAGAGTAGCATCAGGATATGGTTACACTGTTCACTAACAGTGACACAGCTGGACCTATTAACTCTGGTCTTCACCTGGGCCACACCTGGACATGGTGACACTGGTTCCCACCTTGGTATCACCTGGACATGGTGAGTCGGATCTCCACCTGGTCCTCACCTGTAACTGGTGATTCTCATTCCAGCATGGACATCAAGTGGACCTGGTGGCTGCAGTGTTTCTAGCTTCTCATGTACCTCGTGACTCTGGTCCCCACCAGGGCCTCACCGGGACTTGGTGAGTGTGGTTGCCACCTGCACCTCACCTGGACCTGGTGATTCTGGTCTGCACCTGAGACTACCCTGGATCTGGTGACTGTTGTCCCCACCTGGGCTTCACCTGGATCTGGTGACTCTGGTCCCCACCTGGGCTTCACCTGGATTTGGGGACTCCGGTCCCCATATGGGCCCCACATGGCCCTGTTGACCATGGTCCTCAACTGTGCAAAATTGGGACCCGGTGACTTTGTTCCACAACTGGACCTCACCTGGACCATGTGACTCTGGTCCCCCTCCGGGTCTCACCGTGCCCTAATTACTCTGAACCCCACTTTTGCCTGACTTGGACCTGCTGACCTTGGTTGCCAACTGTGCCTGACCTCGAACTGTTGACTCTGGTTCTTTCAAGGGCCTCCCCTGTACCTGCTGATCCTGGTCCCCACCTGGGTCTCACCTGGACGTGGTGACTCTTGTCACCACCGGGGACTCACCTGGACCTGGTTACTGTGTTCCACACATGGGCCTCAAGTAGACCTGTTGACCATGGTCCCCAAGCCCGCCTCACATGGACCTGTTGCCTCTGATCCCCACCGTGGCCTCACGTGTACCTGGTAACACTGGTCCTCACCTGGGCCTCATCTGGACCTAGTGACTCTGGTCCCAACCTGGGCTTCACTTGGATCTGGTGACTCTGGTCTCCACCTGGACTTCACCTGGATCTGGTGACTCTGGTACACACCTGGACCTCTCCTGGACCTGGTGACTCTCTTTCCCTCATGTGTCTGGTCCCACCTGGGGCTCACCAGGTCCTGGTGTCTCTGGTACCCACCTGGGTAGCATCAGCATATGGTTATATTGTACACTAACAGTGACCCAGCCGGACCTATCAACTCTGGTCTTCACCTGGGCCACTCCTGGACATGGTGACACTGGTTCCAAACTGGATCTCACCTGGACATGGTGAGTCGGATCCCCACCTGGGCCTCACCTGTAACTGGTGATTCTCCTCCCCACATGGACATCATGTGGACATGGTGGCTGCAGTGTTTCTAGCTTCTCATGTACCTCGTGACTCTGGTCCCCACCAGGGCCTCACCGGGACCTGGAGAGTGTGGTTGCCACCTGCACCTCACCTGGACCTGGTGATTCTGGTCTGCACCTGAGACAAACCTGGAGCTGGTGACTGTGGTCCCCACCTTGGCTTCACCTGGATTTGGGGACTCCAGTCCCCATCTGGGCCTCACCTGGCCCTGTTGAACCAGGTCCTCAACTGGGCAAAATTGGGACACAGAGACTGTGTTCCACAACTGGACCTCACTTGGACCAGGTGACTCTGGTCCCCCTCTGGGTCTCAACGTGCCCTAGTGATTGTCAACCCCACTTTGGCCTGACATGGACCTGCTGACCCCAGTTGCCACCTGCGACTGACCTCGAACAGTTGACTCTGGTTCTTTCAAGGGCCTCCCCTGTACCTGGTGATCATGGTCCCCACTTGGGCCTCACCTGGACGTGGTGACTCTTGTCACCACCGGGGCTCACCTGGACCTGGTTACTGTGTTCCACACCTGGGCCTAATGTAGACCTGTTGACCATGGTCCCCAAGCCCGCCTCACATGGACCTGTTGCCTCCTATCCCCACCGGGTCCTCAAGTGTACCTGGTAACTCTGGCCCTCACCTAGGCTTCATCTGGACCTACTGACTGGTCCCAACCTGGGCTTCACCTGAATCTGGTGACTCTGGTCCCCAGCTGGACCTCTCCTGGACCTGGTGACTCTCTTTCCAACATGGAGCTCACCTGGATATGGTGACTCTGGTCCTCAGTTTGGACTCACCTGGACCTGGTGTCTCTCGTCCCCACTTGGACCTAACTCAGAACTGCTGAATCTTGCCCCACCTAGGCCGCACCCACACCTGGTGACTCTTGTCCCCAGCTATGCCTCAATTCGACCTGATGAATCTGGTCCTCACGTGGGCCTCACATGGACCTGGGACTCAGCTGGATAGAGTGGCTCTGGATCCCACATGGGGCTCACCTGATACTGGTGACTGTGGTCTTATTCTATGCCTCACCATGACCTAGTGATTCTGTTCCCCATCTGGGCCTGAATGGCCCTTGTGACTCTGGTCCTCACCCAGGCATCATTGGGACCTGGATACTCTATTCTACACCTGGGCCTCACACTGCCAAGGGACCTCTGATCCCATTCTGGGCCTCAAACTAAACTGCTTACTCTGGTTCCCCCTCTGGGCCTCACCCTTACCTGGTGACTCTGGTCACCCCTTGGGATTCACTTGGGCCTGGTGAATCTGGTCTTTAGCTTGTCCTCACCTGGATCTGGTGACTGGTAGCCACCTGGGCCTCACCTGGACTTGTTGAATCCTGTTGCCACCTGTGCCTCAACTGGACCTTGTGACTGTGGTCCCACCTGGACCTCACCTGGATCTCTTGGCTCTGGTTCCCATATGGGGCTCTCCTTGACTTGGTTCCTGTGGTCTCCATCTTGCCTCACATGGAACACAATGACTCTGATCCATATTTGGGCCTTGCCTGGACCTGTTGACTCAGGTCCTTACCTGGGCATTATTGGGACGTGGATACTCTCTTATATACCTGGGCCTCACCTGGACCTGGTGACTGTTGTCCCACCTGTGCCTCACCTGGTCGAGGTGACTGGTACCCACAAGGACCTCACATGGACCTGGTGACTCAGGTCCTCATATGGGCATCATGGGACCTGGTTTCTCAGTTCCACATCGGGGCCTCACCTGGACCTAGTGATTCTCGTCCCCCTCTGCGCGTCACCCTGACATGGTGACTGTGGTCCCCACCTGGATATCACCAGAACCGGGTGCCTCTGGTCCCCCTCTGGGACTCACCCAGAGCTGGGGACTCTGGTGCTCAATTGGGCCTCAACAGGACCTGGTGAATCTACTCCTCACTTAGGCCGCGTCTGGACCTTGTGACTCTTTTCCCACCTGGCATCAATGGGACATGTTTACTCTCTTCCCCCCTGGGCCTCACCTGGACATGATAACTTTGCTCCATACTTTGGCCTCAACTGGTCCTGAGGACTCTGGTCCCCCCACCTAGGCCTCAATCTGGACCTGATGACTGTGGTCCCCACCTGGGTCTCACCTGGACCTCGTGACTCTCGTTCCCACATGAACCACACCTGGCCCTGGTGACAGTGGTGTTCTGGTAGACTCACATTTACATGGTGACTCTGGTCCCCGCTAGGGCCTCACGTCGATCTGGTGACTTTGGCCTGCAGGTTTGCCTCACCTGGACCTGGTGAGTGGAGTTGCCACCTGGGCCTCATCCATACCTGGTGACTCAGGTCCCCACGTGGGCCTCTTGGACCTGGTGAATCTGGTCCTTACCTGGTCCTCTCCCAGACCCGGGGACTCTGGTCACCACCTGGGCCTCACCTGGACCTGGTCAATCTGGTCCTCATCTGGGCCTCACCCAGTCTTGGTGACTTTGTTCCCCACCGGGACCTGATTGCTGTGGACTCTTTCTTGGCCTCACCTGGAACTGGTGACTCTGATCCTATCTGCGTGTCACCCTGACCTGGTGACTCTGGTCCACACCTGGGCATCATTGGTACCTGGTGACTCTGTTCCACACCTGAGCCTCACCTGGACATGATGACTCTGGAACCTTTCTGTGTCTCACCCTGACCTGGTGACTCTGGTCCCCAACTGGATGTCATCTGGACCAGGTGATTCTGGTACCCCTCTAGGCCTTAACCTTATCTGGTGACTCTGGTCCTCAACTGGGCCTCACCTGGACCTAGTGAATATGCTCCATCTGTGCCTCATTTGGACCTGGTGACTCTGGTCCGTACCTGGGCATCATCGGGACATGATTCCATTGCATGGCCTGCAGGTTGGCCTCACCTGGAACTGGTAAATCTGGTTCCTACCTGGGCATCATCGGGACATGGTTCCATTGCATGGCCTGCAGGTTGGCCTCACCTGGACCTGGTAAATTTGGTTCCTACCTGGGCATCATCAGGACATGTTCCACTGCATGGCCTGCAGGTTGGCCTCACTTGGACCTGAGAACTCTAGTCCCTACCTCGGCATCATCGGGACATGTTTCCTCTGCATGGCCTGCAGGTTGGCCTCTCCTGGACCTCGTGAGAGGGGTTGTCATTTGGGCCTCACACATGCCTGGTGACACAGGGCCCCACGTGGGCCTCACTTGGACCTGGTGAATCTGGTCCTTACCTGGTCCTCACCCGGAACTCGTAACTCTGTTCACCACCTGGGAATCACCTGGACCTTGTGAATCTGGTCCCCATCTGGGCCTCACCCAGTCCTCGGGAATTTGTACCCCACCTGGACCTGATTGCAGTGGACTCTTTCTTGGCCTCACCTGGATCTGGTGACTCTGATCCTATGTGCGCATCACCCAGACCTGGTGACTCTGGTCCTCACCTGGGCATCATTGGTACCTGGTGACTCTGTTCCTCACCTGAGCCTCACCTGGACATGATGACTCTGGAACCTTTCTGGGCCTCACCCTGACATGGAGACTCTGGTCCCCATCTGGATGTCACCTGGACCGGGTGTTTCTGGTACCCCTCTAGGCCTCAACCAGATCTGGTGACTCTGGTCCTCAACTGGGCCTCCTGGGATCTAGTGATCATGCTCCCCACCTGCGCCGCATCTGGACCTGGTGACTCTGGTTCTACCTGGACATGGTTCTATCGGGACATGGTTACTCTATTCCACTCTCGGACTGACCTGCTCCTGGTAACTCTGGTCCGGACTTTGGCCTCTTCTGTACCAAGTGACTCTGGCTCCACCGCGGCCAGACCTGTAACTGGTGACTCTGATCCTAAGCATGGCCTCACCTGACCTGGTGACTGTGGTTCCCATCGGGACCTCACCTGGACCTCATGTGTCTTGTCCCACCTGGGCCTCACCAGGACCTGGTGTCTCTGGTTCCCACCTGGGTAGCATCAGGATATGGTTACACTGTACACTAACATTGACCCAGCCGGACCTATCAACTCTGGTCTTCACCTGGGGCACTCCTGGACATGGTGACACTGGTTCCCACCTGCGTCTCACCTGGACATGGTGAGTCGGAAACCCACCTGGGCCTCACCTGTAACTGGTGATTCTCGTTCCCACATGGACATCATGTGGACCTGGTGGCTGCAGTGTTTCTAGCTTCTCATGTACCTCGTGACTCTGGTCCCCACCAGGGCCTCACCGGGACCTGGTGAGTGTGGTTGCCACCTGCACCTCACCTGGACCTGGCGATTCTGGTCTGCACCTGAGACAAACCTGGAGCTAGTGACTGTGGTCCCCACCTTGGCTTCACCTGGATTTGGGGACTCCAGTCCCCATCTGGGCCTCACCTGGCCCTGTTGAACCAGCTCCTCAACTGGGCAAAATTGGGACCCAGAGACTGTGTTCCACAACTGGACCTCACCTGGACCAGGTGACTCTGGTCCCCCTCTGGGTCTCACCGTGCCCTAGTGACTGTGAACCCCACTTTGGCCTGACTTGGACCTGCTGACCCTGGTTGCCACCTGCGCCTGATCTCGAACTGTTGACTCTGGTACTTTCAAGGGCCTCCACTGTACCTGGTGATCCTGATCCCCACTTGCGCCTTACCTGGACGTGGTGACCCTCTCACCAACGGGACTCACCTGGACCTGGTTACTGTGTTCCACACCGGGGCCTCAAGTAGACCTGTTGATCATGGTCCCCAAGCTGACCTCACATGGACCTGTTGCCTCTGATCCCCGCCGGGGAATCACGTGTACGAGGTAACTCTGGTCCTCACCTGGGCCTCATCTGGACCAAGTGACTCTGGTCCCCACCTGGGCTTCACCTGGATCTGGTGACTCTGGTCCCCACCTGGACTTCAACTGGATCTGGTGACTCTGGTCCCCTTCTGGACCTCTCCTGGACATGGTGACTCTCTTTCCAACATGGACCTCACCTGGATCTGGTGCCTCTGGTCCTCAGTTTGGCCTCACGTGGACCTGGTGTCTCTCGTCCCCACTTTGATCTAACTCAGAACTGCTGAATCTTGCCCCACCTAGGCCGCACCCAGACCTGGTGACTCTTGTCCCCAGCTATGCCTCAATTCGACCTGATGAATCTGGTCACCACCTGGGCCTCACCTGGACCTGGTCAATCTAGTCCCCATCTGGGCCTCACCCGGTCCTGGTGACTTTGTTCCGCACCTGGACCTGATTGCTGTGGACTCTTTCTTGGCCTCACCTGGAACTGGTGACTCTGATCCTATGTGCGCATCACCCAGACCTGGTGACTCTGGTCCTCACCCAGGCATCTTTGGTACTTGGTTACTCTGTTCCATACCTGAGCCTCACCTGGACATGATGACTCTGGAACCTCTCTGGGCCTCGCCCTGACATGGTGACTCTGGACCCATCTGGATGTCACCTGTACCAGGTGATTCTGGTACCCCTCTAGGCCTCAACCAGATCTGGTGACTCTGGTCCTCAACTGGGCCTCACCTGGACCTAGTGAATATGCTCCATCTGGGCCTCATTTGGGCCTGGTAACTCTGGTCCCTACCTGGGCATCATCGGGATATGGTTCCACTGCATGGCCTGCAGGTTGGCCTCAGCTCGACGTGGTATCACTCGTCCCAACCTGGGCATTATCGGGACATGTTTCCTCTGCATGGCCTGCAGGTTGGCCTCACCTGGACCTGGTGAGTGGGGTTGTCACCTGGGCCTCACCCTTACCTGGTAACACAGGTCCACACCTGAGAATCACCTGGGCCTGGTGAATCTGGTCCTTACCTGGTCCTCACTCAGTCCTGGTGACTTTGTTCCCCACCTGGACCTGATTGCTTTGGACGCCTTCTTGGCCTCACCTGGAACTGGTGACTCTGATCCTAACTGGGCCTCACCCAGATCTGCTGACTCTGGTCCTCACCTGTGGATCAATACGACCTGGATACTCTGTTCCACACCTGAGCCTCACCTGGACATGATGACTCTGGATCCACTCTGGGCCTCCCTCTAACATGGAGACTCTGGTCCCCATCTGGATGTCACATAGACCAGGTGAATCTGGTACCCCTCTAGGCCTCAACCAAACCTGGTGACTCTAGTCCTCAACTGGGCCTCACCGAGACCTAGTGAATATGCTCCCCAACTGCGCCTCATCTGGACATGGTGACTCTGGCTCTACGTGGGCATCATCGGGACATTATTACTCTATTCCCCATTGGGAGTGACCTGATCCTGGTAACACTATTCCTGACTTTGTCATTTTCTCTACCAGGTGACTCTGGCTCCACCTGGGCCTCACCTGTAACTGGTGACTCTGATCCTAAGCATGGCCTCACCTGACCTGGTGACTGTGGGTCCCATCGGGACCTCACCTGGACCTCATGTCTCTGGTCCCAACTGGGCCTCACCAGGACCTGGTGTCTCGGTACCCACCTGGGTAGCATCAGGATAAGGTTACACTGTTCAATAACAGTGACCCAGCGGGACCTATTAACTCTGGCCTTCACCTGGGCTACACGTGGACATGGTGATACTGGTTCCCACCTGGGTCTCACCTGGACATGGTGAGTCAGATACCCACCTGGTCCTCCCCTGTAACTGGTGATTCTCGTTCCCACATGGACATCATGTGGACCTGGTGGCTGCAGTGTTTCTAGCTTCTCATGTACCTCGTGACTCTGATCCCCACCAGGGCCTCACCAGGACCTGGTGTGTGTGGTTGCCACCTGCATCTCACCTGCACCTGGTGATTCTGGTCTGCACCTGAGACTACCCTGGATCTAGTGACTATGGTCCCCACCTGGGCTTCACCTGGATTTGGGGACTCGTCTCCCCATCTGGGGCTCACCTGGCTCTGTTGATCATGGTCCTCAACTGGGCAAAATTGGGACGCGGTGACTGTGTTCCACAACTGGACCTCACCTGGACCACGTGACTCTGGTTCCCCTCTGGGTCTCACCGTGCCCTAGTGACTGTGAAACCCACTTTGGCCTGACTTCGACCCGCTGACCCTGGTTGGAAGCTGCGCCTAACCTTGAACTGTTGACTCTGGTTCTTTCAAGGGCCTCCCCTGTAACTGGTGATCCTGGTCTACAGCGGGCCTCACCTGGACGTGGTGACTCTTGTCACCCCTGGGGACTCACATGGACCTGCTTACTGTGTTCCACACCTGGGCCTCAATAGACCTGTTGACCATGGTCCCCAAGCCGGCCTCACATGACCTGTTGCCTCTGATCCCCACCGGATCCTCACGTGTACCTGCTAACTATGGTCATCACCTGGGCCTCATCTGCACCTAGTGACTCTGGTCCCCACCTGGGCTTCACCTCGATCTGGTGACTCTGGTCCCCACCTGGACTTCACCTGGATCTAGTGACTCTGGTCTCCACCTGGACCTCTTCTGGACCTGGTGACTCTCTTTCCAACATGGACCTCACCTGGATGTGGTGAATCTAGTACTCAATTTGGCCTCACCTGTACCAGGTGTCTCTCGTCCCCACTTTGACCTAACTCAGAACTGCTGAATCTTGCCCCACCTAGGCCGCACCCAGACCTGGTGATTCTTGTCCCCAGCTATGCCTCAATTCGACCTGATGAATCTGGTCCTCATGTGGGCTTCACATGGACCTGGGACTCAGCTGGATAGAGTGGCTCTGGTTCCCACAAGGGGCTCACCTGATACTGGTGACTGTGGTCTTTTTTCTATGCCTCACCAGGACCTAGTGATTCTGTTCCCCATCTGGGCCTGCATGGCCCTAGTGACTTTGGTCCTCACCCAAGCATCATTCGGACCTGGATACTCTATTCCACACCTGGGCCTCACTTTGACCAGGAACCTCTGGTCCCATTCTAGGCCTCAAACTAAACTGGTTACTCTGGTTCCCCCTCTGGGCCTCACCCTTACCTGGTAAATCTGGTCACCCCTTGGGCTTCACTTGGGCCTGGTGAATCTGGTCCTTAGCTGGTCCTCACGTGGATCTGGTGACTGGTCGCCACCTGGGCCTCACCTGGACTTGGTGAATCCTGTTGCCACCTGCGCCTCACCTGGACCTTGTGACTGTGGTCCCACTTGGACCTCACCTGGATCTGGTGGCTCTAGTTCACATATGGGGCTCTCCTGAATCTGTTCCGTGTTGTCTCCATCTGGCCTCACCTGGAACACAATGACTCTGATACATATTTGGGCCTCTCCTGGACATGATGACGCTGGTCCTTACCTGGGCATCACTGGGACCTGGATACTCTCTTATATACCTGGGCCTCACCTGGACCTGGTGACTGTGGTCCCACCTGGGCCTCACCTGGATGAGGTCACTGGTTCCCACAGGGACCTCACCTCGACCTGATGACTCAGGTCCTCATATGGACAGCATGGGACATGGTTTCTCAGTTCCACATCGGGGCCTCACCTGGACCTAGTGATTCTCGTCCACCTCTGGGCCTCAACCTGACGTGGTGACTCTGGTCACCCCTGGATATCACCAGAACCGGGTGACTCTGGTCCCCCTCTGGGACTCTGCCGGAGCTGGGGACACTGGTCCTCAGCTTGGCCTCAACAGGACCTGGTGAATCTACTCCTCACTTAGGCCTCGTCTGGACCTTGTGACTCTTTTCCCACCTGGCATCAATGGGACAGGGTTACACTGTTGCCCACCTGGGCCTCTCCTGGACATGATAACTTTGCTCCACACTTTGGCCTCAACTGGTCTTGATGAATCTTGTCCCCCCACTTACACCTCAATCTGGACCTGGTGAGTGTGGTCCCCACCTTGGTCTCACCTGGACCTGGTGACTATCGTTCCCACTTGAAACACACCTGGCCCTGTTGACTGTGGTGTTCTTGTAGACTCACATTTACCTGTGACTCCGGTCCCCACTAGGGTCTCACCTGGATCTGGTGACTCTTACCTGTAGGTTGGCCTCACCTGGGCCTGGTGAGTCGGGTTGCCACATGGGCCTCACCCATACGTGTTGACTCAGGTCCACACGTTGGCTTCTTGGACCAGGTGAATCTGGTCATTACCTGGTCCTCTCCCAGACCCGGGGACTCTGGTCACCACCTGGGCCTCACCTGGATCTGGTGAATCTGGTCCCAATCTGGGTCTCACCCAGTCCTGTTGACTTTGATCCCCACCTGGACCTGATTGCTGTGGACTCTTTCTTGGCCTCACCTGGAACTGGTGACTCTGATCCTATCTGCGCGTCACCCAGACCTGATGACTCTGGTCCTCACCTGGGCATCATTGGTACCTGATTACTCTGTTTCACACCTGAGCCTCCCCTGGACATGATGTCTCTGGGACCTCTCTGGGCCTCACCCTGACCTGGTGATCTGGTCACCTTCTGGATGACACCTGCACCAGGTGATTCTGGAACCCCTCTAGGCCTCAACCAGATCTGGTGACTCTTGTCCTCAAGTGGGCCTCACCTGGACCTAGTGAATATGCTCCATCTGGGCCTCATTTAGACCTGGTGACTCTGGTCACTCACTGGGCATCATCTGGAAATGGTTCCACTGCATGACCTGCTGGTTGCCTCACCTGGACCTGGTAACTCTGGTCCCTACCTGGGCATCATCGGGACATGTTGACCTGGTGAGTGGGGTTCTCACCTGGATCTTACCCAAGCCTGGTGACACAGGTCCCCACGTGGGCCTCACTTGGACCTGTTGAATGTGGTCCTTACCTAGTCCTCACCCGGAACTGGTAAATCTGGTCACCACCTGGGCATCACCTAACCTGGTGACTTAGTTCCCCACGCGGACCTGATTGCTCTGGACACCTTCTTGGCCTTACCTGGAAGTGGTAACTCTGATCCCAACTGGGCCTCTCTCAGATCTGGTGGCTCTGGTCCTCACCTGGGCCTCATCTGGACCTAGTGACTCTGGTCCCCACCTGGGCTTCAACTGGATCTGTTGACTCTGGTCCCCACCTGGATTTCACCTGGAACTGGTGACTCTGGTCCATACCTGAACCTCTCCTGGACCTGGTGACTTACTTTCCAACATGGACCTCACTTGGATCTGGTGACTATGGTCCTCAGTTTGGCCTCACCTGGACCTGGTGTCTCTCGTACCCACTTTGACCTAACTCAGAACTGTTGATCTTGCCCCACCTAGGCTGCACACAGACATGGTGACTCTTGTCCCCAGCTATGCCTCAATTCGACCTGATGAATCTGGTCCTCACGTGGGCCTCCATGGACCTGGGACTCAGCTGGATAGAGTGGCTCTGGTTCCCACAAGGGGCTTACCTGATACTGCTGACTGTGGTCTTATTCTATGCCTCACCAGGACCTAGTGATTCTGTTCCCCATCTGGGCCTGCATGGCCCTAGTAACTCTTTTCCTCACCCAGGCATCATTGGGATCTGGATACTCTATTCCACATCTGCGCCTCACTTTCACCAGGGACCTAGGGTCCCATTCTGGGCCTCAAACTAAACTGGTTACTCTGGTTCCCCCTCTGGGCGTCACCCCTAACTGGTGACTCTGGTCACCCCTTGGGCTTCACTTGGGCCTGGTGAATCTGGTCCTTAGCTGTTCCGCACCTGGATCTGGTGACCGGTCGCTACCTGGGCCTCACCTGGATTTGGTGAAACCTGTTGCCACCTGCGCCTCTTCTGGACCTAGTGACTGTGGTCCCACCCAGACATCACCTGGATCTCGTGGCTCTGGTTCCCATATGGGGCTCTCCTGGACCTGGTTCCTGTGGTCTCCATCTGGCCTCACCTGGAACACAATGACTCTGTTCCATATTTGCCCTCTGCTGGACCTGTTGACTCTGGTACTTACCTGGGCATCATTGGGACCTGGGAACACTCTTATATGCCTGGACCTCACCTGGACCTGGTGACTGTGGTCCCACCTGGGCCTCACCTGCATGAGGTGACTGGTTCCCACAGGGACCTCACCTGGATCTGGTGACTCAGGTCCTCATATGGACATTATGGGACCTGGTTTCTCAGTTCCCCATCGGGGCCTGCCCTGGACCTAGTGATTCTCGTCCCACTCTGGGCCTCACTCTGACGTGGTGACTCTGGTCCCCACCTGGATATCACCAGAACCGGGTAACTCTGGTCCCCCTCTGAGCCTCACCCGGAGCTGGGGACACTGGCACTCAACTGGGCCTCAACAGGACCTGGTGAATCTACTCCTCACTTAGGCCTCGTCTGGACCTTGTGACTCTTTTCCCACCTGGCATCAATGGGACTTGGTTACTCTCTTCCCCACCTGGGTTTCACCTCGACATGATAACTTTGCCCCACACTTTGGCTTCAACTGGTCATGATGACTCTGGTCTCCCCACCTAGGCCTCAATCAGGACCTGGTTACTGTGGTCCCCATCTGGGTCTCCCCTGACCTGGTGACTCTCGTTCCTACATGAACCACACCTAGACTTGGTGACTGTGGTATTCTTGTAGACTCACATTTCCCTGGTGACTCCGGTCCCCACTAGGGCCTCCCCTGGATCTGGTGACTCTGGCCTGCATGTTGGCTTCACTTGGACTTGGTGAGTGGGGTTGACACCTGGGCGTCACCCATACCTGGTGACTCAGGTCCCCACGTGGACCTCTTGGACCTGGTGAATCTGGTCCTTACCTGGCCTCCCCCAGACCCAGGGACTCTGGTTACCACCTGGGCCTCACCTGGACCTGGTGATTCTGGTCCCCATCTGGGCCTCACCCAGTCCTGGTGACTTTTTTCCCCACCTGGACCTGATTGCTGTGGACTCTTTCTTGGCCTCACCTGGAACTGGTGACTCTGATCGTATCTGTGCGTCACCCAGACCTGGTGACTCTTGTCCTCACCTGGGCATCATTGGACCTGGTGCCTCTGTTCCACACCTGAGCCTCACCAGGACATGATTACTCTGGATCCCCTCTGGACCTCACCCTGACATGGTGACTCTGGTCCCCATGTGGATGTCACCTAGACCAGGTGAATCTGGCACCCCTCTAGGCCTCAACTAGACCTGGTGACTGTGGTCGTCAACTGGGCCTCACCGGGACCTAGTGGATATGCTACCCTCTTGCGCCTCATCTGAACCTGGTGACTCTTGTTCCACCTGGGCATCATTGGGACCTGGATACTCTCTTATATACCTGGGCCTCACCTGGACCTGATGACTGTGGTCACACCGGGGCCTCACCTGGACCTGGTGAATCTGGTCCCCATCTGGGCCTCACCCAGTCCTTGTGACTTTGTTCCCCACCTGGACTTGATTGCTGTGGTCCCATTCTTGGCCTCACCTGGATGTGGTGACTCTGATCCTATATGCGCGACTCCCAGATCTGGTGACTCTGGTCCTCACCTGGGAGTTATTGGTACCTGGAGACTCTGTTCCACACCTGAGCCTCATCTGGAACTGATGACTCTGGAACCTTTCTGGGTCTCACCCTGACCTGGTGACTCTGGTCCTCATCTGGATGTCACCTGGACCAGGTGATACTGGTACTCCTCTAGGCCTCAACCCGATCTGGTGACTCTGGTCCTCAACTGGGCCTCAACTGGACCTAGTGAATATGCTCAATGTGGGCCTGATTTGGACCTGGTAACTCTGGTCCCTACCTCGGCATCATCGGGTCATGGTTCCACTATATGGCCTACAGGTTGCACTCACCTGGACCTGCTTACTGTGTTCCACACCTGGGACTCAAATAGATCTGTTGACCATGGTCCCCAAGCCGGCCTCACATGGACCTGTTGCCTCTGATCCCCACCGGGGCCTCACCTGTACCTGGTAACTCTGGTCCTCCCCTGGGCCTCATCTGGACCTAGTGACTCTGGTCCCCACCTGGACTTCACCTGGATCTCGTGACTCTGGTCCCCACCTGGACTTCAACTGGATCTGATGACACTGGTCCCCACCTGGACCTCACCAGGACCTGGTGACTCTGGTCCGCAGTTTGGCCTCACCTGGACCTGTTGACTCTTTTCCCCACTTTGACCTAACTCAGAACTGCTGAATCTTGCCCCACCTAGACCGCACCCAGACCTGGTGACTCTTGTCCCCAGCTATGCCTCAATTCGACCTGATGAATCTGGTCCTCACGTGGATCTCACATGGACCTGGGACTCAGCTGGATAGAGTGGCTCTGGTTCCCACAGGGGCTCACCTGATACTGCTGAATGTGGTCTTATTCTATGCCTCACCAAGACCTGGTGATTCTGTTCCCCATCTAGGCCTGCATGGCCCTAGTAACTGTTTTCCTCACCCAGGCATCATTGGGACCTGGATACTCTATTCCACACCTGGGCCTCACTCTGACCAGGGACCTCTGGTCCCATTCTGGGCCTCAAACTAAACTGGTTACTCTGGTTACCGATCTGGGCCTCACCCTTACCTGGTGACTCTGGTCACCTCTTTGACTTCCCTTGGGCCGGGTGAATCTGGTCCTTAGCTGGTCCGCACCTGGATGTGGTGACTGGTCGCCACCTGGGCCTCCCCTGGACTTGGTGAATCCTGTTGCCAGTTGCGCCTCACCTGGACCTTGTGACTGTGTTCCCACCTGGACCTCACATGGATCTGGTGGCTCTGGTTACCATATTGGTCTCTCCTGGACCTGGTTCCTGTGGTCTCCATCTGGCCTCACCTGGAAAACAATGATTCTGATCCATATTTGGGCCTATCCTGGATCTGTTGTCTCTGGTCCTTACCTGGCCTCATTGGGACCTGGATACTCACTTATATACCTGGGCCTCACCTGGACCTGGTGACTGTGGTCCCACCTGAGCCTCACTTGGACGAGGTGCCTGGTTCCCACAGGGATCTCACCTGAACCTGGTGACTCAGGTCCTCATATGGGCATCATGGGACATGGTTTCTCAGTTCCACATCGGGGCCTCACCTGGACCTAGTGATACTCGTCCCCCTCTAGGCCTCACCCTGACGTGGTGACTCTGGTCTCCAGCTGGATATCACCAGAACCGGGTGACTCTGGTCCCCCTCTGGGACTCACCCGGAGCTGGGGACACTGCTCCTCAACTGGGCCTCAACAGAACCTGGTGAATCTACTCCTCACTTAGTCCTCGTCTGGACCTTGTGACTCTTTTCCGACCTGGCATCAATGGGACATGGTTACTCTGTTCCCCACCTGTGCCTCACCTGGACATGATAACTTTGCTCCGCACTTTGGCCTCAACTGGTCCTGATGACTCTGGTCCCCCACCTAGTCCTCAATCTGGACCTGTTGACTGTGGTCCCCACCTGGGTCTCACCTGGACCTGGTGACACTTGTTCCCACATGAACCACATGTAGACCTGGTGACTGTGGTGTTCTTGTAGACTCACATTTACCTGGTGACTCCGGTCCCCATTAGGGCCTCACCTGCAATTCGTAAGTCTGGTCCATACCTGGGCATTATCGGGACACGGTTCCTCTGCATGGCCGGAAGGTTGGCCTCCCCTGGACCTGGTGAGTGGGGTTGCCATCTGGGCCTCACCCATACCGGTGACACAGGTCCCCACGTGGGCCTCACTTGGACCTGGTGAATCTGGACCTTACCTGGTCCTCACCCGGAAATGGTAACTCTGGTCACCACCTGGGAATCACCTGGACCTGGTGAATCTGGTCCCCATCTGGGCCTCACCCAGTCCTGGTGACTTTGTTCCCTACCGGGACCTGATTGCTGTGGACTCATTCTTGGCCTCACCTGGTACTGGTGAGTCTGATGCTATGTGGGCCTCACCCGGATCTGGTGACTCTGGTCTTCACCTGTGGACCATTATGACCTGGATACTCTGTTCCACACCTGACCCTCACCTGGACATGATGACTCTGGATCCCCTCTGGGCCTCACCCTGACATGGTGACTCTGGTCCCCATCTGGATGTCACCTAGACCAGGTGAATCTGGTACCCCTGTAGGCCTCAACTAGTCCTGGGCATTTTGGTCCTCAAATGGGCCTCACCGGGACCTAGTGAATATGCTCCCCACCTGCGCCTCATCTGGACCTGGTGACTCTGGTTCTACCTGGGCATCATTGGGACATGGTTACTCTATTCCCCACTGGGACTGACCTGATTCTTGTAACTCTGTTCCTGACCTTGGCCTCTTCTGTCCCAGGTGACTCTGGCTCCACCTGGTCCTCGCCTCTAGCTGGTGACTCTGATCCTAAGCATGGCCTCACCAGACCTGGTGACTGTGGTTCCCAATGGAACCTCACCTGGACCTCATGTCTCTGGTCCCTCCTGACCCTCCCCAGGATCTGGTGTCTCTGGTACCCACCAGGGTAGCATCAGGATATGGTTACCCTGTTCACTAACAGTGACCCAGGCGGAACTATTAACTCTGTTCTTCACCTAGGCCACACCTGGACAGGGTGTCACTGGTTCCCACCAGGGTCTCACCTGGACAAGGTGTGTCGGATCCCCACCTGGTCCTCACCTGTAACTGGTGATTCTCGTTCCCACATGGACATCATGTGGACCTGGTGTCTGCAGTGTTTCTAGATTCTCATGTACCTCGTGACTCTGGTTCCCACCAGGGCCTCACCGGGACCTGGTGAGTGTGGTTGCCACCTGCACCTCACCTGGACCTGGTGATTCTGGTCTGCACCTGAGACTACCCTGGATCTGGTGACTCTAGTCCCCACCTGGGCTTTACCTGTTTTTGGGGACTCCGGTCCCCATCTGGGCCTCACCTGGCCCTGTTGACCATGGTCCTCAACTGGGCAAAATTGGGACACGGTGACTGTGTTCCACAACTGGACCTCATCTCGAACAGGTCACTCTGGTCCCCCTCTGGGTGTCACCGTGCCCTAGAGAGTGTGAACGCCACTTTGGCCTGACTTGGACCTGCTGACCCTGGTTGACACCTACGCCAGACCTCGAACTGTGGACTCTGGTTCTTTCAAGGGCCTCCCCTGTACCTGGTGATCCTTGTCCCCACCTGCTCCTCAACTGGACGTGGTGACACTTGTCCCAACCGGGGACTCACCTGGACCTGCTTACTGTGTTCCACACCTGGGCCTCAAGTAGACTTGTTGACCATGGTCCCCAAACCGGCCTCACATGGACCAGTTGCCTCTGATCCCCACCGGGGCCTCACGTGTACCTGGTAAGTCTGGTCCTCACCTGGGCGTCATCTGGACCTAGTGACTCTGGTCCCCACCTGGGCTTCACCTGGATCTCGTGACTCTGGTCCCCACCTGGACTTCACCTGGCTCTGGTGACTCTGGTCCCCAACTGCACCTCTGCTGGACCTGGTGACTCTCTTTCAAACATGGACCTCACCTGGATCTGGTGACTCTAGTCCTCAGTTTGGCCTCACCTGGACCTGGCGTCTCTCGTCCCCACATTGACCTAACTCAGAACTGCTGAATCTTGCCCCAATTAGGCCGCTCCCATACCTGGTGACTCTTGTCCCCAGCTATGCCTCAATTCGACCTGATGAATCTGGTCCTCACGTGGGCCTCACATGGACCTGCTACTCAGCTGGATAGAGTGGCTCTGGTTCCCACATTGGGTTCACCTGATACTGGTGACTGTGGTTTTATTCTATGCCTCACCAGGACCTAGTGATTCTGTACCCCATATGGGCCTGCATGGTTCTAGTGACTCTGGTCCTCACCCAGGCATCACTGGGACCTGGATACTCTATTCCACATCTGAGACTCACTCTGACCATGGACCTCTGGTCCCATTCTGGGCCTCAAACTAAACTGGCTACTCTTGTTCCCCCTCTGGGACTCACCCTTACTGGTGACTCTGGTCACCCCTTGGGCTTCACTTGGGCCTGGTGAATCTGGTCCTTAGCTGGTCCGCACCTGGATGTGGTGACTGTTCGCCACCTGGTCCTCACCTGGACTTGGTGAATCCTGTTGCCACCTGCGCCTCACCAGGACCTTGTGACTGTGGTCCCACCTGGGCCTCACCTGGATCTGGTGGGTCTGGTTCCCATATGGGGGTCTCCTGGTCCTGGTTCCTTTGGTCTCCATCTGCCTCAGCTGAAACACAATGACTCTGATCCATATTTGAACCTCTACTGGACCTGTTGACTCTGGTCCTTACCTGGGCATCTTTGGGAGCTGGATACTCTCTTATATAACTGGGCCTCACCGGGACCTGGTGACTGTGGTCCCACCTGGCCCTCACCGGGACGAGGTGACTCGTTCCCACAGGGACCTCACCTGGACCTGGTGACTAAAGACCTCATATGGGCATCATAGGACCTGGTTTCTCAGTTCCACATCGGGGCCTCACCTGGACCTAGTGATTCTCGTCCCCCTCTGGACCTCACCCTGATGTGGTGACTCGTCCCCACCTGGATATCACCAGAACCGTGTGAGTCTGTTTCCCCTCTGGGGCTCACCCAGAGCTTGGGATATTGGTCTTCAACTGGGCCTCAACAGGACCTGGTGAATCTACTCCTCACTTAGGCCTCGTCTAGACCTTGTGACTCTTTTCCCACCTGGCATCAATGGGACATGGTTACTCTGTTCCCCACCTGGGCCTCACCTCCACATGATAACTTTGCTCCACACTTAGGCCTCAACTGGTCCTGATGACTTTGTTCCCCACACCTATGCCTCAGTCTGGACCTGGTGACTGTGGTGCACACACGGGTCTCACCTGTACCTGGTGATTCTCGTTCCCACATGAACCACACCTGGACCTGGTGACTGTGGTGTTCTTGTAGACTCACATTTACCTGATGACACTGGTCCCCAAGGGCCTCACCTGGATCTGGTGACTCTGGCCTGCCGGTTGGCCTCACCTTGACCTGGTGAGTGGGGTTGCCACCTGGGCCTCACACATAGCTGGTGACTCAATTCCCCTCGTGGGCCTCTTGGACCTGGTGTATCTGGGCCTTACCTGGTCCTGTTCCAGACCTGGGGACTCTGGTCACCACCTGGGCCTCACCTGGACCTGGTGAATCTGGTCCCCATCTGGGCCTCACCCAGTCCTGGTGACTTTGTTCCCCACGTGGACCTCATTGCTGTGGACTCTGTCTTGGCCTCACCTGGAACTGGTGACTCTGATACTATCTGCGCGTCACCCAGATCTGGTGACTCTGGGCCTCACCTGAGCATCATTGGTACCTGGTGACTCTGTTCCACGCCTGAGCCTAACCTGGACATGATGACTCTGGAACCACTCTGGGCCTCTCCCTGAACTGATGCCTCTGGTCCCCATCTGGATGTCACCTTGACGAGGTGATTCTGGTACCCCTCTAAGCCTCAACCAGATCTGGTGACAGTGGTCCTCAACTGGGCCTCATTGGACCTAGTGAATATTCTCCATCTGGGTCTCATTAGTCCTGGTGACTCTGGCCCCTACCTTGGCATCATCGGGACATGGTTCCACTGCATGGCCTGCATATTGGCCTCACCTGACCTGGTGACTGTGTTTCCCATCGGGACCTCACCTGGACCTCATATCTCTGGTCCCACCTGGGCCTCACCAGGACCTGGTGTCTCTGGTACCCACCAGGGTAGCATCAGGATATGGTTACACTGTTCACTAACAGTGACACAGCCGGACCTATTAACTCTGGTCTTCACCTGGGCCACACCTGGACATGGTGACACTGGTTCCCACCTGGGTCTCACCTGGACATGGTGAGTCGGATCCCCACCTGGTCCTCACCTGTAACTGGTGATTCTCGTTCCCATATGGACATCCTGTGGACCTAGTGGCTGCAGTGTTTCTAGCTTCTCATGTACCTCGTGACTCTGGTCCCCACCAGGGTCTCACCGGGACCTGGTGAGTGTGGTTGCCACCTGCACCTCACCTGGACTTGGTGATTCTGGTCTGCACCTGAGACTACCCTGGATCTGGTGACTGTGGTCCCCACCTGGTCTTCACCTGGATTTGGGGACTCCGGTCCCCATCTGGGTCTCACCTGGCCCTGTTAACCATGGTCCTCAACTGGGCACAATTGGGGCCCGGTGACTGTGTTCCACAAATGGACCTCACCTGCACCATGTGACTCTGGTCCCCCTCTTGGTCTCACCGTGCCCTAATGACTGTGAACCCCACTTTGGACTGACTTGGACCTGCTGACCCTGGTTGCCACCTGCGCTTGACTTCGACCTGTTGACTCTGGTTCTTTCTTTTTTCTTTTTTTTTTTTAAATTTATTTTTTATTATTGGTGTTCTATTTACTAACATACAGAATAACCCCCAGTGCCCGTCAGCCATTCACTCCCACCCCCCGCCCTCCTCCCCTTCTACCACCCCTAGTTCGTTTCCCAGAGTTAGCAGTCTTTACGTTCTTTCTCCCTTTCTGATATTTTCCACACATTTCTTCCCCCTTCCCTTATATTCCCTTTCACTATTATTTATATTCCCCAAATGAATGAGAACATATAATGTTTGTCTCTCTCCGACTGGCTTACTTCACTCAGCATAATACCCTCCAGTTCCATCCACGTTGAAGCAAATGGTGGGTATTTGTCATTTCTAATAGCTGAGTAATATTCCATTGTATACATAAACCACATCTTCTTTATCCATTCATCTTTCGTTGGACACCGAGGCTCCTTCCACAGTTTGGCTATCGTGGCCATTGCTGCTATAAACATCAGGGTGCAGGTGTCCCGGCGTTTCATTGCATTTGTCTCTTTGGGGAAAATCCCCAACAGTGCAATTGCTGGGTCGTAGGGCAGGTATAGTTTTAACTGTTTGAGGAACCTCCACACAGTTTTCCAGAGTGGCTGCACCAGTTCACATTCCCACCAACAGTGTATGAGGATTCCCTTTTCTCCGCATCCTCTCCAACATTCGTTGTTTCCTGTCTTGTTAATTTTCCCCATTCTCACTGGTGTGAGGTGGTATCTCATTGTGGTTTTGATTTGTATTTCCCTGATGGCAAGTGATGCAGAGCATTTTCTCATGTGCATGTTGGCCATGTCTATGTCTTCCTCTGTGAGATTTCTGTTCATGTCTTTTGCCCATTTCATGATTGGATTGTTTGTTTCTTTGGTGTTGAGTTTGATAAGTTCTTTATAGATCTTGGAAACTAGTCCTTTATCTGATATGTCATTTGCAAATATCGTCTCCCATTCTGTAGGTTGTCTTTGAGTTTTGTTGACTGTATTCTTTGCTGTGCAAAAGCTTCTTATCTTGATGAAGTCCCAATAGTTCATTTTTGCTTTTGTTTCTTTTGCCTTCGTGGATGTATCTTGCAAGAAGTTACTATGGCCGAGTTCAAAAAGGGTGTTGCCTGTGTTCTTCTCTAGGATTTTGATGGAATCTTGTCTCACATTTAGATCTTTCAACCATTTTGAGTTTATCTTTGTGTATGGTGAAAGAGAGTGGTCTAGTTTCATTCTTCTGCATGTGGATGTCCAATTTTCCCAGCACCATTTATTGAAGAGACTGTCTTTCTTCCAATGGATAGTCTTTCCTCCTTTATCGAATATTAGTTGCCCATAAAGTTCAGGGTCCACTTCTGGATTCTCTATTCTGTTTCACTGATCTATGTGTCTGTTTTTGTGCCAGTAGACTTTAGTTCTTTCAAGGGCCTCAACTGTACTTGGTGATCCTGGTCCCCACCTGGGACTCAACTGGACATGGTGACTCTTTTCACCACCGGGGACTCACCTGGACCTGCTTACTGTGTTACACACCAGGGCCTCAAGTGGACCTGTTGACCATGGTCCCCAAGTCGGCCTCACATGGACCGGTTGCCTCTGATCCCAACCGGGGCCTCACGTGTACCTGGTAAGTCTGGTCCTCACCTGGGCCTCATCGGGACCTAGTGACTCTGGTCCCCACCTGGGCTTCACCTGGATCTGGTGACTCTGATCCCGACCTGGACTTCACCTGGATCTGGTGACTCTGGTCCCCACCTGGACCTCTCCCGGACCTGGTGACTCTCTTTCCAACATGGACCTCACATGGATCTGGTGACTCTGGTCCTCAGTTTGGCCTCACCTGGACCTGGCGTGTCTCGTCCCCACTTTGACCTAACTCAGAACTGCTGAATCTTGCCCCACCTAGGCCGCACACAGACCTGGTGACTCTTGTCCCCAGCTATGCCTCAAATCGTACTAATGAATCTGGTCCTCACGTGAGCCTCACATGGACCTGGAACTCAGCTGGATAGAGTGGCTCTGGTTCACGCAACGGGATCAAATGATACGGCTGACTGTGGTCTTATTCTATACCTCACGAGGACCTAGTGATTTGTCCCCATCTGGGCCTGCATGGCCCTAGGGACTCTGGTCCTCACCCATGCATCATTGGGACCTGATACACTATTCCACACCTGGGCCTCACTCTGACTAGGGACCTCTGGACCCATTCTGGGCCTCAAACTAAACTGGTTACTCTGGTTCCCCCTCTGGGACTCACCCTTACCTGGTGACTCTGGTCACCCCATGGGCTTCATTTGGGCCTGGTGAATCTGGTCCTTAGCTTGTCCTCACTTGGATCTGGTGACTGGTCGCCAGCTGGGCCTCACCTGGACTTGGTGAATCCTGTTGCCACCTGCGCCTCACCTGGACCTTGTGACTGTGGTCCCACCAGGACCTCACCTGGATCTGGTGGCTCTGCTTCCCATATGGGGCTCTCCTGGACCTGATTCCTGTGGTCTCCATGAGGCATCACCTGGAACAAAATGACTCTGGTCTATATTTGGGCCTCTCCTGGACTGTTGACTATGGTCCTTACCTGGGCATCATTGCGACCTGGATACGCTCTTATATACCTGGGCCTCACCTGGACCTGGTGACAGTGGTCCCACCTGGGCCTCACCTGGACGAGGTGACTGGTTCCCATAGGGACCTCACCTTGACCTGCTGACTCAGGTCCTCATATGGGTATCATGGGACCTGGTTTCAGTTCCACATCGGGACCTCACCTGGAGCTAGTGATTCTCCTCCCCTTCTGGGATCACCCTGACGTGGTGACTTTGGTCCACACCTGGATATCACCGGAACCGTGTGAATCTGGTTCCCCTCTGGACCCACCCGGAGCTGGGGACACTGGTCCTCAACTGGGCCTCATCTGAACCTGGTGAATCTGGTTCCCATTTGGGCCTCACCCAGTACTGGTGACTTTGTTCCCCACCTGGACCTGATTGCTGTGGACTCTTTCTTGGCCTCACCTGGAACTGGTGACTCTGAACCTATCTACGCGTCACCCAGATCTGGTGACTCTGGTCCTCACGTGGGCATCATTGGTACCTGGTGACTCTGTTCCTCACCTGAGCCTCACCTGGACATGATGACTCTGGATCCCCTCCGGGCCTCACCCTGACATGGTGACTCTCGTCCCCATCTGGATGTCACCTAGACCAGGTGAATCTGGTACCCCTCTAGGCCTCAACTAGACCTGGGTGTTCTGGTCCTCATCTGGGCCTCACCGAGACCTAGTGAACATGCTCCCCACCTGCTCCTCATCTGGAGCAGGTGACTCTGGTTCTACCTGGGCATAATCGGTACATGGTTACTCTATTCACCACTGGGACTGAACTGATCCTGGTAACTCTGGTCCTGACTTTGGCCTCTTCTGACCAGGTGACTCTGGCTCCACCTGGGCCTCACCAGTAACTGGTGACTCTGATCCAAAGCGTGGCCTCACCAGACCTGGTGACTGTGGTTCCCAATGCAACCTCACCTGGACCTCATGTCTCTGGTCCCTCCTGACCCTCACCAGGACCTGGTGTCTCTGGTGCCCACCAGGGTAGCATCAGGATATGGTTACACTGTGCACTAACAGTGACCCAGGCGGAACTATTAACTCTGGTCTTCACCTGGGCCACACCTGGACAGGGTGTCACTGGTTCCCACCAGGGTCTCACCTGGACATGGTGTGTCGGATCCCCACCTGGTCCTCACCTGTAACTGGTGATTCTCGTTCCCACATGGACATCATGTGGACCTGGTGGCTGCAGTGTTTCTAGCTTCTCATGTTCCTCGTGACTCTGGTCCCCACCAGGGCCTCAACGGTACCTGGTGAGTGTGGTTGCCACCTGCACAACACCTGGACCTGGTGATTCTGGTCTGCACCTGAGACTACCCTGGATCTGGTGACTGTGGTCCCCCCCTGTCTTCACCAGGATTTGGGGACTCCGGTCCCCATCTGGGCCTCACCTGGCCCTGTTGATCATGATCCTCACTCGGCAAAATTGGGGCCCGGTGACTGTGTTCCACAAATGGACCTCACCTGGACCAGGTGACTCTGGTCCCCCTCTGGGTCTCACCGTGCCCTAATGACTGTGAACCCCACTTTGGCCTGACTTGGACCTGTTGACCCTGGTTGCCACCTGCGCTTGACTTCGACCTGTTGACTCTGGTACTTTCAAGGGCCTCCCCTGTGCCTGGTGATCCTGGTCCCCACCTGGGACTCACCTGTACGTGGTGACTCTTGTCACCACCGGGGACTCACCTGGACCTGCTTTCTGTATTCCACACCAGGGCCTCAAGTAGACCTGTTGACCTTGGTCCCCAAGCCGGCCTCACATGACCTGTTGCCTCTGATCCCCACCGGGGCCGCATGTGTACCTGTTAACTCTGGTCCTCACCTGGGCCTCATCTGGACCTAGTGACTCTTGTCCCCACCTGGGCTTCACCTGGATCTGGTGACTCTGGTCCCCACCTGGACTTCACCTGGATCTGGTGACTCTGGTCCCCACCTGGACCTCTCTTGGACCTGGTGACTCTCTTTCCAACATGGACCTCACATGGATCTGGTGACTCTGGTCCTCAGTTTGGCCTCACCTGGACCTGGCGTCTCTCGTCCCCACTTTGACCTAACTCAGAACTGCTGAAATTGCCCCACCTAGGCCGCACCCATACCTGGTGACTCTTGTCCCCAGCTATGCCTCATTTCGACCTAATGAATCTGGTCCTTACGTGAGCCTCACATCACCTGGGACTCAGCTGGATAGAGTGGCTCTGATTCCCGCAAGGGACTCAAATGTTACTGCTGACAGTGGTCTTATTCTATGCCTCACCAGGACCTAGTGATTCTGTTCCCCATCTGGGCCTGCATGGCCCTAGTGACTTTGGTCCTCACAGGCATCATTGGGACCTGGATACACTATTCCACACCTGGGCCTCACTCTGACTAGGGACCTCTGGTCACATTCTGGGCCTCAAACTAAACTGGTTACTGTGGTTCTCCCTCTGGGAATCACCCTTAACTGGTGACTCTGGTCACCCCTTTGGCTTCATTTGGGCCTGGTGAATCTGGTCCTTAGCTTGTCCTCACTTGGATCTGGTGACTGTTCGCCACCTGGTCCTCACCTGGACTTGGTGAATCCTGTTGCCACCTGCGCCTCACCTGGACCTTGTGACTCTGGTCCCACCTGGACGTCACCTGGATCTGGTGGCTCTGGTTCCCTTATGGGGCTCTCCTGGACCTGGTTCCTGTGGTCTCCATCAGGCTTCAACTGGAACAAAATGACTCTGATCCATATTTGGGCCTCTGCTGGACCTCTTGACTCTGGTCCTTGCTTGGGCATCATTGGGACCTGGATACTCATTATATACCTGGGCCTCACCTGGACCTGTTGACTGTGGTCCCACAGGGGACTCACCTGGGAGTCACCTGGAACTCACCTGGACGAAGTGACTGGTTCCCACAGGGACCTCACCTGGACCTGGTGACTCAGGTCCTCATATGGGCATCATGGGACCTGGTTTCTCAGTTCCACATCGGGGCCTCACCTGGACCTAGTGATTCTCGTCCCGCTCTGGGCCTCAGCCTGACGTGGTGACTCTGGTCCCTACCTCGATATCACCAGAACCAGTGACTCTGGTCCCCCTCTGGGACTCACCCGGAGCTGGGGACAGTGGTCCTAATCTGGGCCTCATCAGGACCTGGTGAATCTACTCCTCAGTTAGGCCTCGTCTGGTCCTTGTGACTCTTTTCCCACCTGGCATAAATGGGACATGGTTACTCTGTTCCCCACCTGGGCCTCACCTGGACATGATAACTTTGCTCCGCACTTTGTTCTCAACTGGTCCTGATGACTCTGTTCCCCCCATTAGGCCTCAATCTGGACCTGGTGACTGTGGTCCCCACCTGGGTCTCACCTGGACCTGTTGATCTCGTTCCCACCTGTAATACACCTGGACCTGGTTACTGGTTTTCTTGTAGACTCACATTTACCTGGTGACTCCGGTCCCCACTAGAGCCTCACCTGGATCTGGTGACTCTGGTCTGCAGGTTGGCCTCACCTGGACCTGGTGAGTGCGGTTGCCACCTGGGCCTAACCCGTCCCTGGTGACTCAGGTCCCCACGTGGGCCTCTTGGACCTGGTGAATTTGGTCCTTATCTTGTCCTAACCCAGACCCGGGGACACTGGTCACCACCTGGGCCTCACCTGGACCGGGTGAATCTGGGCCTCACCCAGTCCTGGTGACTTTGTTCCCCACCTGGACCTGATTGCTGTGGACTCTTTCTTGGCCTCACCTGGAACTGGTGACTCTGATCCTATCTGCGCGTCACCCAGATCTGGTGACTCTGGACCTCACCTGGGCATCATTGGTACCTGGTGAGTCTGTTCCACACCTGAGTCTCACCTGGACATGGTGACTCATGAACCTCTCTGTGCCTCACCTTGACCTGGTGACTCTGGTCCCCGTCGAGATGTCACCTGGACCAGGGGATTCTGGTACCCCTCTAGGTCTCAACCAGTTCTGGTGACTCTGGTCCTCAACTGGGCCTCACCTGGACCTAGTGAATATGATTTATCTGGGCCTCATTTGGACCTGATGACTCCGGTCCCTACCTGGGCATCATCGGGACATGGTTCCACTGCATGGCCTGCAGGTTCCATCACCTGGACCTGGTGAGTGGGTTTGCCACCTGGCCCTCACCCATACCTGGTGACACAGGTCCCACGTGGGCTTCACTTGGACCTGGTGAATCTGGTCCTTTTCTGTTCCTCACCCGGAACTGGTAACTCTGGTCATCACCTTTGAATCACCTGGACCTGGTGAATCTGTTCCCAATCTGGGCCTCACCCAGTCCTGGTGACTTTGTTCCCCACCTGGACCTGATTGCTGTGGACTCCTTTTTGGCCTCACCTGGAACTGGTGACTCTGATCCTAACTGGACCTCACCCAGATCTGGTGACTCTGGTCCTCACCTGTGGACCATTATGACCTGGATACTCTGTTCCACACCTGAGCCTCAACTGGACATGATAATTTGTTCCACAGTTGGGCCTCAACTGGTCCTGATGACACAGTTACCCTCTTAGGCCTCAATCTGGACCTGGTGGCTGTCGTCCCAACCTGGGTCTCACCTGGAACTGGTGGCTCTCGTTCCCACATGAACCACCTTGGAGCTGGTGACTGTAGTGTTCTTGTAGACTCACTTTTACCTGCTGTCACCGGTGCCGACTAGGGCCTCACGTGGATCTGGTGACTTTGGCATGCAGGTTGGTCTCACCTGGACCTTGTGAGTGGGGTTGCCCCTGGGCCTCACCCATACCTGGTGAGTCAGGTCCCCGCGTGGGCCTCTTGGACCTGGTAAATCTGGTCCTTACCTGGTCGTTTCCCAGCCCCGGGGTCTCTGGTCACCACCTGGGCCTACCTGGACCTGGTGAATCTGATCCCCATCTGGGCCTCACCCAGGCATGTTGACTTTGTTCCACTCCTGTATCTGATTGCTGTGGACTCTTTCTTGGCCTCACCTGGAACAGGTGACTCTGATCCTATCTGCCCGTCACCCAGACCTGGTGACTCTGGTCCTCACCTGGGCATCTTTGGTACCTGGTGACTCTGTTCCACACCTGGACATGATGACTCTGGAACCTCTCTGGGCCTCATCCTGACCTGGTTACTCTGGTCCCATCTGGATGTCACCTGGACCAGGTGATTCTGGTACCCCTCTAGGCCTCAACCAGGTCTGGTGACTCTGGTCCTCCACTGGACCACACCTGGACCTAGTGAATATGCTCCATCTGGGCCTCATTGGACCTGGTGATTCTGGTCCCTACCTGGGCATCATCGGGACATGGTTCCACTGCATGGCCTGCAGGTTGGCCTCAACTGGACCTGGTAACCCTGGTCCCTACCTGGACATCATCAGGGCATGGTTCCACTGCATGGCCTGCAGATTGGCATCACGTGGACCTGGTGAGTGGGGTTGTCACCTGGGACTCACTCATGCCTGGTGACACAGGTCCACACGTTGGCCTCACTTGGACTTGGTGAATCTGGTCCTTACCTGGTCCTCATACGGAACTCGTAACTCTGGTCACCACCGGGGACTCACCTGGACCTGCTTACTGTGTTCCACACCTGGGCCTCAAGTAGACCTGTTGACCATGGTCCCCAAGCTGGCCTCACATGGACCTGTAGTCTCTGATTCCCACCTGGGCCTCACGTGTACCTGGTAACTCTGGTCCTCACCTGGGCCTCATCTTGACCTAGTGACTCTAGTCCCCACTTTTGCTTCACCTGGATCTGGTGACTCTGGTCCCCACAGGAACTTCACCTGGATCTGGTGACTCTGGTCCCCACCTGGACCTCTCCTGGACCTGGTGACTCTCTTTCCAACATGGACCTCACCTGTATCTGGTGACTCTGGTCCTCAGTTTTTCCTCACCTGTACCTGGTGTCTCTCGTCCCCACTTTGACCTAACTCAGAACTGCTGAATCTTGCCCCACCTAGGCCGCACAAAGACCTGGTGACTCTTGTCCCCAGCTATGCCTCAATTCGACCTGATTAATCTCGCCCTCACGTGGGCCTCACATGGACCTGGGACTCAGCTGGATAGAGTGGCTCTGGTTCCCACAAGGGGCTCACCTGATACTGGTGACTGTGGTCTTATTCTATGCCTCACAGGACCTAGTGATTCTGTTCGCCATCTGGGTCTGCATGGCCCTAGTGACTCTGGGCTCACCCAGGCATCATTGGGACCTGGATACTCTATTCCACTCCTCGGCCTCATTTTGACGAGGGACCTCTGGTCCCATTCTGGGCCTCAAAGTAAACTGGTTACTCTGGTTCCCCCTCTGGGCCTCACCCTTAGGTGGTGACTCTGGTCACCCATTGGTCTTCACATGGACCTGGTGAATCTGGTCCTTCGCTGGTCCGCACCTGGATGTGGTGACTGGTCGCCACCTGGACCTCACCTGGACATGGTGAATCCTGTTGCCACCTGTGCCTCACCTGGACCTTGTGACTGTGGTCCCACCTGGACCTCACCTGGATCGGCTGGCTCTGGTTCCCATATGGGGCTCTCCTGGACCTGGTTCCTGTGGTCTCCATCTGGACTCACCTGGAACACAATGACTCTGATCCATATTTGGGCCTCTCCTGGACCTGTTGACTCAGGTCCTTACCTGGGCATCATTGGGACCTGGATACTCTCTTATATACCTGGGACTCACCTGGCCCTGGTGACTATGGTCCTACCTGGACCTCACCTTGACAAGGTGACTGGTTCCCACAGGGACCTCACCTGGAACTGGTGACTCACGTCCTCATTTGGGCATTATGGGACCTTTTTTCTCAGTTCCACAAAGGGGCCTCACCTGAAACTAGTGATTCTCGTCCCCCTCTGGGCCTCACCGTGACGTGGTGATTCTTGTCCCCACCTGGATATCACCAGAACCGGGTGACTCTGGTCCCCCTCTGGGACTCACTCAGAGCTGGGGACAGTGGTACTCAACTGGACGTCAACAGGACCTGGTGAATCTAGTCCTCATTTAGGCCTCTTCTGTACCTTCTGACTCTTTTCCCACTTGGCATCAATGGGATATGGTTACTCTGTTCCCCACATGGACATCAACTGGACATGATACCTTTGCTCCACACTTTGGCCTCAAATGATCCTGATGACTCTGGTCCCCCCACCGAGGCCTCAATCTGGACCTGGTGACTATGGTCCCCACCTGGGTCTCACCTGTACCTGGTGACTCTCGTTCCCACATGAACCACACCTGGACCTGGTGAATGTGGTTTTCTTGTACACTCACATTTACCTGGTGACTCCAGTCCCCACTAGGGACTCACCTGGATCTGGTGACTCTGGCCTGCAGGTTGGCCTCACCTGGACTGGAGAGTGGGGTAGCCACCTGCGCCTCACCCATACCTGGTGACTCAGTTCCACACGTGGGCCTCTTGGACCTGGTGAATCTCGTCCTTACCTGGTCCTCTCCCAGACCCGGGGACTCTGGTCACCACCTCGCCTCACCTGGACCTGGTGAATCTGGTCCCCATTTGGGCCTCACCCAGTCCTGGTGACTTTGTTCCCCACCTGGACCTGATTGCTGTGGACTCCTTCTTGGCCTCACCTGGAACTGGTGACTCTGATCCTGTCTGCGCGTCACCCAGACCTGGTGACTCTGGTCCTCACCTGTGGACAATTATGACCTGGATACTCTGTTCCACATGTGTGCCTCACGTGGACATGATAACTCTGGATCCCCTCTGGGCCTCAGCCTGACATGGTGACTCTGTCCCCATCTGGATGTCACCTAGACCAGGTGAATCTGGTACCCCTCTAGGCCTCTACTTGACCTGGTGACTCTGGTCCTCAACTGGGCCTCACTGGGACCTAGTGAACATGCTCCCCACATGCGCCTCTTCTGGACCTGGTGACTCTGGTTCTACCTTGGCATCATCGGGACATAGTTACTCTATTCCCCACTGGGACTGACCTGATCCTGGTCACTCTGATCCTGACTTTGGCCTCTTCTGTACCAGGTGACTGTCGCTCCACATGGGCCTCACCTGTAACTGGTGACTCTGATCCTAAGAATGGCCTCACCTGACCTGGTGACTGTGGTTCCCATCGGGACCTCACCTGGACCTCATATCTCTGGTCCCACCTGGGCCTCACCAGGACCTGGCCCAGAGTCATCATGTCCAGGTGAGGCTAACATGGTGACTATGGTCCCCATCAGGATGTCATCTAGAACAAGTGAATCTGGTACCCCTCTTGGCCTCAATAGACCTGGTGACTCTGGTCCGCAACTGGGCCTCACAGGGACCTAGTGAATATGCTCCCACCTGCGCCAATTCTGGACCTGGTGACTCTGGGCCCTACCTTGGCATCCGTGGGACACGGTTCTTCTTCATGGCCTACAGGTTGTCCTCACCTGGACCTGGTGATTGGGGGTGCCTCCTGTGCGATTGCTGTGGACACCTTCTGGGGCTCACCTGGAACTGGTGACTCTGATCCTAACTGGGCCTCACCCAGATCTGGTGACTCTGGTCCTCACCTGTGGACCATTATGAACTGGATACACTGTTCCACACGTGAGCCTCACCTGGACATGTTGACTCTGGATCCCCTCTGGGCCTCAGCCTGACATGGTGACTCTGGTCCCCTTCTGGATTTCACCTAGACCAGGTGAATCTGGTACCCCTCTAGGCCTCAACTTGACCTCGTGACACTGGTCCTCAACTGGGCCTCACCGGAACCTAGTGAATATGCCCCCCATCTGCGCCGCATCTTGGCATGATGACTCTGGTTTTACCTGGGCATCCTCGGGAAATGGTTACAGTATTCCCCACTGGGACTGACCTGATTCTGGTAACTCTGATCCTGACTTTGGCCTCTTCTGTACCAGGGGACTCTGGCTCCACCTGGACCTCACCTGTAACTTGTGACTCTGATCCTAAGCATGGCCTCACCTGACCTGGTGACTGTGGTTCCCATCGGGACCTCACCTGGACCTCATGTCTCTGGTTCCACCTGGGCCTCACCAGGACCTGGTGTCTCTGGTACCCACATCGGTAGCATCAGGATATGGTTACACTGTTCACTAACAGTGACCCAGCCTGACCTATTAACTCTGGTCTTCACCAGGGCCACACCTGGACATGGTGACACTCGTTCCCACCTGGGTCTCACCTGGACATGGTGAGTCGGATCCCCACCTGGCCCTCACCTGTAACTGGTGATTTGCGTTCCCATATGGACATCATGTGGACCTGGTTGCTGCAGAGTTTCTAGTTTCTCATGTACCTCGTGACTCTGTCTCCTCCAGGGCCTCACCGGGACCTGGTGAGTGGGGTTGCCACCTGCACCTCACCTGGACCTGGTGATTCTGGTCTGCACCTGAGACTACCCTGCATCTGGTGACTGTGGTCCAATCTGGGCTTCACCTGGATTTCGGGACTCCGGTCCACATCTGGGCCTCACCTGCCCCTGTTGACCATGGTCCTAAGCTGGGCAAAATTGGGACCTGGTGACTGTGTTCCACAACTGGACCTCACCTGGACCAGGGGACTCTGGTCCCCCTCTGGGTCTCACCGTGTCCTAGTGACTGTGAAGTCTCCTTTGGCTTGACTTGGACCTGCTGACCCTGGTTGCCACCTGCGCCTGACCTCGAACTCTTGACTCTGGTTCTTTCAAGGGCCTCCCCTGTACCTGTTTATCCTGGTGTCCACCTGGGCTTCACCTGGACCTGGTGACTCTTGTCACCACGGGGGACTCACCTGGACCTGCTTACTGTGTTCCACAACTGGGTCTCAAGTAGACCTGTTGACCATGGTACCCAAGCCGGCCTCACATGGACCTGTTGCCTCTGATCCCCACCGGATCCTCACGTGTACCTGGTAACTCTGGTCCTCACCTGGGCCTCATCTGCACCTAGTGACTCTGGTCCCCACCTGGGCTTCACCTCGATCTGGTGACTCTGGTCCCCACCTGGACTTCACCCGGATCTAGTGACTCTGGTCCCCACCTGGACCTCTCCTCGACCTGGTGACTCTCTTTCCAACATGGACCTCACCTAGATCTGGTGACTCTGGTACTCAGTTTGGCCTCACCTGGACCTAGTGTCTCTCGTCCCCACTTTGACCTAACTCAGAACTGCTGAAACTTGCCCCACCTAGGCCGCACCCAGTCCTGGTGACTCGTCCCCAGCTAAGCCTCAATTCGACCTGATGAATCTCGTCCTCACGTGGGCTTCACATGGACCTGGGAATCAGCTGGGTAGAGTAGCTCTGGTTCCCACAAGGGGTTCACCTGATACTGGTGACTGTGGTCTTATTCTATGCCTCACCAGGACCTAGTGATTCTGTTCCAAATCTGGGCCTGCATGGCCCTAGTGACTCTGGTCCTCACCCAGGCGTCACTGGGACCTGGATACTGTAATCCACACCTGGGCCTCAATTTGACCAGGGACCTCTGGTCCCATTCTGGGCCTCAAACTAAACTGGTTACTCTGGTTCCCCCTCTGGCCCTCACCCTGACCTGGTGACTCTGGGTCACCCGTTGGGCTTCACTTGGGCCTGGAGAATCTGGTCCTTAGCTGTTCCGCACCTGGATCTGGTGACTGGTCGCCCCCTTGGCCTCACCTGGACTTGGTGAATCCTGTTGCCACCTGCGCCTCACCTGGACCTTGCGACAGTGGTCCCACCTGGACCTCACCTGGACGAGGTGACTGGTTCCCACAGGGACCTCACCTGGACCTGGTGACTCAGGTCCTCATATGGGCATCATGGGACCTGGTTTCTCAGTTCAACATCGGGGTCTCACCTGGAGCTAGTGATTCTTGTCCCCCTCTGGGCCTCACCCTGACGTGGTGACTCTGGTACCCACCTGGATATCACCAGAATCGGGTGACTCTGGTCCCCCTCCGGGTCTCACCGTGCCCTAATGACTCTGAACCCCACTTTGGCCTGACGTGGACCTGCTGACCTTGGTTGCCAACTGTGCCTGACCTCGAACTGTTGACTCTGTTTCTTTCAAGGGCCTCCCCTGTACCTGCTGATCCTGGTCCCCACCTGGGTCTCACCTGGACGTGGTGACTCTTGTCACCACCGGGGACTCACCTGGACCTCTTTACTGTGTTCCACACATGGGCCTCAAGTAGACCTGTTGACCATTGTCCCAAGCCGGCCTCACATGGACCTGTTGCCTCTGATCCCCACTGGGGCCTCACGTGTACCTGGTAACACTGGTCCTCACCTGGGCCTCATCTGGACCTAGTGACTCTGGTCCCCACCTGGGCTTCACTTGGATCTGATGACTCTGGTCCCCACCTGGACTTCACCTGGATCTGGTGACTCTGGTACCCACCTGGACCTCTCCTGGACCTGGTGACTCTCTTTCCAACATGGACCTCACCTGGATCTGGTGACTCTGGTCCTCAGTTTGGCCTCACATGGACCTGGTATCTCTCGTCCCCACTTGGTCCTAACTCAGTACTGCTGAATCTTGTCCCACCTAGGCCGCACCCAGACCTGGTGACTCTTGTCCCCAGCTATGCCTCAATTCAACCTGATGAATCTGATCCTCACGTGGGCCTCACATGGACCTGGGACACAGCTGGATAGAGTGGCTCTGGTTCCCGCAAGGGGCTCCACTGATACTGCTGACTGTAGTCTTATTCTATGCCTCACCAGACCAAGTGATTCTGTTCCCCATCTGGGCCTGCATGGCCCTAGTGACTGTGGTCCTCACCCAGGCATCATTGGGACCTGGATACTCTATTCCACACCTGGGCCTCACTTTGACCAGGGACCTCTGGTCCCATTTTGGGCCTCAAACTAAACTGGTTACTCTGGTTCCCCCTCTGGGCCTCACCTTTACCTGGTGACGCTGGTTACCCCTTGGGCTTCACCTGGGCCTGGTGAATCTGGTCCTTGGCTGGTACTCACCTGCATCTGGTGACTGGTCGCCACCTGGGCCTCACCTAGACTTGGTGAATCCTGTTGCCACCTGCGCCTCACCTGGACCTTCTGACTGTGGTCCCACCTGGACCTCACCTGGATCTGCTGTCTCTGGTTCCCATATGGGGCTCTCCAAGACCTGGTTCCTGTGGTCTCCATCTGGCCTCACCTGGAACACAATGTCTCTGATCCATATTTGGGCCTCTCCTGGACCTGTTGACTCAGGTCCTTACCTAGGCATCATTGGGACCTGTATACTCTCTTATATACCTGGGCCTCATCTGGAACTAGTGACTGTGGTCCCACATGGGCCTCACCTGGAGGAGGTGACTGGTTCCCACAGGGACCTCAACTGCACCTGGTGACTCAGGTCCTCATATGGGCATCATGGGACCTGGTTTCTCAGTTCCACATCGGGGCATCATCTGGACCTAGTGATACTCGTCCCCCTCTGGACCTCACTCTGACGTGGTGACTCTGGTCCCCACCTGGATATCACCAGAACCGGGTGCCTCTGGTCCCCTCTGGGACTCCCCCTGAGCTGGGTACACTAGTCTTCAACTGGGCCTCAACAGGACCTAGTGAATCTCCTCCTCACTTAGGCCTCGTCTGGACCTTGTGACTCTTTTCGCACCTGGCAACAATTGGACATTGTTACTCTGTTCCACAACTGGGCCTCACCTGGATATGATAACTTTGCTCCACACTTTGGCCTCAACTGGTTCTGATGACACTGGTCGCCCCACCTTGTCCTCAATCTGAACCTGGTGACTGTGATCCCCACCTGGGTCTCACCTGGACCTGGTGACTCTCGTTCCCACATGAAGCACACCTGGACCTGGTGTCTATGGTGTTCTTGTAGACTCACATTTACCTGGTGACTCCTGTCCCCACTAGGGCATCACCTGGATCTGGTGACTCTGGCCTGCAGGTTGGCCTCACCTGGACCTGGTGAGTGGGGTTGCCACCTGGGCATCACCCATACCTGGTGACTCAGGTCCCCACGTGGGCTTCTTGGACCTGGTGAATCTGGTCCGTACCTGGTCCTCTCCCAGACCCTGGGACTCTGGTCACCACCTGGGCCTCACCTGGACCTAATGAATGAATATGGTCCCCATCTGGTCCTCACCCAATCCTGGTGACTTTGTTCCCCACCTGGACCTGATTGCTGTGGACTCTTTCTTGGCCTCACCTGGACCTGGTGACTCTGATCCTATCTGCGCGTCACCCAGACCTGGTCACTCTGGTCCTCACCTGGGCATCATTGGTACCTGGTGACTCTGTTTGAGACCTGAGCCTCACCTGGACATGATGACTCTGGAACCACTCTGGGCCTAACCCTGACCGGGTGACTCTGGTCTCCATCTGGATTTCACCTGGACCAGGTGACTGGGACCCCTCTAGGCCTCAACCAGGTATGGGGACACTGGTCCTCAACTGGGCCGCACTTGGACCCAGTGAATATGCTCCATCTGGGCCACAGTTGGACCTGGTGACTCTGGTCTCTACCTGGGCATCATCGGGACATGGATCCACTGCATGGCCTGCAGGTTGGCCTCAGCTGGACCTGGTAACTCTGGTACCTACCTGGGCATCACCGGGACACGGTTCGTCTGCATGGCATCCAGGTTGGCCTCACGTGGACCTAGTGAGTGGGGTTGCCACCTGGGGCTCACCTATTCCTGGTGACACAGGTCCCCACGTGGGCCTCACTTGGACCTGGTGAATCTGGTCCTTACTTGTTCCTCACCCGACGTTGTAACCCTGGTCACCACCTGGGAATCACCTGGACCTGTTGAATCTGGTTCCCCTCTGGGCCTCACCCAGTCCTGTTGACTTTCTTCCCCACCTGGACCTGATTGCTGTGGACTCCTCTTGGCCTCAACTGAACTGGTGACTCTGATCCTACTGGGCCTCACCCAGATCTGGTGACCATGGTCCTCACCTGTGGACCATTATGACCTGGATACTCTGTTCCACACCTGAGCCTCACCTGGACATGATGACTCGGGAACCTCTCTGGGCATCACCCTGACCTGGTGACTCTGGACCCATCTGGATGGCACCTGGACCAGGTGATTCTGGTACCCCTCTAGGCCTCAACCACGTCTGGTGACACTGGTCCTCAACTGGGCCTCACCTGGACGTAGTGAATATGCTCCATCTGAGCCTCATTTGGACCTGGTGACTCTGGTCCCTACCTGGGCATCATCGGGACATGGTTCCACTGCATGGCCTGCAGGTTGGCCTCACCTGGACCTGGTGAGTGGGGTTGCCACATGGGCCTCACCCATACCTGGTGACTCTGTCCCCACGTGGGCCTCTTGGACCTGGTGAATATGGTCCTTACCTGGTTCTCTCCAAGACCGGGGACTCTGGTCACCACCTGGGAATCACTTGGACCTGTTGAATCTTTTCCCCATCTGGGCCTCACCCAGTCCTGGTGGCTTTGTTCCCCACCGGTACCTGATTGCTGTGGATTCTTTCTTGGCCTCACCTGGAACTGGTGACTCTGATCCTATCTGCTCGTCACCCAGAATTGGTGACTCTGGTCCTCACCTGGGCATCATTGGTACCTGGTGACTCTGTTCTACACCTGAGCCTCACCTGGACATGATGACTCTGGAACCTCTCTGGGCCTCACCCTGACCTGGTAACTCTGGTCCCCATCTGGATGTCACCTGGACCAGGGGATTCTGGTACCCCTCTAGGCCTCAACCAGATATGGTGACTCGGGTCCTCAACTGGGCCTCATCTGGACCTAGTGAATATGATCCATCTTGGCCTCATTTGGACCTGGTGACTCTGGTCCCTACCTGGGCATCATAGTTATATGGTTCCACAGCATGGCCTGCAGGTTGGCCTCACCTGGACATTGTAACTCTGGTCCCTACCTGGGCATTATAGGGACATGGTTCCACACATGCCCTGCAGGTTGGCATCACCTGCACCTGGTAATTCTAGTCCCTACCTGTGCATCATCAGTACATGGTTCCTCTGCATGGCCTGCAGGTTGGCAACACCTGGACCTGGTGAGTGGGGTTGTCACCTGTGCCTCACCCATGCCTGGTGACACAGGTCCCCACGTGGGCCTCACTTGGAACGGGTGAATCTGGTCCTTACCTTGTTCTCACCCGGAACTGGTAACTCTGGTCACCACCTGGGAATCACCTGGGCCTGGTGTTTCTGGTACCCATCTGGGCGTCATCCAGTCCTGGTGACATTGTTCCCCACCAGGACCTGATTGCTGTGGACTCTTTCTTGGCCTCACCTGGAACTGGTGACTCTGATCCTATCTGCGCATCACCCAGACCTGGTGACTCTGGTCCTCACCTGGACATGATGACTCTGGAACCTCTCTGGGCCTCACCCTAACCTGGTGACCCTGGTCCCCATCTGGAACTCACCTGTATCTGGTGACTCTGGTCTCAGTTTGTCCTCACCTGGACTGGTGTCTATCGTCCCCACTTTGACCTAACTCAGAACTGCTGAATCTTGCCCCACCTAGGCCGCACCTAGACCTGATGACTCTTGTCCCCAGCGATGCTTCAATTCGACCTGATGAATCTGGTCCTCACGTGGGCCTCACATGGACCTGGGACTCAGCGGGATAGAGTGGCTCTGGTTCCCACAAGGGGCTCACCTGATACTGGTGACTGTGTTCTTATTCTATGCCTCACCAGGACCTAGTGATTCTGTTCCCCATCTGGGCTTTCATGTCCCTAGTGACTCTGGTCCTCACCCAGGCATCATTGGGACCTGGATACTCTATTCCACACCTAGGCATCACTTTGTCCAGGGACCTCTGGTCCCAATCTGGGCCTCAAACTAAACTGGTTACTCTGGTTCCCACTCGGGGCCTCACCCTTACCTGGAAAATCTGGTCACCCCTTGGGTTTCACTTGGGCCTGGTGACTCTGGTTCTTATCTGGTCCGCACCTGGATCTGGTGACAGGTCACCACGTGGGCCTCACCTGGACTTGGTGAATCATGTTGCCACCTGCGCCTCACCTGGACCTTGTGACTGTGGTCCCTCCTGCACCTCACCTGGATCTGGTGGCTCTGGTTCCCATATGGGGCTCTCCTGGACCTGGTTCCTGTGGTCTCCATCTGGCCTCACCTGGAACACAATGACTCTGATCCATATTTGGGCCTCTCCTGGACCTGTTGACTCTAGTCCTTACCTGGGCATCATTGGGACCTGGATACTCTCTTATGTACCTGGGCCTCACCAGGACCTGGTGACTGTGGTCCCACCCGGGCCTCACCTGGACGGGGTGACTGGTTCCCACAGAGACATCACCTCGACCTGGTGACTCAGGTCCTCATATGGGAATATTGGGACCTGGTTTCACAGTTCCACATTGGGGCCTCACCTGGACCTAGTGATTCTCGTCCCCCACTGGGCCTCACCCTGACTTGTGACACTGGTCCCCACCTGGATATCACCAGAACCGGGTGACACACCCGGAGCTGGGGACACTGGTCCTCAGCTGGGCCTCAACAGGACCTGGTGAATCTACTCCAAACTTAGGCTTCGTCTGGACCTTGTGACTATTTTCCCACCTGGCATTATTGGGATATGGTTACTCTGTTCCCCATCTGGGCCTCACCTGGACATGATAACTTTGCTGCACACTTTGGCCTCAACTGGTCTTGATGACTCTCGTCCCCCAACCTAGGCCTCAATCTGGGCCTGGTGCCTGTCGTCCCCACCTGGGTCTCACCTGGAACTGGTGACTCTCGTTCCCACATGAACCACACCTGGACCTGGTCACTGTGGTGTTCTTGTAGACTCATTTTTACCTGCCTTCTCCGGTGCCGACTAGGGCCTCACGTGGATCTGGTGACTTTGGCATGCAGGTTGGCCTCACCTGGACATGGTGAGTGGGGTTGCCACCTGGGCCTCACCCATACCTGGGAGTCAGGTCCCCTCGTGGGCCTCTTGGACCTGGTATCTGGTCCATACCTGGTCGTCTCCCAGCCCCGGGGTCTCTGGTCACCACCTGAGCCTACCTGGACATGGTGAATCTGATCCCCATCTGGGCCTCACCCAGGCCTGTTGACTTTGTACCCATCTGTATCTGATTGCTGTGAACTCTTTCTTCACCTAACCTGGAACTGGTGACTCTGATCCTATCTGCCCGTCACCGAGACCTGGTGACGCTGGTCCTCACCTGGGCATTTTTGGTACCTGGTGACTCTGTTCCACACCTGAGCCTCACCTGGACATGATGACTCTGGAACCTCTCTGGGCCTCATCCTGACCTGGTGACTCTGGTCCCCATCTGGAAGTCACCTGGACCAGGTGATTCTCGTACCCCTCTAGACCTCAACAAAGTCTGGTGACTCTGGTCCTCCACTGGACCTCACCTGGACATAGTGAATATGCTCCATCTGGGCCTCATTGGACCTGGTGATTCTGGTCCCTACCTGGGCATTATCGGGACATGGTTCCACTGCATGGCCTGCAGTTTGGCCTCACCTGGACCTGGTAACTCTAGTCCCTACCTGGGCATCATCGGGAGATGGTTCCTCTGCATTGGCCTGCAGGTTGGCCTCACCTGGACCTGGTGAGAGGGGTTGTCACCTGGGTCTCACACATGCCTGGTGACACTGGTCCCCACGTGGGCCTCACTTGGACTTGGTGACTCTGGTCCTTACCTGGTCCTCACCCGGATCTCGTAACTCTGGTAACCATCTGGGAATCACCTGGACCTGGAGAATCTGGTCCCCATCCGGGCCTCATCCAGTCCTTGTGACTTTGCTCCCCACCTGGACCTGATTGCTGTGGAATCCTTCTTGGCCTCACCTGGAATTGGTGACTCTGATCCTAACTGGGCCTCACCCAGATCTGGTGACTCTGTTCCTTCCTGTGGACCATTATGACCTGGATACTCTGTTCCACACCTGAGCCTCACCTGGACATGATGACTCTAGATCCCCTCTGGGCCTCAGCCTGACATGATGACTCTGGTCCCCATCTGAATGACACCTAGACCAGGTGAATCTGGTACCCCTCTAGGCCTCAACTTGACCTGGTAAATCTGGTCCTCACTTGGACTCACCGGGACCTAGTAGGCATGCTCCCCACCTGCGACTCATCTGGACGTGTTGACTCTGGTTCTACCTGGGCATCATCGAGACATGGTGACTCTATTCCCCAGTGGGACTGACCTGATCCTGGTAACTCTGGTCCTGACTTTGGCCTCTTCTGTACCAGGTGACTCTGGCTCCACCTGGGCCTCACCTGTAACTGGTGACTCTGATCCTAAGCATGGCCTCACCTGACCTGGAGACTGTGGTTCCCATCGGGACCTCACCTGGACCTCGTGTCTCTGGTCCCACCTGGGCCACACCAGGACCCGGTGTCTCTGGTACCCACCTGGGTAGCATCAGGATATGGTTGCACTGTTCACTAATAGCGACCCAGCCAGACCTATTAACTCTGGTCTTCACCTGGGCCACACCTGGACATGGTGACACTTGTTCCAACCTTGGTCTCACCTGTACATGGTGAGTCGGATCCCCACCTGGTCCTCACCTGTAACTGGTGATTCTCATTCCAGCATGGACATCACGTGGACCTAGTGGCTGCAGTGTTTCTAGCTTCTCATGTACCTCGTGACTCTGGTCCCCACCAGGGCCTCACCGGGACTTGGTGAGTGTGGTTGCCACCTGCACCTCACCTGGACCTGGTGATTCTGGTCTGTACCTGAGACTACCCTGGATCTGGTGACTGTGGTACCCACCTGGGCTTCACCTGGATCTGGTGACTCTGGTCCCCACCTGGGCTTCACCTGGATTTGGGGACTCTGGTCCCCAACTGGGTCTCACCTGACCCTGTTGACCATGGTCCTCAACTGGGCAAAATTGGGACCCGGTGAATGTGTTCCACAACTGGACCTCACCTGGACCAGATGACTCTGGCCCCCTCTCGGTCTCACCGTGCCCTAGTGACTGTGAACCCCACTTTGGCCTGTCTTGGCCCTTCTGACCATGGCTGCCACCTGCGCCTGACCTCGAAATGTTGACTCTGGTTCTTTCCAGGGCCTACTTGGACTTGGAGATCCTGGTCCCAACCTTGGCCTCTCCTGGACGTGATGAAACTTGTCACCACCGGGGACTCACCTGGACTTGGTTAATGTGTTCCAAACCTGGGCCTCAAATAGACCTGTTCACCAAGGTCCCCAAGCCGGCCTCACAAGGACCTGTTGCCTCTGATCCCCACCGGGGCTTCACATGTATTTCGTAACTCTGGTCCTCAGCTGGGCCTCAGATGGATCTGGTGACTCTGGTTCCCACCTGGAAGTCACCTGGATCTGGTGACTCTGGTCCCCACTTGGACCTCTCCTGGACCTGGTGACTCTCTTTCCAACATGGACCTCACCTGGATCTGGTGAATCTGGTCCTCAGTTTGGCCTCACCTGGACCTGGTGTCTCTCGTCCCCACTTTGACCTAACTCAGAACTGCTGAATCTTGCCCCACCTAGGCCACACTCAAACCTGGTGACTCTTGTCCCCAGCTATGCCTCAATTCGATCTGATGAATCTGGTCCTCACGTGGGCCTCACATGGACCTGGGACTCAGCTGGACAGAGTGGCTCTGGTTCCCACAAGGGGTTCACCTGATACTGGTGACTGTGGTCTTATCCTATGCCTCACCAGGACCTAGTCATTCTGTTCCCCATCTGGGCCTGCATGGCCCTAGTGACACTCATCCTAACCCAGGCATCATTGGGACCTGGATACTCTATTCCACACCTGAGCCTCACTTTGACAAGGGACCTCTGGTCCCATTCTGGGCCTCAAACTAAACTGGTTACTCTGGTTCCCCCTCTGGTACTCACCCTTACATGGTGACTCTGGTCACCCCTTGGTTTTCACTTGGGCCTGGTGAATCTGGTCCTTAGCTGGTCCGCACCTGGATGTTGTGACTGGTCGCCCCCTTGGCCTCACCTGGACCTGGTGAATCCTGTTGCCACCTTGGCTCACCTGGACCTTGTGACTGTGGTCCTACCTGGAACTTACCTGGATCTGGTGGCTCTAGTTCCCATATGGGGTTCTCCTCGACCTGGTTCCTTGGTCTCCTTCTGGCGTCACTTGGAAAACAATGACTCTGATCCATATTTGGGCCTCTCCTGGATCTGTTGACTCTGGTCCTTCCCTGGGCATCATTGGGACCTGGATACTCTCTTATATACCTGGGCCTTACCTGGACCTTGTGACTGTGGTCCCACGTGGGCCTCACCTGGACGAGGTGACTGGTTCCCACAGGGCCCTCACCTGGACCTGGTGACTCAGGTCCTCATATGGGCATCATGGGACCTGGTTTCTCAGTTCCACATCGGGGCCTCACCTGGACCTAGTGATTCTCGTCCCATTATGGTCCTCACCCTGACGTGGTGACTCTGGTCCCCACCTGGATATCACCAGAACCGGGTGACTCTGGTCCCTCTCTGGGTCTCACCCGGAGCTGGGGACACCGGTCCTAAACAGGGCCTCAACAGGACCTATTGAATCTACTCCTCACTTTGGCCTCGTCTGGACCTTGTGACTCTTTTCCCACCTGGCATCAATGGGACATGTTTACTCTGTTCCCCACCTGGGCCTCACCTGGACATGGTAACTTTTCTCCACACTTTGGCCTCAACTGGTGCTGATGACTCTGGTCCCACGACTTAGGCCTCAATCTGGACCTGGTGACTGTGGTCCCCACCTGGGTCTCACCTGGACCTGGGGACTCTCGTTCCCACATGAACAACACCTGGACCTGGTGACTGTGGTGTTCTTGTAGACTCACATTTACCTGGTGACTCCGGTCCCCACTAGGGCCTCAACTGGATCTAGTGACTCTACCAAAATTTGGCCTCACCTGGACCTGGGGAGTGGGGTTGCCACCTGGGCCTCACCCATACCTGGTGACTCAGGTCCCCGCGTGGGCCTCTTGGACCTGGTGAATCTGGTCCTTACCTGGTTCTCTCCCAGACCTGGGGACTCTGGTCACCACCTGGGCCTCACGTGGACCTGGTGTATCAGGCCCCATCTGGGCCTCACCCAGTCCTGGTGACTTTGTTCCCCACCTGGACCTGATTGCTGTGGACTCCTTCTTGGCCTCACCTGGAACTGGAGACTCTGATCCTAACTGGGTCTCACCCAGATCTGGTGACTCTGGTCCTCACCTGTGGACCATTATGACCTGGATACTCTGTTCCACACGTGAGCCTCACCTGGACATGATGACTCTGGATCCCCTAGGGGCCTCACCCTGACATGGTGACTCTGGTCCCCATCTGGATGTCACCTAGACCAGGTGAATCTGTTACGCCTCAAGGGCTCAAATAGACCTGGTGACTCTGGTCCTCAACTGGGCCTCACCGAGACCTAGTGAATATGCTCCCGACCTGCGCCTCATCTGGACCTGGTGACGCTGGGTCTACCTGAGCATCATCGGAACATGGTTACTCTGTACCCCACTGGGACTGACTGATCCTGGTAACTCTGGTCCTGAATTTGGCCTCATCTATACCAGGTGACTCTGGCTCCACCTGGGCCTCACATGTAACCTGTGACTCTGATCCTAAGCATGGCCTCACCTGACCTGGTCTCTGTGGTTCCCATCGGGACCTCACGTGGACCTCATGTCTCTGGTCGCACCTGGGGCTCACCAGGACCTGGTGTCTCTGGTACCCACCTGGGTAGCATCAGGATATGGTTACACTGTTCACTATCAGTGACCCAGCCGGACCTATCAACTCTGGTCTTCACCTGGGCCACACCTGGACATGGTGACACTGGTTCCCACCTGGGTCTCATCTGGACATGGTGAGTCGGATCCCCACCTGGTCCTCAACTGAAACTGGTGATTCTCGTTTCCACATGGACATGATGTGGACCTGGTACCTGCAGTGTTTCTAGCTTCTCATGTACCTCGTGACTCTGGTCCCCACCAGGGACTCACCGGGACCTGTTGAGTGTGGTTGCCACCTGCACCTCACCTAGACCTGGTGATTCTGGTCTGCACCCGAGACTACCCTGATCTGGTGACTGTGGTCCCCACTTGGGCTTCACATGGATTTGGGGACTCCGGTCCCCACCTGGGCCTCACCTGGCCTTGTTGACCATGGTCCCCAACGGGGAAAAATAGGGACCCAGTGACTGTGTTCCACAACTGGACCTCACCTGGACCAGGTGACTCTGGTCCCCCTCTGGGTCTCACCGTGCCCTAGTTTCTGTGAAGCCCACTTTGGCCTGACTTGGACCTGCTGACCCTGGTTGCTACCTGCGCCTGACCTCGAGCTGTTGACTCTGATTCTTTCAAGGGCCTCCCCTGTACCTGGTGTTCCTGGTCCCCACCTGGGCCTCACCTGGACGTGGTGACTCTTGTCACCACCGGGGACTCACCTGGACCTGCTTACTGTGTTCCACACCTGTGTCCCAAGTAGACTTGTTGACCATGGTCCCCAGGCGGGACTCACATGGACCTGTTGCCTCTGATCCCCACCGGGGCCTCACGTGTACATGGTAACTCTGTCCTCACCTGGGCCTCATCTGGATCTGGTGACTCTGGTCCCTACCTGGACTTCACCTGAATCTGGTGACTCTGGTCCCCACCTGGACCTCTCCTGGACCTGGTGACTCTCTTTCCAACATGGTTCTTCCCTGGATTTGGTGACTCTGCTCCTCAGTTTGGCCTCCCCTGGACCTGGTGTCTCTCGTTCCCTCTTTGACCTAACTCAGAACTGCTGAATCTTGCCCCACCTACGCCGCACACCGACCTGGTGACTCTTGTCCCCAGCTATGCCTCAATTCGACCTGATGAATCTGGTCCTCACGTGGGACTCACATGGACCTGGGACTCAGCTGGGTAGAGTGGCTCTGGTTCCCACAAGTGGCTCACCTGATACTGCTGACTCTGGTCTTATTCTATGCCTCACTAGGACCTAGTGATTCTGTTCCCCATCTGGGCCTGCATGACCCTAGAGACTCTGGTCCTCACCCAGGCATCTTTGGGACCTGGATACTCTATTCCACACCTGGGCCTCACTTTGACCAGGGACCTCTGGTCCCATTCTGGGCCTCAAACTAAACTGGTTAATCTGATTCTCCCTCTGGTCCTCACCGTTTCCTGGTTTCTCTGGTCACCCCTTTGAGATTCACATGGGCCTGGTGAATCTGGTCCGTAGCTGATCCGCACCTGGATCTGGTGATTGGTCGCCACCTGGGACTCACCTGGACTTGGTGAATCCTGTTGCCACCTGCGCCTCACCTGGACTTTGTGACTGTGGTCCCACCTGGACCTCACCTGGATCTGGTGGCTCTGGTTCTCATATGGGTCTCTTTTGGACCTGGTTCCTGTGGTCTCCATCTGGCCTCACCTGGAACACAATGACTCTGATCCATATTTGGGCCTCTCCTGGACCTGTTGACTCTGGACCTTATCTGGGCATCATTGGGAACTGGATAATCTCTTATATACCTGGGCCTCACCTGGAACTGGTGACTGTGGTCCCACCTGGGCCTCACCTGGACGAGGTGACTGGTTCCCACAGGGACCTCCCCTGGGCCTGGTGACTCAGGTCCTCATACGGGCATCATGGGACCTGTTTTCTCAGTTCCACATCGGGGCCTCACCTGGACCTAGTGATTCTCGTTCCCCTCTGGGCCTCATCCTGACGTGGTGATTCTGGTCCGCACCTGACTCACACCAGAACCGGGTGACTCTGGTCCCCCTCTGGGACTCACCCGGAGCTGGGACACTGGTCCTCAGCTGATCCTCAACAGGACCTGGTGAATCTACTCCTCACATAGGCCTCGTCTGGACCTTGTGACTCTTTTCCCACCTGGCATCTATGGGACATTTTTACTCTGTTCCCCACCTGGGCCTCACCTGGACATGATAACTTTGCTCCATACTTTGGCCTCAACGGCTCCTGATGACTCTCGTCCCCCCACCGAGGCCTCAATCTGGACCTGGTGACTGTGGTCCCCACCTGGGTCTCACCTGGACCTGGTGACTCTCGTTCCCACATGAAACACACCTGGACCTGGTGACTGTTGTTTTCTTGTAGACTCACATTTACCTGGTGACACCGGTCCGCACTAGGGCCTCACCTGGATCTGGTGACTCTGGCCTGCAGGTTGGCCTCACCTGGACCTGGTGAGTGGGGTTGCCACCTGAGCTTCACCCATACCTGGTGACTCAGGAACCCACGTGGTTCTCTTGGACCTGGTGAATCTGGTCCTTACATGGTCCACTCCCAGACCCGGGGATTCTGGTCACCTCCTGGGCCTCACCTGGACCTGGTGAATCTCTACCCCATCTGGGCCTCAACCAGTCCTGGTGAGTTTGTTCCCCACCTGGACCTGATTGCTTTGGACTCTTTCTTGGCCTCACCTGGAACTGGTGACTCTTATCCTCTCTGCGCGTGACTCAGGCATGGATACTCTGGTCCCCATCTGGATGTCACCTGGACCAGGTGATTCTGGTACCCCTCTAGGTCTAAACAAGATCTGGTGTCTCTGATCCTCAACTGGGCCTCGTCTGGACCTAGTGAATATGCTCCATCTGGGCCTCATTTGGACCTGGTGATTCTCTTCCCTACCTGGGCATCATCAGGACAAGGTTCCACTGCATGGCCTTTAGGTTGGCCGCACCTGGACCTGGTAACTGTGGTTCTACCTGGGCATCATCGGGACGTGGTTACTCTATTCCCAGTGGGGCTGACCTGAACGTGGTAACTCTGGTCCTGACTTTGGCCTCTTCTGTGCCATGTGACTCTGGCTCCCCCTGGACCTCACCTGTAAGTGGTGACTCTGATCCTAAGCATGGCCTCACCTCACCTGGTGACTGTGGTCTCCATCGGTACCTCACCTGGACATCATGTCTCTGGTCCCAACTGGCACTCACCAGGACTTGTATCTGGTACCCACCTGAGTAGCATCAGGATATGGTTACACTCTTCACCAACAGTGACGTGGCCGGAACTATTAACTCTCGTCTTCACCTGGTCCACACTTGGACATGGTGACACTGGTTCCCACCAGGGTCTCACCAGAACATGGTGACTCAGATCCCCACCTGCTCCTCACCTGTAACTTGTAATTCTCGTCCCACATGGACATCATGTGGACCTGGTGGCTGCAGTGTTACTAGCTTCTCATGTACCTCGTGACTCTGGTCCCCACCAGGGCCTCACCGGGACTTGGTGAGTGTGGTTGCCACCTGCACGTCACCAGGACCTGGTGATTCTGGTCTGCACCTGAGACTACCCTGGATCTGGTGACTGTGGTCCCCACCTGGGCTTCACCTGAATTTGGGGACTCCGGTCCTCATCTGGGACTCAACTGGCCCTGTTGACCATGGTCCTCAACTGTGCAGAATTGGGACCCGGTGACTGTATTCCACAACTGGATCTCACCTGGACAAGGTGAGTCTGGTCCCCCTCTGGGTCTCACTTTGCTCTAGTGACTGTGATCCCCACTTTGGCCTGACTTGGACCTGCTGACCCTGGTTGCCACCTGCGCCTGACCTCAAACTGTTGACTCTGGTTCTCTCAAGGGCCTCCCCTGTACCTGGTGATCCTGGTCCCCAATTGGTCCTCAACTGGACGTGGTGACTCTTCTCACCACCGGGGACTCACCTGACCATGATTACTTTGTTCCACACCTGGGACTCACGTAGACCTGTTGATGATGGTCCCTATGCCGGCCTCACCTGGACCTTTTGGCTCTGATTCCCGCCGGGGGCTCACGTGTATCTGGTAACTTTGATCCTCACCTGGGCCTCATCTGGACCTAGTGACTCTGGTCCCCACCTGGGCTTCACCTGGATCTGGTGACTCTGGTCCCCACCTGGACTTCACCTGGATCTGGTGACTCTGGTCCCCACCTGGACCTCTACTGGACCTGGTGACTCTCTTTCCAACATGGACCTCACCTGGATCTGGTGACTCTGGTCCTCAGTTTGGCCTCTCTTGGACTGGTGTCTCTCATCCCCACTTTGACCTAACTCAGAACTGCTGAATCTTGCCCCACCTAGGCCGCACCCACACCTGGTGACTCTTGTCCCCAGCTATGCCTCAATTCGACCTGATGAATCTGGTCCTGACGTGGGGCTCACATGAACCTAGGACTCAGCTGGATAGAGTGGCTCTGGTTCCCACAAGGGGCACACCTGATACTGGTGATTGTGGTCTTATTCTATGCCTCACCAGGACCTAGTGATTCTGATCCCCATCTGGGCCTGCATGGCCATAGTGACTCTGGTCCTCACCCAGGCATCTTTGGGACCTGGATACTCTATTCCACATCTGGGCCTCACTTTGACCAGGGACCTCTGGTCCTATTCTGGGCCACAAACTAAACTGGTTACTCTGGTTCCCACTCGGGGCCTCACCCTTACCTGGTGACTCTGGTCACCCCTTGGGCTTCACTTGGGCCTGGTGAATCTGGTCCTTAGCTGCTCCGCATCTGGATCTGGTGACTGGTGGCCACCTGGGCCTCACCTGGACTTGGTGAATCCTGTTGCCAACTGCGCCTCACCTGGACCTTCTGACTGTGGTCCCAACTGGACCTCACCTGGATCTGGTGGCTCTGGTTCCCATATGGGGCTCTCCTGGACCTGGTTCCTGTGGTCTCCATCTGGCTTCACCTGGAACACAATGACTCTGATCCATATATGGTCCTCTCCTGGACCTGTTGACTCTGGTCCTTACCTGTGTAGCATTCGTACCTGGTGACTCTGTTCCACACCTGAGCCTCACCTGGTCATGAGGACTCTGGAAATTCTCTGGGCCTCACCCTGACCTGGTGACTCTGCTCCCCACCTGGATGTCACCAGAACCGGGTGACATTGGTCACCCTCTGGGAGTCACCCGGAGCTGGGGACACTGCTCCTCAACTGGGCCTCAACAGGACCTGGTGCATCTACTCCTCACTAAGGCCTCGTCTGGACCTTGTGAATCTTTTCCCACCTGGCATCAATGGGACATGGTTACTCTTCCCACCTGGGCCTCACATGGACATGATAACTTTGCTCCACACTTTGGCCTCAACTGGTCCTGATGATTCTGGTCCCCCGACCTAGGCCTCAATCTGGACCTGGTGACTGTGGTCCCCACCTGGGTCTCACCTGGACCTGGTGACTCTCGTTCCCACATGAACCACACCAGGTCCTGGTGACTGGGTTGTTCTTGTAGAATCACTTTTAACTGGTGACTCCAGTCCCCACTATGGCCTCACGTGAATCGGGTGACTTGGCCTGCAGGTTGGCCTCACATGGACCTGGTTAGTGGGGATGCCTCTTGGGTCTCATCCATACTTGGTGACTCACGTCTCCACCTGTACCTCTTGGACCTGGTGAATCTGGTCCTTACCTGGTCCTCTCCCAGACCCGATGACTCTGGTCACCACCTGGGCCTCACCTGGACCTGGTGAATCTGGTCCCAATCTGGGCCTCACCCAATCTTGGTGACTTTGTTCCACACCTTGACCTGATTGCTGTGGATTCTTTCTTGGCCTCACCTGGAACTGGTGACTGTGATCCTATCTGCGTGTCACCCAGAACTGTTGACTCTGGTCCTCACCTGTGTAGCATTCGTACCTGGTCACTCTGTTCCACACCTGAGCCTCACCTGGTCATGAGGACTCTGGAAATTCTCTGGGCCTCACCCTGACCTGGTGACTCTGGTCCCCATTAGGACGTAACCTGGACTGGGTGTTTCTGGTTCCCATCTAGGCCTCAAGCAGATCTGGTGATTCTGGTCCTCAACTGGGCCTCACGTGGACTTAGTGAATATGCTCCACCTTGGCCTCATTTGGACCTGGTGACTCGGGTCCCTAACTAGGCATCATCGGGACATGGTTCTGCGCATCGCCTGCAGGTTGGCCTCACCTGAACCTGGTGAGTGGGATTGCCACCTGGGCCTCACCCATACCTGGTGACTCAGGTCCCCACGTGGGCCTCTTGGACCTGGTGAATCTGGTCCTTACCTCGTCTTCTCCCAACCTGGGGACTCTGGTCATCACCTGGGCCTCACCTGGAGAAGGGAAACTGGTCCCCATCTGGGCCTCACCCAGTCCTGGTTACTTTGTTCCCCACCTGGAACTGATTGCTGTGGACTCTTTCTTTGCCTCACCTGCAACTGGTGACTCTGATCCTATCTGCGCGTCACCCAGATCTGTTGATTCTGGTCCTCATGTGGGCATCTTGGTACCTGGTGACTCAGTTCCACACCTGAGCCTAACATGGACATGATGACTCTGGAACCTCTCTGGGCCTCACCCTGTCCTGGTGACTCTGGTCCCCACCTGGATGTCACCTGGACCAGGGGATTATGGTCTCACCACGCCCTAGTGACTGTGAACCCAAGTTTGCCCTGACTTGGACCTGCTGACCCTGGTTGCCACCTGCGCCTGACCTCGAACTGTTGACTCTGGTACTTTCAAGGGCCTACCCTGTACCTTGTGATCCTGGTCCCCACCTGGGACTCACCTGGACGTGGTGACTCGTGTCACAACCGCGTACTCACCTGGACCTGCTTACTATGTTCCACATCTGGGCCTCAAGTAGACTTGTTGACCATGGTCCCCAAGCCGGCCTCACATGACCTGTTGCCTCTGATCTCCACCGGGGCCTCACGTTTACCTGGTAACTCTGGCCCTCTCCTGGGCCTCATCTGGACCTAGTGACTCTGGTCCCCACCTTGGCTTCAACTGGATCTGGTGACTCTGGTCCCCACCTGGACTTCACCTGGATCTGGTGACTCTAGTCGCCACCTGGACCTCTCCTGGACCTGGTGACTCTCTTTCCAACATGGACCTCACCGGTATCTGGTGACTCTGGTCCACCCTTTGGCCTCACCTGGACCTGGTGTCTCTCGTCCCCACTTTGACCTAACTCAGAACTACTGAATCTTGCCCCACCTAGGCCGCACCCAGACCTGGTGACTCTTGTCCCCAGCTAAGCCTCAATTCGACCTGATGAATCTGGTCCTCACGTGGGCCTCACATGGACCTGGGACTCAGCTGGATAGAGTGGCTCTGGTTCCCACAAGGGGCTCACCTGATACTGCTGAATGTGGTCTTATTCTATGCCTCACAAGGACCTAGAGATTCGGTTCCCCATCTGGGCCTGCATGGCCCTACTGACTCTGGTCCTCACCCAGGAATCATTGGGAACTGGATACTCTATTCCACACCTGCGCCTCACTCTGACCAGGGACCTCTGGTCCCATTCTGGGCCTCAAACTAAACTGCTTACTCTGGTTCCCCCTCTGGGCCTCACCCTTACCTGGTGACTCTGGTCACCCCTTGGTTTTCACTTGGGCCTGGGGAATCTGGTCCTTAGCTGGTCCACACCTGGATCTGGTGACAGGTCGCCACCTGGGCCTCACCTGGACTTGGTGAATCCTGTTGCCACCTGCGCCTCACCTGGACCTTGTGACTGTGGTCCCACCTGGACCTCACCTAGATCTGGTGGCTCTGGTTCCCATATGGCGCTCTCCTGGTCCTGGTTCCTGTGGTCTCCTTCTGGCCTCACTTAGAACACAATGACTCTGATCCATATTTGGGCCTCTGCTGGACCTGTTGACTCTGGTCCTTCCCTGGGCATCATTGGGACCTGGATACTCTCTTATATACCGTGGCCTCACCTGGACCTTGTGACTGTGGTCCCACCCGGACCTCACCTGGATCTGGTGGCTCTGGTTCCCATATGGCGCTCTCCTGCTCCTGGTTCCTGTGGTCTCCATCTGGCCTCAACTAGAACACAATGACTCTGATCCATATTTGGGCCTCTCCTGGAACTATTGACTCTGGTCCTTACCTGGGCATCATTGGGACCTGGATACTCTCTTATATACCTGGGCCTCACCTGGACCTGTTGACTGTGGTCCCACCTGGGACTCACCTGGACGAGGTGACTGGTTCCCACAGGAAACTCACCTGTACCTGGTGACTCAGGGCCTCATATGGACATCATGGGACCTGGTTTCGCAGTTCCACATTGGGGCCTCACTTGGACCTAGTGATTCTCGTCCCTCTCTGGGCCTCACCCTGATGTGCTGACTCTGTCCCCACCTGGATATCACCAGAACCGGGTAACTCTGCTCCCCTGTGGGACTCACCCGGAGCTGGGGACACTGGTCCTCAACCGGACCTCAACAGGACCTGGTGAATCTACTCCTCACTTAGGCCTCTTCTGGACCTTGTGACCCTTTTCCCACCTGGCATCAATGAGACATGGTTACTCTGTTCCCCATGTAGGCCTCAACTGGACATGATAACTTTGCTCCACACTTTGGCCTCAACTGGTCCTGATGACTCTGGTCCCCCGACCTAGGCCGCAATCTGGACCTTATGACTGGTCCACACCTGGGTCTCACCTGGACCTGGTGACTCTCTTTCCCACATGAACCACACCTGGACCTGGTGACGGTGGTGTTCTTGTAGACTCACATTTAAATGGTGACTCTGGTTCTCACTAGGGCTTCACCTGGATCTGGTGACTCTGGCCTGCCGGTTGGCCTCACCTGGACCTGGTGAGTGGGGTTGCCACCAGGGCCTCAAGCATACCTGGTGACTCAGGTCCCCACGTGGCTCTCATTGACCTGATGAATCTGGTCCTTACCTGGTCATCTCCCACTCCCAGGGACTCTGGTAACCACCTGGGCCTCACCTGGACCTGCTGAATCTGGTCCCTACTGGGCCTCATATAGTCCTAGTGACTTTGTTCCCCACCTGGACCTGATTGCTGTGGACACTTTCTTGGCCTCACCTGGAACTGGTGACTATGATCCTATCTGTGCATCCCCCAGATCTGGTGACTCTGGTCCTCCCATGGGCATCATTGGTACCTGGTGACTCTGTTCCACACCTAAGCCTCACCTGGACATGATGACTCTGGAACCTCTCTTGTCCTCACCGTGACCTGGTGACTCTGGTCCCCATCTGGATGTCACCTGGACCAGCTGATTCTGGCACCCCTATAGGCCTCAACCAGATCTGGTGACTCTGGTCCTCAAATGGGACACACCTGGACCTAGTGAATATGCTCAATCTTGGCCTCATTTGGACGTGGTGACTTTGGTCCTGACTTTGACTTCTTCTGTACCAGGTGACTCTGACTCTACTTGGGCCTCACCTGTAACTGGTGACTCTGATCTTAAGCATGGCCTCACCTGACCTGGAGACTGTGGTTTCCATCGGGACCTCACCTGGACCTCATGTCTCTGGTCCCACCTGGGCCTCACCAGGACCTGGTGTCTCTGGTACCCACCTGGGTACCTTCAGGATATGGTTACACTGTTCACTCACAGTGACCCAGCCGGACTTATTAACTCTAGTCTTCACCTGGGCCACACCTGGACATGGTGACACTGGTTCCCACCAGGGTCTCACCTGGACATGGTGATTCAGATCCCACCTGGTCCTCACCTGTAACTGGTGATTCTCGTTCCCACATGGACGTCATGTGGACCTGGTGGCTGCAGTGTTTCTAGCTTCTCATGTACCTCGTTACTCTGGTCCCCGCCAGGGTCTCACCGGGACCTGGTGAGTGTGGTTGCCACCTGAACCTCACCTGGACATGGTGATTCTGGTCTGCACCTGAGACTCCCCGGGATCTGGTGACTGTGGTCCCCACCTGGGCTTCACCTGGATTTGGGTACTCCGGTCCCCATCTGGTCCTCACCTGCCCCTGTTGACCATGGTACTCAACATGCAATATGGGACCCGGTGACTGTGTTCCACAACTGGACCTCACCTGGACCAGGTGACTCTGTTCCCACTGTGGGTCTCACCGTCCCCTAGTGACCTTGTACCCCACTTTGGCCTGACTTGGACCTGCTGACCCAGGTTGCCACCTGCGCCTCATCTCGAACTGTTGACTCTGGTTCATTGAAGGACCTCCCCTGGACCTGGGGATCCTGGTCCCCACCTGTGTCTCACCTGGACTTGGTGACTCTTGTCACCACCGGGCACTCACCTGGACCTGCTTACTGTGTTCCACACCTGGGCCTCAGGTAGACCTGTTGACCATGGTCCCCAAGCCGGCCTCACGTGGACCTTTTGGCTCTGATACCCGCCGGGGGCTCACGTGTATCTGGTAACTCTGATCCTCACCTGGGCCTCATCTGGACCTAGTGACTCTGGTCCCCACCTGGGCTTCACCTGGATCTGGTGACTCTGGTTCCCACCTGGACCTCTCCTGGGCCTAGTGACTCTCTTTCCAACCTGGACCTCACCTGGATCTGGTGACTCTGGTCCTCATATGGGCATCTTGGGACCTGGTTTCACAGTTCCACATCGGGGCCTCAACTGGACCTAGTGATTCTCTCCCCCTCTGGGCCTCACCCTGACTTGTGACACTGGTCCCTATCTGGATATCACCAGAACCGGGTGACACACCCGGAGCTGGGGACACTGGTCCTCAGGTGGGCCTCAACAGGACCTGGTGAATCTACTCCAATCTTAGGCTTCGTCTGGATCTTGTGACTCTTTTCCCACCTGGCATCAATGGGACATGGTTACTCTGTTCCCCACCTGGCCCCACCTGGACATGATAATTTGCTGCACACTTTGGCCTCAACTGGTCCTGAAGACTCTCGTCCCTAAACCTAGGCCTCAATCTGGACCTAGTGACTGTCGTCCCCAACTGGGTCTCAGCTGGACCTGGTGACTCCCGTTCCCACATGAACCACACCTGGATCTGGTGACTGTGGTGTTCTTGTAGACTCACATTTACCTTGTGAATCCCGTCCCCACTAGGGCCTCTTCTGGATCTGGTGACTCTGGCCTGTAGGCTGGCCTCACCTGGACCTGGTGAGTGGGCTTGCCACCTGGGCCTCCCCCATACATGGGGACACCGGTCCCCACGTAGGCCCCAGTATCTTGGTGAATCTCGTCCTTACCTGGTCCTCAACCGGGCCTGGTAACCCTAGTCACCACCTGGGAATCACCTGGACCTGGTGTCTGGCCCCATCTGGGCCTCACCCAGTCCTGGTGACTTTGTTCCCCACCTGGACCTGATTGCTGTGGACTCCTTCTTGGCCTCAACTGGAACTGGTTACTCTGATCCTAACTGGGCCTCACCCAGATCTGGTGACTCTGGTCCTCACCTGTGGACCATTATGCCCTGGATACTCTGTTCCACACCTGAGCCTCACCTGGACATGATGACTCTGGATCCCCTCTGGGCCTCACCCTGACATGGTGACTCTGGTCCCCGTCTGGATGTCACCTAGACCAGGTGAATCTGTTACCCCTCAAGGGCTCAAATATACCTGGTGACACTGGTCCTCAACTGGGTCTCAACGAGACCTAGTGTATATGCTCCCCACCTGCGCCTCATCTGGACCTGGTTACGCTGGGTCTACCTGGGCATCATCGGAACATAGTTACTCTGTTCCCCACTTGGACTGACCTGATCCTGGTAAGTCTGGTCCTGACTTTGGCCTCTTCTCTACCATGTGACTCTGGCTCCACCTGGGCCTCACCTGTAACTGGTGACTCTGATCCTAAGCATGGCCTCACCTGACCTGGTGACTGTGGTTCCCATCGGGACCTCACCTGGACGTCATGTCTCTGGTCCCACCTGGGCCTCACCAGGACCTGGTGTCTCTGGTACCCACCTGGGTAGCATCAGGATATGGTTACACTGTACACTAACAGTGACCCAGCCGGACCTATCAACTCTGGTCTTCACCTGGGCCACTCCTGCACATGGTGACACTCGTTCCCACCTGTGTCTCACCTGGAAATTGTGAGTCAGATCCCCACCTGGTCGTCACCTGTAACTGGTGATTCTCGTTCCCACATGGATATCATGTGGACATGGTGGCTGCAGTGTTTCTAGTTTGTCATGTACCTCGTGACTCTGGTCCCCACCAGGGCCTCACCGGGACCTGGTGAGAGTGGTTGCCAACTGCACCTCACCTGGACCTGCTGATTCTGGTCTGCACCTGAGACTACCCTGGATCTGGTGACTGTTGTCCCCAGCTGGGCTTCACCTGGATTTGGGGACCCCGGTCCCCATCTTGGCCTCACCTGGCCCTTTTGACCATGGTCCTCAACTGGGCAAAATTGGGACGCGGTGACTGTGTTCCACAACTGAACCTCACCTGGACCACGTGACTCTGGTGCCGTTCTGGGTCTCACCATGGCCTAGTTACTGTGAACCCCACTTTGGCCTGACTTGGACCTGCTGACCCTGGATGCCACCTAAGTCTGACTTCGAACTGTTGACTCTGGTTTTTCAAGGGCCTCCCCTGTACCTGGTGATCCTGGTCCGCAACTGGGCCTCACCTGGACGTGGTGACCCTTGTCACCACTGGGGACTCACCTGGACCTGCTTACTGTGTTCCACACCTGGGCCTCAAGTAGACCTGTTGACCATGGTCCCCAAGCCGGCCTCACATGGACCTGTTGCCTCTGATCCCCACCGGGGCCTCACGTGTACTTGGTAACTCTGGTCCTCACCTGGGCCTCATCTGGACCTAGTGACTCTGGTCCCCACCTGTGCTTCACCTGGATCTGGTGACTCGGGTCCCCACCTGGACCTCACCAGGACCTGGTGACTCTGGTCCTCAGTTTGGCCTCACCAGGACCTGGTGTCTCTCGTCCCCACTTTGACCTAACTCAGAACTGCTGAATCTTGACCCACCTAGGCCGCATCCAGACCTGGTGACTCTTGTCCCCAGCTATGCCTCAATTCGACCTGATGAATCTGGTCCTCACGTGGGCCTCACATGGACCTGGGACTCACCTGGATAGAGTGTCTTTGGTTCCCACAAGGGGCTCACCTGATACTGTTGACTGTGGTCTTATTCTATGCCTCACCAGGACCTAGTGATTCTGTTCCCCATCTGGGCCTGCATGGCCCTAGTGACTCTGTTCCTCACCCAGGCATCATTGGTACCTGGATACTCTATTCTACAACTGGGCCTCACTTTGTCTAGGGACCTCTGGTCCCATTCTGGTCCTTAAACTAAATTGGTTACTCTGGTTCCCGCTCTGGTCCTCACCCTTACCTGGTGACTCTGGTCACCCCTTGCGCTTCACTTGGGCCTGGTGAATCTGGTCCTTAGCTGGTCCGCACCTGGATCTGCTGACTGGTCGTCACCTGGACCCCACGTGTACTTGGTGAATCCTCTTGCCACCTGCGCCTCACCTGGACCTTGTGACTGTGGTCCCACCTGGACCTCAATTGGATCTGGTGGCTCTGGTTTCCACATGGGGCTCTCCTGGACCTGGTTCCTGTGGTCTCCATCTGGCCTCACCTGGAACACAATTACTGTGATCCATATTTGGGCCTCTCCTGTACCTGTTGACTCTGGTCCTTACCTGGGCATCATTGGGACCTGGATACTCTCTTAAATACCTGGGCGAAACCTTGACCTGGTGACTGTGGTCCCACCTGGGCCTCACCTGGACGAGTTGACTGGTTCCCACAAGGACCTCACCTGGACCTGGTGACTCAGGTCCTCATATGGGCATCATGGGACCTGGTTTCTCAGTTCCACATCGGGGCCTCACCTGGACCTAGTGATTCTCGTCCCATTATGGTCCTCACCCTGACGTGGTGACTCTGGTCCCCACCTGGATATCACCAGAACCGGGTGACGCTGGTCCCCCTCTGGGACTCTCCCGGAGTTGGGGACACTGGTCCTCTACTGGGCCTCAACAGGACCTGGTGAATCTACTCCTCATTTAGGCCTCGTCTGGACCTTGTGACTCTTTTCCCACCTGGCATCAATGGGACATGATTAGTCTGTTCCCCACCTGGGCCTCACCTGGACATGAGAACTTTGCTCCACACTTTGGCCTCAACTGGTCCTGATGATTCTGGTCACCCGACCTAGGCGTCAATCTGGACCTGATTGCTGTGGACTCCTTCTTAGCCTCAACAGGAAATGGTGACTCTGATCCAGATTGAAGATCCCCAATCTGGGCCTCACCTGGCCTTGTCAACCATGGTCCTCAACTCGCAAAATTGGGACCCGGTGACTGTGTTCCACCCCTGGACCTCACATGGACCAGGTGACTCTGGTCCCCCTCTGGGTCTCACCGTGCCCTAGTGAGTGTGAACCCCACTTTGGCCTGACTTGGACCTACTGACCCTGGTTGACACCTGCTCCTGACCTTGAACTGTTGACTGGTTCATTCAAGGGCTTCCCCTGTACATGGTGATCCTGGTCCCCCCCTGTGACTCACCTGGACGTGGTGACTCTTGTCACCACCGGGGACTCACCTAGACCTGGTTACTGTGTTCCACACCTGGGCCTCAAGTAGACCTGTTGACCATGGTACCGAAGCCGGCCTCATATGGACCTGTTGCCTCTGATTCCCACCGGGGCTTCACGTGTACCTGGTAAACCTGGTCCTCACTTGGGCCTCATCTGGACCTAGTGATTCTGGTCCCCACCTTGGCTTCACCTGGATCTGGTGACTCTGGTCCTCAGTTTGGCCTCACCTGTACCTGGTGACTCAGGTCCTCATTTGGGCATTATGGGACCTTTTTTCTCAGTTCCACATCGGGGCCTCACCTGAAACTAGTGATTCTCGTCCCCCTCTGGGCCTCACGCTGACGTGGTGAGTCTTATCCCCACCTGGATATCACCAGAACCGGGTGACTCTGGTCCCCCTCTGGGACTCACCCGGAGCTGGGGACACTGGTGCTCAACTGGGCCTCAACAGGACCTGGTGAATCTAGTCCTCACTTAGGCCTCATCTGTACCTTGTGACTCTTTTCCCACCTGGCATCAATGGGACATGGTTACTCTGTTCCCCACCTAGACATCACCTGGACATGATAACTTTGCTCCACACTTTGGCCTCAACTTGTCCTGATCAATTTGTTCCCCCCACCTAGGCCTCAATCTGGACCTGGTGACTATGGTCCCCACCTGGGTCTCACCTGGACCTGGTGACTCTCATTCCCACATGAACCACACCTGGACCTGGTGACTGTGGTTTTCTTGTAGACTCACATTTACCTGGTGACTCCGGTCCCCACTAGGGCCTCACCTGGATCTGGTGACTCTGGCCTGCAAGTTGGCCTCACCTGGACTTGGTGAGTGGGGTTGCCACCTGGGCCTCACCCATACCTGGTGACTCAGTTTCACACGTGAGCCTCTTGGACCTGGTGAATCTCGTCCTTACCTGGTCCTCTCCCAGACCCGGAGACTCTGGTCACCACCTCGCCTCACCTGGACCTGGTGAATCTCGTCCCCATCTGGGCCTCACCCAGTCCTGGTGACTTTGTTCCCCACCTGGACCTGATTGCTGTGGACTCTCTCTTGGCCTCACCTGGAACTGGTGACTCTGATCCTATCTGAGCGTCACCAAGACCTGGTGACTCTGGTCCTCACCTGGGCATCATTGGTACCTGGTGACTCTGTTCCACACCTGAGCCTCACCTGGACATGATGACTCTGGAACCTCTCTGGGCCTCACCCTGACCTGGTGACTCTTGTCCCCATCTGGATGTCAACTGGACCAGGTGATTCTTGTACCCCTCTAATACTCAACCAGATCTGGTGACTCTGGACCTCAACTGGGCCTCACCTGGACCTAGTGAATATGCTCCAACTGGGCCTCATTTGGATCTGGTGACTCTGGTCACTTCCTGGGCATCATAGGGACATGGTTCAGCTGCAAGGCCTTCAGGTAGGCCTCACCTGGACCTGGTAACTCTGGTCCCTACCTGGGCATCATCGGGACATGGTTCCTCTACATGGCCTGCAGGTTGACCTCACCAGGACCTGGTGAGTGGGGTTGGCACCTGGGCCTCACCCATACATGGTGACACAGGTCCCCGTGGGCCCAGTATGCCCTGGTGAATCTCGTGCTTACCTTGTCCTCACCCGCACCTGGTATCCCTGATCACCACCTGGGAATCACCTGGACCTGGTGAATCTGGTCCCCATCTGGGCCTCACCCAGTCCTGGTGACTTTGTTCCCCTCTGGATCTGATTGCTGTGGACACCTTCTTGGCCTCAACTGGAAGTGGTGACTCTGATCCAACCTGGGCCTCACCCAGATCTGGTGACTCTGGTTCTCACCTGTGGACCATTATGACCTGGATACTCTGTTCCACACCTGAGCCTCACCTGGACATGATGACTCTGGATCCCCTCTGGGCCTAACCCTGACATGGTGACTCTGGTCCCCATCTGGATGTCACCTAGACTAGGTGAATCTGGTACCCCTCTAGGGCTCAAATAGACCTGGTGACACTGGTCCTCAACTGGGTGTCACCGAGACCTAGTGAATATGCTCCCCACCTGCGCCTCATCTGGACCTGGTGACGCTGGGTCTACCTGGGCATCATCGGGACATGGTTACTCTGTTTCCCACTGGGACTGACCTGATCCTGGTAACTCTGGTACTTACTTTGGCCTCTTTTGTACCAGGTGACTCTGGCTCCACCTGGGCCTCACCTGTAACTGGTGACTCTGATCCAAGCATGGCCTCTCCTGACCTGGTGACTGTGGTTCCCATCGGGACCTCACCTGGACCTCATGTCTCTGGTCCCACCTGGGCCTCACCAGGACCTGGTGTCTCTGGTACACACCTGTGTACCATCAGGATATGGTTACACTGTTCACTAACAGTGACCCAGCCGGACCTATTAACTCTGGTCTTCACCTGGGCCACACCTGGACATGGTGACACTCGTTCCCACCTGGGTCTCACCTGGAAATGGTGAGTCAGATACCCACCTGGTCCTAACCTATAACTGTTGATTCTCGTTGCCACATGGACATCATGTGGACCTGGTGTCTGCGGTGTTTCTAGTTTGTCATGTACCTTGCGACACTGGTCCCCACCAGGGCCTCACCGGGACCTGGTGAGTGTGGTTGCCACCTGCACCGCACCTGGACCTGGTGATTCTGGTCTGCACCTGAGAGTACCCTGGATCTGGTGACTGTGGTCCCCACCTGGGCTTCACCTGGATTTGGGGACTCTCGTCCCCATGTGAGGCTCACCAGGCCCTGTTGACCATGGTCCTCAACTGGGCAAAATCGGGACGCGGTGACTGTGTTCCACACTGGACCTGACCTGGACCACGTGACTCTGGTGCCCATCTGGGTCTCACCATTCCCTAGTGACTGTGAACCCCACTTTCCCCTGACTTAGACCTGCTGACTCTAGTTGAAACCTGCGCCTGAACTCGAACTGTTGACTCTGGTTTTTTCAAGGGCCTCCCCTGTACCTGGTGATCCTGGTACGAACCTGGGCCTCACCTGGACGTGGTGACTCTTGTCACCATGGGGACTCACCTGGACCTGCTTACTGTGTTCCACACCTGGGCCTCAGGTAGACCTGTTGACCATGGTCCCCAAGCTGGCCTCACATGGACCTGTTGCCTCTGATCCCCAACGGTGCCTCACGTGTACCTGGTAACTCTGGTCCTCACCTGGGCCTCATCTGGACCTAGTGACTCTGCTCCCCGCCTGGGCTTCACCTCGATCTGGTGAAGGTCCCCATCGGGACTTCACCTGCATCTGGTGACTCTGGTACCCACCTGGACCTCTCCTGGACCTGGTGACTCTCTTTCCAACATGCACCTCACCTGGATCTGGTGACACTGGTCCTCAGTTTGGCCTCACCTGGCCCTGGTGACTCAGGTCCTCATATAGGCAACATGGGACCTGGTTTCTCAGTTCCTCATCGGGGCATCACCTCGACCTAGTGATTCTCGTCCCCCTCTGGGCTTCTCTCTGACGTGGTGACTCTGGTCCCCACCTGGATATCACCAGAACCGGGTGACTCTGGTCCTCCTCTGGGACTCACCCGGAGCTGGGGACACTGCTCCTCAACTGGGCCTCAACAGGACCTGGTGAATCTACTCCTCACTTAGGCCTCATCTGTACCTTGTGACTCTTTTCCCACCTGGCATCAATGGGACATGATTTCTCTGTTCCCCACCTGGGGCTCACCTGGACATGATAACTTTGCTCCACACTTTGGCCTCAACTGGTCCTGATGACGCTGGTTCCCCCACCTAGGCCTCAATCTGGACCTGGTGACTGTGGTCCCCACCTGGGTCTCACCTGGACCTGGTGACTCTCGTTCCCACATAAACTAAACCTGGACCTGGTGACTGTGGTGTACTTGTAGACTCACATTTTCGTGGTGACTCCGGTACCCACTAGGGCCTCACCTGGATCTGGTGACTCTGGCCTGCAGGTTGGGCTCGCCTGGACCTGGTGAGTGGGGTTGACACCTGGGCCTCACCCATACCTGGTGACTCAGGTTTCCACGTGGGCCTCTTGGACCTGGTGAATCTTGTTCTTACCTGGTCCTTTCCCAGGCCCGGGGACTCTGGTCACCACATGGTTCTCACTTGGACCTGGTGAATCTGGTCCCCATCTGTGCCTCACCCAGTCCTGGTGACTTTTTTCCCCACCGGGACCTGATTGCTGTGGACTCTTTCTTGGCCTCACCTGAAACGGGTGACTCTGATCGTATCTCAGTGTCACCCAGACCTGGTGACTCTGGTCCTCACCTAGCCATCATTGGTACATGGAGACTCTGATCCACACCTGAGCCTCACCTGGACATGATGACACTGGAACCTCTCTAGGCCTCACCCTGACCTGGTGACCCTGGTCCCCATCTCGATGTCACCTGGACCTGGTGATTCTTGTACCCCTCTAGGACTCAACCAGATCTGGTGACTCTCGTCCTCAACTGGGCCTCACCTGGACCTAGTGGATATGCTCCATCTGGGCCTCATCTGGACCTGGTGACTCTGGTCCCTACCTGGGCATCATCGGGACATGGTTACTCTATTCCACACTGGGAATGACCTGATCCTGGTAACTCTGGTCCTCTCTTTGGACTCTTCTGTACCAGGTAACCCTGGCTCCACCTGGGCCTGACCTGTAACTGGTGACTCTGATCCTACGCATGGCCTCATCTGACCTGGTGACAGTGCTTCCCATCGGGACCTCACCTGGACCTCATGTCTCCGGTCCCACCTGGGCTTACCAAGACCTGGTGTCTCTGGTACCCACATGGGTACCATCAGGATATGGTTACACTGTTCACTAACAGTGACACAGCCGGACCTATTAACTCTGGTCTTCACCTGGGCCACACCTGGACATGGTGACACTGGTTCCCACCTGGGTCTCACCTGGACATGGTGAGTCGGATCCCCACCTGGTCCTCACCTGTAACTGGTGATTCTCGTTCCCACATGGACTCATGTGGAACTGGTGGCTGCAGTGTTTTGAGCTTCTCATGTACCTCTTGACTCTGGTCCCCACCAGGGCCTCACCGGGACCTGGTGAATCTGGTCCCCATCTGGGCCATACCCAGTCCTGGTGACTTTGTTCTCCACCTGGACCTGATTGCTGTGGACTCTTTATTGGCCTCACCTGAAACGGGTGACTCTGATCCTATCTGCGCGTCACCTAGACCTGGTGACTCTGGTCCTCACCTGGGCATCATTGGTACCTGGTGACTCTGTTCCACACCTGAGCCTCACCTGGACATCATGACTCTGGAACCTCTCTGGGCATCAACCTGACCTGGTGACTCTGGTCCCCATATGGAAGTCACCTGGACCAGGGGAGTCTGGTACTCCTCTGGGCCTCAACCAAGTCTGGTGACTCTAGTCCTCAACTGGGCCTCACCTGGAGCTAGTGAATATGCTCCATCTGGGCGTCATTTGGACCTGGTGACTCTGGTCCCTACCTGGGCATCATCGGGACATGGTTCCACTGCATGGCCTGTAGGTTGGCCTCACCTGGACCTGGTAACTATCGTCCCTACCTGGGCATCATTGGGACCTGGTTCCTCTGCATGGCCTGGAGGTTGGCATCACCTGGACCTGGTGAGTGGGTTTGTCACCTGGGCCTCTCCCATGCCTAGTGACACAGGTCCCCACGTGGGCCTCACTTGGACCTGATGAATCTGGTCCTTACCTGGTGGTCACCCGGAACTGGTAACTCTGGTCACCACCTGGGAATCACCTGGTCCTGGTGAATCTGGTCCCCATCTGTGCCTCACCCAGTCCTGTTGACTTTCTTCCCCACCTGGACCTGATTGCTGTGGACACCTTCTTGGCCTCACCTGGAACTGGTGACTCTGATCCTAACTGGGCCTCACCAAGATCTCGTGACTCTGGTCCTCACCTGTGGACCATTATGACCTGGATACTCTGTTCCACACCTGAGCCTCACCTGGATATGATGACTCTGGATCCCCTCTGGGCCTCAGCCTGACATGGGGACTCTGGTCCCCATCTGGATGTCACCAGACCAGGTGAATCTGGTACCCCTCTAGGCCTAAACTAGACCTGGTGACTCTGACCTCAACTGGGCCTCAACGGGACCTAGTGAACATGCTCCCCACCTGCGCCACATCTGGACCTGGTCACTCTGGTTCTACCTGGGCATCATCGGGACATGGTTACTCTATTCCCACTTGGAGTGACCTGATCCTGGTAACTCTGGTCCTGACTTTGGCCTCTTCTGTACCAGGTGACTCTGGCTCCACCTGGGCCTCACCTGTAACTGGTGACTCTGACCCTAAGCATGGCCTCACCTGACCTGGTGACTGTGGTTCCCATCGGGACCTCACCTGGACCTCATGTCTCTGGTCCCATTTGGGCCTCACAAGGACCTGGTGTCTCTGCTACCCACCTGGGTAGCATTAGATTATGGTTACACTGTTCACTAACAGTGACCCAGCCGGACCTATTAACTCTGGTCTTTACCTGGGCCACACCTGGACATGGTGACACTGGTTCCCACCTGGGTCTCACCTGGACATGGTGAGTCGTATCCCCACCTGGTCCTCACCTGTAACTGGTGATCCTCGTTCCCACATGGAGATCATGTGGACCTGTTGGCCGCAGTGTTTCTAGCTTCTTTTTTTTAATTTTTATTTATTTATGATAGTCACAGAGAGAGAGAGAGGCAGTGACACAGGCAAAGGGAGAAGCAGGCTCCATGCACCGGGAGCCCGACGTGGGATTCGATCCCTGGTCTCCAGGATCGCGCCCTGGGCCAAAGGCAGGCGCCAAACCGCTGCGCCCCCCAGGGATCCAATGTGTTTCTAGCTCTTCATGTACCTCGTGACTCTGTTCCCCACCAGTGCCTCACCGGGACCTAGTGAGTTTGGTTGCCACCTGTACCACACCTGGACCTGGTGATTCTCGTCTGCACCTGAGACTACCCTGGATGTTGTGACTGTGGTCCCCACCTGGGCTTCACCTGGATTTCGGGACTCCGGTCCCCATCTGGGCCTCACCTTGCCCTGTTGACCATAGTCCTCAACTGTGCAAAATTGGTACCCGGTGACTGTGTTCCACAACTGGACCTCACCTGCATCAGGTGACTCTGGTCCCCCTCTGTCTCACCGTGCCCTAGTAACTGTGAACCCCACTTTGGCCTGACTTCGACCTGCTGAACCTGGTTGCTACCTGCGCCTGACCTCGAACAGTTGACTCTGGTTCTTTAAAGGGCCTCCCCTGTACCTGGCAATCCTGGTGTCCACCTTGCCCTCTCCTGCACGTGGTGACTCTTGTCCCCAAAGGGGACTCACCTGGACCTGCTTACTGTGTTCCACACCTGGGCCTCAAGTAGACCTGTTGACCATGGTCCCCAAGCCGTCCTCACATGGACATGTTGCCTCTGAACCCCACCGGGGCCTCAAGTGTACCTGGTAACGCTGGTCCTCACCTGGGCAACATTGATACCTGGTGACTCTGTTCCACACCTGAGGCTCCCCTGGACATGATGACTCTGGAACCTCTCTGGGCATCAACCTGACCTGGTGACTCTGGTCCCCATATGGATGTCACCTGGACCACGGAATCATGGTACTTCTCTGGGCTTCAACCAGGACTGGTGACTCTGGTCCTCAACTGGGCCTAACCTAGACCTAGTGATTATGCTCCATCTGGGCCTCATTTGGACCTGGTGACTCTGGTCCCTACCTGGGCATCATCGGACATGGTTCCACTGCATGGCCTGTAGGTTGGCCTCACCTGGACCTGGTAACTCTCGTCCCTACCTGGACATCATTGGGACCTGGTTCCTCTGTATGGCCTGCAGTTTGGCCTCACCTGGACCTGGTGAGTGGGTTTGTCACCTGGGCCTCACCCATGCCTAGTGACAAAGGTCCCCACGTGGGCCTCACTTGGACCTGGTGAATCTGGTCCTTACCTGGTCCTCACCCGGAACTGGTAACTCTGGTCACCACCTGGGAATCACCTGGGCCTGGTGAATCTGGTCCCCATCTGGGCCTCATCCTGTCCTGGTGACTTTGTTCCCCACCTGGACCTGATTGCTGTGGACTCCTTCTTGGCCTCACCTGGAACTGGTGACTCTGATCCTAACTGGGCCTCACCCAGTTCTGGTGACTCTGGTCCTCATCTGTGGACCATTATGAGCTGGATAAACTCTTCCAACCCTGAGCCTCACCTGGGCATGATGACTCTGGAGCCCCTCTGGGCCTCAGCCTGATATGGTGACTCTGGTCCCTATCCGTATGTCACCTAGACCAGGTGAATCTGGTACCCTTCTATGCCTCAACTTGACCTGGTAAATCTGGTCCTCAACTGGGCCTCACCGGGACCTAGTGAACATGCTCCCCACCTGCGCCTCATCTGGACCTGGTGACTCTGGTTCTACCTGGGCATCATCGGGACATGGTTACTCTGTTCCCCACTGGGACTGACCTGATCCTGGTAACTCTGGTCCTGACTTTGGCCTCTTCTGTACCAGGTGACTCTGGCTCCACCTCGGCCTCACCTGTAACTTGTGACTCTGATCCTAAGCATGGCCTCACCTGACCTGGTGACTGTGGTTCCCATCGGGACCTCACCTGGACCTCATGTCTCTTGTCCCACCTGGGCCTCACCAGGACCTGGCGTCTCTGGGACACTCCTGGGTATCATCAGGATATGGTTACAGTGTTCACTAACAGTGCGCCAGCCGGAACTATTAACTCTGGTCTTCACCTGGGCCACACCTGCACATGGTGACACTGGTTCCCACCTGGGTCTCACCTGGACATGGTGAGTCGTATCCTCACCTGGTCCTCACCTATAACTGGTGATTCTCGTTCCCACATGGAGATCATGTGGACCTGTTGTCCGCAGTGTTTCTAGCTTCTTTTTTTTAATTTTTATTTATTTATGATAGTCACAGAGAGAAAGAGGCAGAGACACAGGCAGAGGGAGGAGCAGGCTCCATGCACAGGGAGTTCGACGTGGGATTCGATCCCGGGTCTCCAGGATCGCGCCCTGGGCCAAAGGCAGGCGCCAAACTGCTGCGCCACCCAGTGATCCCATGTGTTTCTAGCTTCTCATGTACCTCGTGACTCTGGTCCCCACCAGGGCCTCACTGGGACCTGCTGAGTGTGGTTGCCACCGGCACCTCACCTGGACCTGGTGATTCTGGTCTGCCACTGAGACTACCCTGGATCTGGTGACTGTGGTCCCCACCTGGTCTTCACCTGGATTTGGGGACTCCGGTCCCCATCTGGGCCTCACCTGGCCCTGTTGACCATGGTCCTGAACTGGGAAAATTGGGAGCCGGTGACTGTGTTCCACAACTGGACCTCACCTGGACCACGTGACTCTGGTCCCCCTCTGGGTCGCACCGTGCCCTAGTGACTGTGAACCCCACTTTGGCCTGACTTGGACCTGCTGACCCTGGATGCCACCTAAGTCTGACTTCGAACTGTTGACTCTGGTTTTTCAAGGGCCTCCCCTGTACCTGGTGATCCTGGTCCGCATCTGGGCCTTACCTGGACGTGGTTACTCTTGTCACCACCGGGGACTCACCTGGACCTGCTTACTGTGTTCTACACCTGGGCCTCAAGTACACCTCTTGACCATAGTCCCCAAGCTGGCCTCACATGGACCTGTTTCCTCTGATCCCCACCGGGGCCTCACGTGTACCTAGTAACTCTGGTCCTCACCTGGGCCTTATCTGGACCTAGTGACTCTGGTCCCCACCTGGACTTCACCTGGATCTGGTGAGTCTGGTCCCCACCTGGACCTCACCTGGATCTGGTGACTCTGGTCCTTAGTTCGGTCTCACCTGGACCTGGTGTCTCTCGTCCCCACTTTGACCTAACTCAAAACTGCAGAATCTTGCCAAACCTAGGACGCACCCAGACCTGGGGACTCTTGTCCCCAGCTATGCCTCAATTCGAACTGACCTGATGAATCTGGTCCTCACGTGGGCCTCACATGGACTTGGGACTCAGCTGCATAGAGTGGCTCTGGTTCCCACAAGAGTCTCACCTGTTACTGGTGACTCGGGTCTTTTTCTATGCCTCACAAGGACCTAGTGATTCTGTTCCCCATCTGGGCCTGCATGGCCCTAGTGACTCTGGTCCTCACCCAGTCATCATTGGGACCTGGATACTCTATTCCACACCTGGGACCCTCTTTGACCAGGGACCTCTGGTCCCATTCTGGGCCTCAAATTAAACTGGTTACTCTGGTGCCCCTCTCGGATTCACCCTTACCTCGTGACTCTGGTCACCCCTTGGGGTTCACTTGGGCCTGGTGAATCTGGTCCTTAGCTGGTCTGCACCTGGATGTGGTGACTGGTCGCCACCTGGGCCTCACCTGGACTTGGTGAATCCTGTTGCCACCTGCGCCTCACCTGGACCTTGGATTGTGGACCCACCTGGAACTCACCTGGATCTGATGGCTCTGCTTCACGAATGGGGCTCTCCTGGAACTCTTTCCTGTGGTCTCCATTTGGCCTCACCTGGAACACAATGACTCTGATCCATATTTGGGCCTCTCCTGGACCTGTTGACTCTGGTCTTTTCCTGGCCATCATTGGGATCTGGATACTCTCTTATATACCTGGGCCTCACCTGGACCTGGTGACTGTGGTCCCACCTGGGCCTCACCTGGAGGAGGTGACTGGTTCCCACAGGGACCTCAGCTGGACCTGGTGACACAGGTCCTCATATGGGCATCATGAGACCTGGTTTTTCAGTTCCACATCGGGGCCTCACATGGACCTAGTGATTCTCGTCCCCCTCTCGGCCTAACACTGACGTGCTGACTCTGGTCCCCACCTGGATATCACCAGGACCGGGTGACTCTGGTCCCCTCTGGGACTCATCCAGACCTGGGGACACTGGTGCTCAACTGGGTCTCAACAGGACCTGGTGAATCTACTCCTGACTTAGGCCTCGTCTGGACTTGTGACTCTTTTCCCACCTGGCATCAATGGGACATGGTTACTCTGTTCCGCACCTGGGCCTCACATGGACATGATAACTTTGCTCCGCCCTTTGGCCTCAACTGGTCCTGATGACCCTGGTCCCCCCACCTAGGCCTCAATCTGGACCTGGTGACTGTTATCCCCACCTGGGTCTCACCTGGACCTGGTGACTCTCGTTCCCACATGAACCACACCTGGACCTGGTGACTGTGGTGTTCTTGTAGACGCACATTTACCTGGTGACTCCGGTGCCCACTAGGGCCTCACGTGGATCTGGTGACTCTGGCCTGCTGGTTGGCCTCACTTCGACCTGGTGAGTGGGGTTGCCACCTGGGCCTCACCCAAACCTGGTGACTCAGGTCCCCACGTGGGCCTATTGGACCTTTTAATCTGGTCATTACTTGGTCCTCTCCCAGACCCGGGGACTCTGGTCCCCAACTGGGCCTGACCTGGACCTGGTGAATCTGGTCCCCATCTGGGCCTCACCCAGTCCTGGTGACTTGGTTCCCCTCCTGGACCTGATTGGTGTGGACACTTTCTTGGCCTCACCTGGAACTGGTGACTCTGATCCTATCTGCGCGTCACCCAGTCCTGGTGACTCTGGTCCTCACCTGGGCATCATTGGTATCTGGTGACTCTGTTCCACACCTGAGCCTCACCTGGACATGATGACTCTGGAACCACTCTGGGCCTCACCCTGACCTAGTGACTCTGGACCCCATCTGGATGTCACCTGGACCAGGAGATTCTGGTACCCCTCTAGGCCTCAACCAGATCTGGTGACTCTGGTCCTCAACTGGGCCTCACCTGGACCTAGTGAATATACTCCATCTGTGCCTCATTTGGACCTGGTGACTCTGGTCCCTACCTGGGCATCATAGGGACATGGTTCCACTGCATGGCCTGCATGTTGGCCTCACCTGGACCTGGTAACTCTAGTCAGTACCTGAGTATCATCGGGATATTGTTCCTCTGCATGGCCTGCAGTTTGGAATCACCTGGACCTGGTGAGTGGTGTTGTCATCTGGGCCTCAACCATTCCTGGTGACACAGGTCCCCACGCGGGCCTCACTTGGACCTGGTGAATCTGGTCCTTACCTGGTCCTCACCCGGAACTGGTAACTCTGGTCACCACCTGGGAATCACCTGGGCCTGGTGAATCTGGTCCCCATCTGGGCCTCATCCAGTCCTGGTGACTTTGTTCCCCTCTGGGCCTGATTGCTGTGGACTCCTACTTGGCCTCACCTGGAACTGGTGACTGTGATCCTAACTGGGTCTCACCCAGATCTGGTGACTCTGGTCCTCACCTGTGGACCATTATGACCTGGATACTCTCTTCCACACCGGAGCCTCACCTGGACATGATGAATCTGGATCCCCTCTGGGCCTCAGCCTGACATGTGGACTCGGTTCACCATCTGGATGTCACGTAGACCGGTGAATCTGGTATCCCTCTAGGCCTCAACTTGACCTGGTGACTCTGGTCCTCAACTGGGCCTTACCGGAATCTAGTGAACATGGTCCCCACTTGCGCCTCATCTGGACCTGGTGACTCTGGTTCTACCTGGGCATCATCGGTACATGGTTACTGTATTACCCTCTGGGATTGACCTGATCCTGGTAACTCTGGTCCTAACTTTGGCCTCTTATGTACCAGGTGACTCTGGCTCCACCTGGGCCTCACCTGTAACTGGTGACTCTGATCCTAAGCATGGCCTCACCTGACATGGTGACTGTGGTTCCCATCGGGACCTCAACTGGACCTCAGGTCTCTGGTCCCTTCTCGGGGTCACCAGGACCTGCTGTCTCTGGTACCCACCTGCGTAGCATCAGGATATCGTTACACTGTTCACTAACAGTGACCCAGCCGGACCTATTAACTCCGGTCTTCACCTGAGCCACACCTGGACATGGTGACACTGGTTCCCACCTGGGTCTCACCTGGACATGTTGAGTCGGATCCCCATCTGGTCCTCAACTGTAACTGGTGATTCTCGTTCCCCATGGACATCTTGTGGACCTGGTGACTGCAGTGTTTCTAGCTTCTCATGTACCTCGTGACTCTGGTCCCCACGAGGGCCTCACCGGGACCTGGTCAGTGTGGTTGCCACCTGCACCTCACCTGGATCTGGTGATTCTGGTCTGCACCTGAGACTATCCTGGATCTGGTGACTGTGGTCCCCACCTGGGCTTCACCTGGATTTGGGGACTCTGGTCCCCATCTGGGCCTCACCTGGCCGTGTTCACCATGGTCCTCAACTGGGCAAAACTGGGACCCGGTGGCTGTGTTCCACAACTGGACCTCACCTTGACCAGTTCACTCTGTTCCCCCTCTGGGTCTCACCGTGCCCTAGTGACTGTTAACCCCACTTTGGCCTGACTTGGACCTGCTTACCCTTGTTGCAACCTGCTCCTGACCTCGAACTTTTTGACTCTGGTTCTTTCAAGGGCCTCCCCTGTCCCTGGTGATCCTGGTCCCCACCTGGGCCTCACCTGGACGTGGTGACTCTTGTCAACACCGGGGACTCACCTGGCCCTTGTTACTGTGTTCTACACCTGGGCCTCAAGTAGACCTGTTGACCATGGTCCCCAAGCCGGCCTCACATGGACCTGTTGCCTCTGATACCTACCAGTACCTCACGTGTACCTGGTAACTCTGGTCCTCACCTGGGCCTCATCTGGACCTAGTGACGCTGGTCCCCACCTGGGCTTCACCTCGATCTGGTGACTCTGGTCCCCACCTGGACTTCACCTGGATCTGTTGACTCTGGTCCTCACCTGGACCTCTCCTGGACCTGGTGACTGTCTTTCCAACATGGACCTCACATGGATCTGGTGACTCTGGTCCTCAGTTTGGCCTCACCTGGAACTGGTGTCTCTCGTCCACACTTTGACCCAACTGAGAATTGCTGAATCTTGCCCCACCTAGGCCGCACCCTGACATGGTGACTCTTGTCCCCAGCTATGCCTCATCGACCTTATGAATCTGGTCCTCACATGGGCCTTACATGGACCTGGGACTCAGCTGGATAGAGTGGCTCTGGTTCCCACAAAGGGCTCACCTGATACTGGTGACTGGAGTCTTTTTCTATGCCTCACCAGGACCTAGTGATTCTGTTCCCCATCTGGGCCTGCATGGCCCTAGTGTCTCTGTCCCCACCCAGGCATCATTGGGACCTGGATACTCTATTCCACACCTGGGCCTCACTTTGACCAGGGACCTCTGGTCCCATTCTGGGCCTCAAACTAAACTGGTTACTCAGGTTCCCCCTCTGGGATTCACCCTTACCTGTTGAATCTGGTCAGCCCTTGGGCTTCACTTGGGCCTGGTGAATCTGGTCCTTAGTTGGTCCTCACATGTATCTGGTGAGTGGTCGCCACCTGGGCCTCACCTGGACTTGGTGAATCCTGTTGCCACCTGCCCCTCACTGGACCTTGTGACTGTGGTCCCACCTGGACCTCACCTGTATCTGGTGGCTCTGGTTCCCATATGGGGCTCTCCTGGACCTGTTTCCTCTGGTCTCCATCTGGCCTCACCAGGAACACAATGACTCTGATGCATATTTGGGCTTATCCTGGACCTGTTGACTCTGGTCCTAACCTGGGCATCATTGGAACCTGGATACTGTCTTATATAACTTGGCCTCACCTGGACCTGGTGAGTGTGATCCCACCTGGGTCTCACCTGGACGAGGTGACTGGTTCCCACTGGGACCTCACCTGGACCTGGTGACTCAGGTCCTCATATGGGCATATTGAGACCTGGTTTCTCAGTTCCACATCGGGTCCTCACCTGGACCTAGTGACTCTCGTCCCCTCTGGGCCTCACCCTGACGTGGTGACTCTGGTCCCCATCTGGATATAACCAGAACCGGTGACTCTGGTCCCCCTCTGGGACTCACGCGGAGCTGGGAACACCGGTCCTCAACTGGGCCTAAACAGGACCTGGTGAATCTACTCCTCAATTAGGCCTCGTCTGGACCTTGTGACTCTTTTCCCACCTGGAATCAATGGGACATGGTTACTCTGTTCCCCAGCTGGGCCTCACGTGGACATGATAACTTTGCTCCACACTTTTGCCTCAACTGGTCCTGATGACTCTGGTCCCCCCACCTAGGCCTCAATCTGGACCTGGTGACTGTGGTCCCCACCTGGGTCTCACCTGGACCTGGTGACTCTCTTTCCCACATGAACCACACCTGGACCTGGAACTGTGGTGTTTTTGTAGACCTCACATTTACCTGGTGACGCCGGTCCCCACTAGGGACTCACCTGTATCTGGTGACTCTGGCCTCCATGATGGCCTCACCTGGACCTGGTGAGTGGGTTTGCCACCAGGACCTCAACCATACCTGGTGACTCTATCACCACGTGGGCCTCTTGGATCTGGTGAATCTGGTCCTTACCTGGTCCTCTCCCACACCCGGACTCTGGTCACCACCTGGACCTAACCTGGACCTGGTGAATCTGGTCCCCATCTGGGCCTCACCCAGTCCTGGTGGCTTTGTTCCCCACCGGGACCTGATTGCTGTGGACTCTTTCTTGGCCACACCTGGAACTGGTGACTCTGATCCTATCTGCTCGTCACCCAGACCTGGTGACTCTGGTCCTCGCCTGGGCATCATTGGTACATGGTGACTCTGTTCTACACCTGAGCCTCACCTGGACATGATGACTCTGGAACCTCTCTGGGCCTCACCCTGACCTGGTGACTCTGGTCCCCATCTGAATGTCACCTGGACCAGGAGATTCTGGTACCCGTCTAGGCCTCAACCAGATATGGTGACTCTGGTCCTCAACTGGGCCTCACCTGGACCTAGTGAATATGATCCATCTTGGCCTCATTTGGACCTGGTGACTCTGGTCCCTACCTGGGCATCATAGGGATATGGTTTCACTGCATGGCCAGCAGGTTGGCCTCACCTGGACCTTGTAACTCTGGTCCCTACCTGTGCATCATCGGGACATGGTTCCTCTGCATGGCCTGCAGGTTGCCCTCACCTGGACCTGGTGAGTGGGGTTGACACCTGGGACTCACCCATGCCTGGTGACACAGATCCCCACGTGGGTCTTACTTGGACCTTGTGAATCTGGTCCTTACCTGGACCTCACCCGGAACTGGTAACTCTGGTCACCACCTGGGAATCACCTGGGCCTGGTGAATCTGGTCCCCATCTGGGCCTCACAAAGTCCTGGTCACTTTGTTCCCCACCTGGGCCTGATTGCTGTGGACTCCTTCTTGGCCTCACCTTGAACTGGTGACTCTGATCCTAACTGGGTCTCACCCAGATCTGGTGACTCTGGTCCTCACCTGTGGACCATTAAGACCTTGATACTTTGTTACACACCTGAGCCTCACCTGGACATGATGACTCTGGATCCCCTCTTGGCCTCAGCCTGACATGGTGACTCTGGTCCCCATCTGGATGTCACCTAGACCAGGTGAATCTGGTACCCCTCTAGGCCTCAACTTGACCTGGTGACTCTGGTCCTCAACTGGGCCTCACCGGGACCTAGTGAACATGCTCCCCACCTGCGCCTCATCTGGACCTGGTGACTCTGGTTCTACGTGGGCATCATCGGGACATGGTTACTCTATTCCTCTCTGGGACTGACCTAATCCTGGTAACTCTGGTCCTGACTTTGGCCTCTTCTCTACCAGGTGACTCTGGATCCACCTGGGTCTCACCTGTAACTGGTGACTCTGATCCAAATCATGGCCTCACCAGACCTGGTGACTGTGGTTCCCATCGGGACCTCACCTGGTCCTCATGTCTCTGGTCTCACCTGGGCCTCACCAGGACTTGGTGTTTCTCGTACCCACCTGGGTAGCATCAGGATATGGTTACACTGTTCACTAACAGTGACCCAGCCGGACCTATTATCTCTGGTCTTCACCTCGCCACACATGGACATGGTGACACTGGTTAACACCTGGATCTCACCTGGACATGGTGAGTCTGATCCCCACCTGGGCCTCAATGTAACTGGTGATTCTCGTTCCCACATGGACATCATGTGGACCTGCTGGCTGCACTGTTTCTAGCTTCTCATGCACCTCGTGACTCTGGTCCCCACCAGGGCCTCACCGGGAACTGTTGAGTGTGGTTGCCACCTGCACCTCACCTGGAATTTGCTGATTTTTGTCTGCCCCTGAGACTACCCTGGATCTGGTGACTGTGGTCCCCACCTGGGCTTCACCTGGATTTGGGGACTCCGGTCCCCATCTGGGCCTCACCTGGCCCTGATGACCATGGTCCTCAACTGGGCACAATTGGGACCCGGTGACTGTGTTCCACAACTGGAACTCACCTGGACCATGTGACTCTAGTCCCTCTCTGGGTCTCACCGTGCCCTAGTGACTGTGAATCCAACTTTGGCCTGACTTGGACCTGCTGACGCGGGTTACCACCTGCGCCTGACCTCGAACTGTTGACTCTGGTTCTTTCAAGGGCCTCCCCCGTACCTGGTGATGCTGGTCCCCACCTGAGCCTCACCTCACGTGGTGACTCTTGTCAACACCGGGGACTCACCTGGACCTGCTTACTGTGTTCCACACCTGGCCTCAAGTAGACTTGTTGACCATGGTCCCCAAGGCGGCCCCACATGTACCTGTTGCCTCTGATCCCCACCGGGGCCTCACGTGTACCTGGTAACTCTGGTCCTCACCTGGGCCTCATCTGGACCTAGTGACTCTGGTCCCCACCTGGGCTTCACCTGGATCTGGTGACTATGGTCCACACCTGGACCTCACCTGGATCTGGTGACACTGGTCCTCAGTTTGCCCTCACCCAGACCTGGTGACACTTGTCCCCAGCTATGCTCAATTCGCCCTGATGAATCTGGTCCTCAGGTGGGCCTCACATGGATCTGGGACTCAGCTGGTTAGAGTGGCTCTTGTTCCCACAAGGATCTCACCTGATACTAGTGACTTTGGTCTTATTGTATGCCTCACCAGGACCTAGTGATTCTGTTCCCCATCTGGGCCTGCATGGGCCTAGTGACTCTGGTCCTGACCCAGGCATCATTGGGACCTGGATACTCTCTTATATACCTGGGCCTCACCTGGATCTGGTGACTCTGGCCTGCAGATTGGCCTCACCTGGACTTTGTTAGTGGGATGCCACGTGGGTCTTACCCATACATGGTGACTCAGGTCCCCACGTGGGTCTCTTGCACCTGGTGAATCTGGTCCTTACCTGGTCTTCTCCCCGACCCGGGGAATCTGGTCACAACCTGGGCCTCACCTGGACCTGGTGAATCTGGCCCCCATCTGGGCCTAACACAGTCCTGGTGACTATGTTCCTCACCTGGACCTGATTGCTCTGGACTCTTTCTTGACCTAACCTGGAACTGGTGACTCTGATCCTATCTGTGGGTCACCCAGACCTGTTGACTCTGGTCCTCACCTGAGCATCATTGGTACCTGGTAAATCTGTTCCACACCTGAGCCTAACCTGGACATGATGTCTCTGGGACCTCTCTGGGTCTCAACCTGACCTGGTGATCTGATCCCCATCTGGATGTCACCTGGACCAGGTGATTCTGGTACCCCTCTAGGCCTCAACCAGTTCTGGTGACTCTTGTCCTCAACTGGGCCTCACCTGGACCTAGTGAATATGCTCCATCTGGGCCTCATTTGGACCTGGTGACTCTGGTCACTCACTGGGCATCATCGGGAAATTGTTCCACTGCATGGCCTGCTGGTTGGCCTCACCTGGACCTGGTAACTCTGGTCCCTACCTGTGCATCATCGGGACATGGTTCCTCTGCATGGCCTGCAGGTTGGCCTCAACTTGACCTGGTGAGTGGGGTTCCCACGTGGGTCTTACCCATGCCTGGTGACACAGGTCCCCACGTGGGCCTCACTTGGATCTGGTGAATGTGGTCCTTACCTAGTCCTCACCCGGAACTGGTAAATCTAGTCACCACCTGGGCATCACCTAGTCCTGGTGACTTTGTTCCCCACCTGGTCCTGATTGCTGTGGACACCTTCTTGGCCTCACCTGGAAGTGGTAATTCTGATCCTAACTGGGCCTCACCCAGATCTGGTGACTCTGGTCCTCACCTGTGGACCATTATGACCTGGATACTCTGTTCCACACCTGAGCCTCACCTGGACATGATGACTCTGGATCCCCTCTGGGCCTCACCCTGACATGGTTACTCTGTTCCCCATCTGGATGTCACCTAACCAGGTGAATCTGGTACCCCTCTAGGCCTCAACCAAACCTGGTGACTCTAGTCCTCAACTGGGTCTGCCCGGGACCTAGTGAATATGCTCCCCAACTGCGCCTCATCTGGACATGATGACTCTGGTTCTACGTGGGCATCATCGGGACATGGTTACACTATTCCCTACTGGGAGTGACCTGATCCTTGTAACACTGGTCTGACTTTGGCATTTTCTGTAGCAGGTGACTCTGGCTCCACCTGGGCCTCACCAGTAACTGGTGACTCTTATCCTAAGCATGGCCTCACCTGACTTGGTGACTCTGGTCCCCATTAGGATGTAACCTGGACCAGGTGATTCTGGTACCCCTCTAGGCCTCAACCAGTTCTGGTGACTCTGGTCCTCAATTGGCTTCACCTGGACCTAGTGAATATGCTCCATCTGGGCCTCATTTGGACCTGGTGACTGTCGTCCCTGCCTGGGCATCATCGGGACATGGTTCCGCACATGGCCTGCAGGTTGGCCTCACCTGGACCTGGTGAGTGGGATTGCCACCTGTGGCTAACCCATACCTGGTGACTCAGGTGCCCACGTGGGCCTCTTGGACCTGGTGAATCTGGTCCTTACCTCTTCTTCTCCCAACCTGGGTACTCTGTTCATCACCTGGGCCTCACTTGGACAAGGTGAACTGGTCCCCATCTGGGCCTCACCCAGTCCTGGTTACTTTGTTCCCCACCTGGAACTGATTGCTGTGGACTCTTTCTTTGCCTCACCTGGAACTGGTGACTCTGATCCTATCTGCGCGTCACCCAGATCTGGTGACTCTGGTCCTCATCTGGGCATCATTGGTACCTGGTGACTCAGTTCCACACCTGAACCTCACCTGGACATGATGACTCTGGAACCTCTCTGGGCCTCACCCTGTCCTGGTGACTCTGGTCCCCATCTGGATGTCACCTTGACCAGGTGATTCTGGTACCCCTCTGAGCCTCAACCAGATCTGGTGACTCTGGTCCTCTACTGGGCCTCACCTGGACCTAGTGAATATGCTCAATCTGGGCCTCATTTGGACCTGGTGACTCTGGTCCCTACCTGGGCATCATCGGGACATGGTTCCACTGCATGGCCTGCAGGTTGGCATCACCTGAACCTGGTAACTCTGGTTCCTACATGTACATCATCGGGACACGGTTCCTCTGCATGGCGCGAAGGATGGCCTCTCCTGGACCTGGTGAGTTTGGTTGCAACCTGTTCCTCACCCGTACCTGGGGACACAGGTCCCTGCTTGGGCCTCTTGGACCTGGTGAATCTGGTCCTTAACTGGTCGTCTCCCAGCCCCGGGTTCTCTGGTCACCACCTGGGCCTCACCTGGACCTGGTGAATCTGGTCACCATCTGGGCCTCACCCAGTCCTGGTGACTTTGTTCCCCACCTGAATCTGATTGCTGTGGACTCTTTCTTGGCCTCACCGGGAACTGGTGACTCTGATCCTATCTGCGCATTACCCAGACCTGGTGACTCTGCTCCTCACCTCGGCATCTTTGGTACGTGGTGACTCTGTTCCACACCTGAGCCTCACCTGGACATGATGACTCTGGAACCTCTCTGGGCCTCATCCTGACCTGGTGACTCTGGTCCCCATCTGGATGTCACCTGGACCAGGTGATTCTGGTACCCCTCTAGGCCTCAACCAGGCCCTGTGACTCTGGTCCTCCATTGGACCTCACCTGGACCTAGTGAATATGCTCCATCTGGATCTCATTGGACCTGATGATTCTGATCCCTACCTGGGCATCATCGGGACATGGTTCCACTGCATGGACTTCAGGTTGGCCTCACCTGGACCTGATAACTCTGGTCCCTACCTGGGCATCATCGGGACATGGTTCCGCTGCATGGCCTGCAGGTTGGCCTCACCTGGACCTGGTAACTCTAGTCCCTACCTGGGCATCATCGGGACATATTTCCTCTGCATGGCCTGCAGGTTGGCCTCACCTGGACCTGGTGAGTGGGGTTGCCACCTGGGCCTCACTCATACCTGGTGACAAAGGCCCCACGTGACCCACACTTGGACCTGGTGAATCTGGTCCTTACCTGGTCCTCTACTAGACCCGGGGATTCCGGTCACCACCTGGACCTCACCTGGACGTGGTGAGTGAATCTGGTCTCCATCTGGGCCTCACCCATTCCTGGTGACTTTGTTCCCCACCTGGACCTGATTGCTGTGGACTCTTTCTTGGCCTTACCTGGAACTGGTGGCTCTGATCCTATCTGAGCGTCACCGAGACCTGGTGACTCTGGTCCTCACCTGGGCATCATTGGTACCTGGTGACGCTGTTCCACACCTGAGCCTCACCTGGACATGATGACTCTGGAACCTCTCTGGGCCTCAACCTGACCTGGTGACTCTTGTCCCCATCTGGATGTCAACTGGACCAGGTGATTCTTGTACCACTCTAATACTCAACCAGATCTGGTGACTCTGGTCCTCAACTGGGCCTCACCTGGACCTAGTGAATATGCTCCAACTGGGCCTCATTTGGACCTGGTGACTCTGCTCCCTTCCTGGGCATCATCGGGACATGGCTCAGCTGCATGGCCTTCAGGTTGGCCTCACCTGGACCTGGTAACTCTGGTCCCTACCTGGGCATCATCGGGACATTGTTCCTCTACATGGCCTGCAGGTTGGCCTCACATGGAGCTGGTGAGTGGGGTTGGCACCTGGGCCTCACACATACATGGTGACACAGCTCCCCCGTGGGCCCAGTTTGACCTGGTGATTCTCGTCCTTACCTGGTCCTCACCCGTACCTGGTAACACTGATCACCATCTGGGAATCACCTGGACCTGGTGAATCTGGTCCCCATCTGGGCCTCACCCAGTCCTGGTGACTTTGTTCCCCTCTGGACCTGATTGCTGTGGACTCCTTCTTGGACTCAACTGGAAGTGGTGACTCTGATCCTACCTGGGCCTCACCCAGATCTGGTGACTCTGGTAATCACCTGTGGACCATTATGACCTGGATACTCTGTTAAACACCTGAGCCTCACCAAGACATGATGACTTTGGATCCCCTCGGGGCCTCACCCTGACATGTGACACTGGTCCCCATCTGGATGTCACCTAGACCAGGTGAATCTGGTACCCCTCTAGGGCTCAAATAGACCTGGTGACACTGGTCCTCACCTGGGTGTCACCGAGACCTAGTGAATATGCTCCCCACCTGCGCCTCATCTGGACCTGGTGACGCTGGGTCTACCAGGGCATCATCGGGACATGGTTACTCTGTTCCCCACTGGGAATGACCTGATCCTGGTAACTCTGGTCCTGATTTTGGCCTCTTCTCTACCAGGTGACTCAGGCTCCACCTGGGCCTCACCTGTAACTGGTGACACTGATCCAAAGCGTGGCCTCTCCTGACCTGGTGACTGTGGTCCCCATCGGGACCTCTCCTGGACCTCATGTCTCTGGTCCCACCTGGGCCTCACCAGGACCTGGTGTCTCTGGTACCCACCTGGGTAGCATCAGGATATGGTTACACTGTTCACTAACAGTGACCAAGCCGGACCTATTAACTCTGGTCTTCACCTGGACCACACCTGGACATGGTGACACTGGTTCCCACCTGGGTCTCACCTGGAAATGGTGAGTCAGATACCCACCTGGTCCTAACCTATAACTGGTGATTCTCGTTCCCACATGGCATCATGTGGACCTGGTGGCTGCGGTGTTTCTAGTTTGTCATGTACCTTGTGACACTGGTCCACACCAGGGCCTCACCGGGACCTGGTGATTGTGTTTGCCACCTGCACCTCACCTGGACCTGGTGATTCTGGACTGCACCTGAGACTACCCTGGATCTGGTGACTGTGGTCCCCACCTGGGCTTCACCTGGATTTGGGGACTCTGGTCCCCATCTGAGCCTCACCTGGCCCTGTTGACCATGGTCCTCAACTGGCCAAAATTGGAACGCGGTGACTGTGTTCCACAACTGGACCTCACCTGGACCACGTGACTCTGGTGCCCCTCTGGGTCTCACCGTTCCCTAGTGACTGTGAACCCCACTTTCCCCTTACTTGGACCTGCTGACCCTGGTTGAAACCTGCGCCTGAAATCGAACTGTTGACTCTGGTTCTTTCAAGGGCCTCCCCTGTACCTGGTGTTCCTGGTCCCCAACTGGGCTTCACATGGATCTGGTGACTCAGGTCCCCACCTGGACTTCACCTGGATCTGGTGATCCTGGTCCCCACCTGGGTATCACTTGGACGTGGTGACTCTTGTCACCACCGGGGACTCACCTGGACCTGGTTACTGTGTTCCACACATGGGCCTCAAATACAACTGTTGACCATGGTCCCCAAGGCGGCCTCACATGGAGCTGTTGCCTCTGATTCCCACCGTGGCCTCACGTGTACCTGGTAACTCTGGTCCTCACCTGGGCCTCATCTGGACCTAGTGACTCTGGTCCCCACCTGGGCTTCACTTGGATCTGTTGACTCTGGTCCCCACCGGGACTTCACCTGGATCTGGTGACTCTGGTCCCCACCTGGACCTCTCCTGGACCTGGTGACTCTCTTTCCATCATGGACCTCACCTGGATCTGGTGACTCTGGTCCTCAGTTTGGTCTAACATGGACCTGGTGTCTCTCGTCCCCACTTGGACCTAACTCAGAACTGCTGAATCTTGCCCCACCTAGGCCGCACGCAGACCTGGTGACTCTTGTCCCCAGCTATGCCTCAATTCGACCTGATGAATCTGGTCCTCACGTGGGCCTCACATGGACCTGGGACTCAGCTGGATAGAGTGGCTCTGGTTCCCACAAGGGGCTCACCTGATACTGCTGACTGTGGTCTTATTCTATGGCTCACCAGGACCAAGTGATTCTGTTCCCCATTTGGGCCTGCATGGCCCTATTGACTCTGGTCCTCACCAAGGCATCATTGGGACCTGGATACTCTATTCCACACCTGGGCCTCACTTTGACCAGGGAACTCTGGTCCCATTCTGGGCCTCAAACTAAACTGGTTACTCTGGTTCCCCCTCTGGGCCTCACCCTTACCTGGTGACGCTGGTCACCCCTTGGGCTTAACCTGGGCCTGGTGAATCTGGTCCTTAGCTGGTCCTCACATGGATCTGGTGACTGGTCGCCACCTGGGCCTCACCTGGACTTGTGAATCCTGTTGCCACCTGTGACTCACCGGGACCTTGTGACTCTTTTCCCACCTGGCATCAATGGGACATGGTTACGCTGTTCCCCACCTGGGCCTCACCTGGACATGATAACTTTGCTCCACACTTTTACCTCAACTGGTCCTGATGACTCTGGTCCCCCCACCTAGCCCTCAATCTGGACCTGGTGACTGTGGTCCCCACCTGGGTCTCACCTGGACCTGGTGTCTCTCGTTCCCACATGACCACACCTGGACTTGGTGACTGTGGTGTTCTTGTAGACGCACATATACCTGGTGACTCCAGTCCCCACTAGGGCCTCACGTGGATCTGGTGACTCTGGCCTGAAGGTTGGCCTCACCTGGACCTGGTGAGTGGGGTTGCCACCCCGTACCTTGTGACAGTTCCCCACGTGGGCCTCTTGGACCTGGTGAAACTGGTCCTTACCTGGTTCACTCCCAGACCCAGGGACTCTGGTCACCACCTGGGCCTCACCTGGACCTGTTGAATCTGGTCCCCATCTGGGCCTCACCCAGTCCTGGTGACTGTTTTCCCCACCTGGACCTGATTGCTGTGGACACTTTCTTGGCCTCACCTGGAACTGGTGACTCTGATCCTATGTGCGCGTCACCCAGATCTGGTCACTCTGGTCCTCACCTGTGGACCACTATGACCTGGACACTGTGTTCCCCACCTGAGCCTCACCTGGACATGTTGACTCTGGAGCCCCTCTGGGCCTCACCCTGACCTGGTGACTCTGGTCCCCATCTGGATGTCACCTGTACCGGGTGATTCTGTTACCCCTCTAGGCCTCAACCAGATCTGGTGACTCTGGTCCTCAACTGGGCCTCACCTGGACCTAGTGAATATGCTCCATTTGGGCCTCATTTGGACCTGGTGACTCTTGTCCCTTCCTGGGCATCATCGGGACATGGCTCCACTGCATGAACCGCAGGTTGGCCTCACCTTGACCTGGTAACTCTGGTCCCTACCTGGGCATCATCGGGACATGGTTCCACTGCATGGCCTGCAGGTTGGCCTCACCTGGACCTGGTAACTCTAGTCCCTACCTGGGCATCTTCGGGACATGGTTCCTTGCATGGCCTGCAGGTTTACCTCACCTGGACCTGGTGAGTGGGGTTGACACCTGGGCCTCACCCATGCCTGGTGACACAGGTCCCCACGTGGGTCTCACTTGGACCTGGTGAATCTGGTCCTTACCTGGACCTCACCCGGACCTGGTAACTCTGGTCACCACCAGGGAATAACCTGGACCTGGTGAATCTGGTCCCCATCTGTGCCTCACCCAGTCCTGGTGACTTTGTTCCCCACCTGGGCCTGATTGCTGTGGACTCCTATGGCCTCACCTTGAACTGGTGACTCTGATCCTAACTGGGTCTCACCCAGATCTGGTGACTCTGGTCCTCACCTGTGGACCATTATGACCTGGTTACCCTGTTCCACACCTGGGCCTCAAGTAGACCTGTTGACCATGGTCCCCAAGCCGGCCTCACATGGACCTGTTGCCTCTGATCCCCACCGGGGCCTCACGTGTATCTTGTAACTCTGGTCCTCACCTGGGCCTCATCTGGACCTAGAGACTCTGGTCTCCACCTGCGCTTCACCTGGTTCTGGAGACTCTGGTCCCCATCTGGACTTCACCTGGATCTGGTGACTCTGGTCCCAATCTGGACCTCTCCTGGACTTGGTGTCTCTCTTGCCCACTTTGACCTAACTCAGAACTGCTGAATCTTGCCCCACCTATTATGCACCCAGACCTGGTGAGTCTTGTCCCTAGCTATTCCTCAATTCGACCTGATGAATCGTGTCTCACATGGACCTCACATGTACCTGGGACTCAGCTGGAAAGAGTGGCTTTGGTTCCCACAAGGGGCTCACCTGATACTGCTGACTGTGGTCTTATTCTATGCCTCACCAGGACCTAGTGATTCTGTTCCCCATCTGGGCCTGCATGGCCTTAGTGACTCTGGTCCTCACCCAGGCATCATTGGGACCTGGATACTCTATTCCACACCTGGGCCTCACTTTGACAAGGGACCGCTGGTCCCATTCTGGGCCTCAAACTAAACTGGTTACTCTGGTTCCCCCTCTGAAACTCACCCTTACCTGGTGACTCTGGTCACCCTTTGGGCTTCACCTGGGCCTGGTGTATATGATCCTTAGCAGGTCCGCACCTGGATGGTGATTAGTCGGCACCTGGGCCTCACCTGGACTTGGTGAATCCTGTTGCCACCTGCGCCTCACCTGGTACTTGTAGCTGTGGTCCCACCTGGACCTCACCTGGATCTGGTTGCTCTGGTTCCCATATGGGGCTCCCCTGGACCTGGTTCCTGTGGTCTCCATATGGCCTCACCTGGATCACAATGACTCTGATCCATATTTGGGCCTCTCCTGGACCTGTTGACTCTGGTCCTTACCTGGGCATCATTGGGACCTGGATACTCTCTTATATACTTGGGCCTCACCTGGACCTGGTAACTGTGGTCCCACCTGCGCCTCACCTGGACGAGGTGACGGGTTCCCACAGGGCCCTCACTTGGACCTGGTGACTCAGGTCCTCATATGGGCATATTGGGACCTTGTTTCTCAGTTCCACATCGGGGCTCACCTGGACCTAGTGACTCTCTTTCCCCTCTGGGCCTCAGCCTTACATGGTGACTCTGGTCCCCATCTGGATATCACCAGAACCGGGTGACTCTGGTCCCACTCTGGGAATCACCCAGAGCTGGGGACACTGGTCCTTAACTGGATCTCAACAGTACCTGTTGAATCTACTCCTCACTTAGGTCTCGTCTGAACCTTGTGACTCTTTTCCCACCTGGCATCAACGGGACATGGTTACTCTGTTCCCCAGCTGGGCCTCACGTGGACATGATAACTTTGCTCCACACTTTGGCCTCAACTTGTCCTGATGACTCTGTTCCCCCCACCTAGGCCTCAATCTGGACCCGGTGACTGTGGTCCCCACCTGGATCTCACCTGGACTTGGTGACTCTCGTTCCCACATGAACCACACCTGGACCTGGTGACTGTGGTGTTCTTGTAGACTCACATTTACCTGGTAACTCCGGTCCCAACTAGGGCCTCACCTGGATCTGGTGACTCTGGCCTGCAGGTTGGCCTCACCTGGACTTGGTGAGTGGGGTTGCCACCTGGGCCTCACCCATACCTGGTGACTCAGGTCCTCACGTGGGCCTCACTTGGACCTGGTGAATCTGGTCCTTACCTGGTCCTCTGACAGACAAGGGGACTCTGGTCACCACCTGGACCTCACCTGGACCTGGTGAATCTGTTCCTCATCTTGGCCTCACCGAGTCCTGGTGACTTTCTTCCCCACTTGGACCTGATTGCTGTGGACTCTTTTTGCCTCACCTGGAACTGGTGACTCTGATCCTATCTGCGCGTCACCCAGATCTGGTGACTCTGGAACTCACCTGGGCATCATTGGTACCTGATTACTCTGTTCCACACCTGAGCCTCACCTGGACATGATGACTCTGTAACCTCTCTGGGCCTTACCCTGACCTGGTGACTCTGGTCCCCATCTGGATGTCAGCTGGACCAGGTGATTCTGGTACCCCTCTAGGCCTCAACCAGATCTGGTGACTCTGGTCCTCAACTCGGCCTCACCTGGACGTAGTGAATATGCTCCATCTGGGTCTCATTTAGACCTGGTGACTCTGGTCCCTACCTGGGCATCATCGGGACATGGTTCCACTGCATTGCATGCAGGTTGGCCTCACCTGGACCTGGTGAGTGAGGTTGCCACCTGGTTCTCCCCATAACTGGTGACACAGGTCCCACGTGGGCTTCACTTGGACCTGGTGAATCTGGTCCTTACCTGATCCACACCCAGAACTGGTAACCCTTGTCACCACCTGGGAATCACCTGGACCTGTTGAATCTGGTCCCCATCTGGGACTCACCCAGTCCTGGTGACTTTGTTCCCCACCTGGACCTGATTGCTGTGGACTAATACTTGGCCTCACCTGGAACTGGTGACTCTGAACCTACCTGGGCCTCACCCAGATCTGGTGACTCTGGTCCTCACCTGTGGACATTATGACCTGGATACTCTGCTCCACACCTGAGCCTCACCTGGACATGATGACACTGGAACCTCTCTGGGCCTCACCCAGACCTGGTGACCCTGGTGCGCATCTGGATGTTACCTGGACCTGGTGATTCCTGTACCCCTCAAGTCTCAACCAGATCTAGTGACTCTGGTCCTAAACTGGGCCTCACCTGGACCTAGTGAATATGCTCCATCTGGGCCTCATGTGGACCCGGTGACTCTGGTCCCTCGCTGGGTATCATCGGGACATGGTTCCACTGCATGGCCTGCAGGTTGGCCTCACCTGGACCTGGTAACTCTGGTCCCTACCTGGGCATCATCGGGACACGCTTCCTCTGCATTGCCTGCAGGTTGGCCTCACCTGGACCTGGTGAGTGTGGTTGCCACCTGGGCCTCACTCATACCTGGTGACAAAGGCCCCACGTGGGCCTCACTTGGACCTGGTGAATCTGGTCCTTACCTGCTCCTCACCCGGAATTGCTAACTCTGGTCACTACCTGGGAATCACCTGGGTCTTGTGAATCTGGTCCCCATCTGGGCCTCACCCAGGCTTGGTTACTTTGATCCCCACCTGGACCTGATTGCTGTGGACTCCTACTTGGCCTCACTTGGAACTGCTGACTCTGATCCTTACTGGGCCTCACCCAGATCTGGTGACTCTGGTCCTCACCTGTGGAGCATTATGACCAGGATACTCTGTTCCACACCTGAGCCTCACCTGGACATGATGACTCTGGATCCCCTTTGGGCCTCACCCTGACATGTTGAGTCTGGTCCCCATCTGGATGTCACCTAGACCGGGGGAATCTGGTACACCTCTAGGCCTCAACTTGACCTGGTGACTCTGGTCCTCAACTGGGCCACACCGGGACCTAGTGATTATGCTCCCCACCTGCGCCTCATCTGGTCCTGGCTACTCTGTTTCAACCATGGGAATCATTGGGACATGGTTACTCTATTCCCCACTGGGACTGCCCTGATCCTTGTAACTCTGTCCTGACTTTGGCCTCTTCTATACCAGGTGACTCTGGCTCCACCTGGGCCTCACCTGTAACTGGTGACACTGATTCTAAGCATGGCCTCACCTGACATGGTGACTGTGGTTCCCATCGGGACCTCAACTGGACCTCAGGTCTCTGGTCCCTTCTCGGGGTCACCAGGACCTGGTGTCTCTGGTACCCACCTGTGTAGCATCAGGATATCGTTACACTGTTCACTAACAGTGACCCAGCCGGACCTATTAACTCTAGTCTTCACCTGGACCACACCTGGTCATGGTGACACTGGATCCCACCTGGGTCTCAATTGGACATGGTGAGTCGGATCCCCATCTGGTCCTCAGCTGTAACTGGTGATTCTTGTTCCCACATGGACATCATGTGGACCTGGTGGCTGCAGTGTTTCTAGCTTCTCATGTACCTCGTGACTCTGGTCCTCACCAGGGCCCCACCCGATCCTGGTGAGTGTGGTTGCCACCTGCACCTCACCTGGACCTGGTGATTCTGGTGTGCACCTGAGACTACCCTGGATCTGGTGACTGTGGTCCCCACCTGGGCTTCGCCAGGATTTGGGGACTCCAATCCCAATCTTGGCCTCACCTGGCCCTGTTGACCATGGTCCTCAACTGGGCAAAATTGGGATCCGGTGACTGTGTTCCACAACTGGACCTCACCTGCACCAGGTGACTCTGGTCCCTGTCTGGGTCTCACCGTGCCCTAGTGACTTTGAACCTCACTTTGACCTGACTTGGACCTGCTGACCCTGGTTGCCACCTGCACCTGAACTCGAACTGTTGTCTCTCGTTCTTTAGGGCCTCCCTTTTACCTGGTGATCCTGGTCCCCACCTGGGCCTCACCTGGATGTGGTGACACTTCGCACCACCGGGGACTCACCTGGACCTGCTTACTGTGTTCCACACCTGGGCCTCAAGTACACCTGTTGACCATTTCCCCAAGCCGGCCTCACATGGACCTGTTGCCTCTGATCCCAACCGGGGCCTCACGTGTACCTGGTAACTCTGGTCCTCACCTGGGCCTCATCTGGACCTAGTGACTCTGGTCACCACCTGGGCTTCACCTGGATCTGGTGTCTCTGGTCCCCTCCTGGATTTCACCTGGATCTGGTGACTCTGGTCGCCACATGGACCTCTCCTGGACGTGGTGACTCTCTTTCCAACATGGACCTCAGCTGGATCAAGTGACTCTGGTTCTCCCTTTGGCCTAACCTGGACCTGGTGTCTCTCGTCCCCACTTTGACCTAACTCAGAACTACTGAATCTTGCCTCACCTAGGCCGCACCCAGACCTGTTGACTCTTGACCCCAGCTATGCCTCAATTCGACCTGATGAATCTGGTCCTCACGTGGGCCTCACATGGACCTGGGAATCACCTGGATACAGTGGCTCTGGTTCCCACAAGGGGCTCACTTGATACTGGTGACTTATTCACCAGTGGTCTTATTCTATGCCTCACCAGGACCTAGTGATTCTGTTCCCCATCTGGGCTTTCATGGCCCTAGTGACTCTCGTCCTCACCCAAGCATCATTGGGACCTGGATACTCTATTCCACACCTGGGCATCACTTTGTCCAGGGACCTCTGGTCCCATTCTGGGCCTCAAACTAAACTGGTTACTCTGGTTCACACTCTGGTCCTCACCCTTACCTGGAAAATCTGGTCACCCCTTGGGATTCACTTGGGCCTGGTGAATCTGGTTATTATCTGGTCCGCACCTGGATCTGGTGACAGGTCACCACGTGGGCCTCACCTGGACTTGGTGAATCATGTTGCCACCTGCGCCTCAACTGGACCTTGTGACTGTGGTCCCTCCTGGACCTCACCTGGATCTGGTGGCTCTGGTTCCCATATGGGGCTCTCCTGGACCTGGTTCCTGTGGTCTCCATCTGGCCTACCTGGAACACAATGACTCTGATCCATATTTGGGCCTCTCCTGGACCTGTTGACTCTGGTCCTTACCTGGGCATCATTTGGACCTGGATACTCTCTTATGTACCTGGGCCTCACCAGGACCTGGTTACTGTGGTCCCACCCCTGCCTCACCTGGACGGGGTGACTGGTTCCCACAGAGACATCACCTCGACCTGGTGACTCAGGTCCTCATATGGGAATCTTGGGACCTGGTTTCACAGTTCCACATTGGGGCCTCAGCTGGACCTAGTGAATCTCGTCCCCCACTGGGCCTCACCCTGACTTGTGACACTGGTCCCCACCTGGATATCAACAGAACCGGGTGACACACCCGGAGCTGGGGACACTGGTCCTCAGCTGGGCCTCAACAGGACCTGGTGAATCTACTCCAAACTTAGGCTTCGTCTGGACCTTGTGACTCTTTTCCCACCTGGGATCAATGGTATATGGTTACTCTGTTCCCCACCTGGGCCTCACCTGGACATGATAACTTTGCTGCACACTTTGGTCTCAACTGGTCTTGATGACTCTCGTCCCCCAACCTAGGCCTCAATCTGGACCTGGTGACTGTCGTCCCCACCTCGGTCTCACCTGGAACTGGTGACTCTCGTTCCCACATGAACCACACCTGGACCTGGTGACTGTGGTGTTCTTGTAGACTCACTTTTACCTGCCTTCTCCGGTGCCGACAAGGGCCTCACGTGGATCGGGTGACTTTGGCATGCAGGTTGGCCTCACCTGGACATGGTGAGTGGGGTTGCCACCTGGGCCTCACCCATACTCGGTGAGTCAGGTCCCCTCGTGGGCCTCTTGGACTTGGTAATCTGGTCCTGACCTGGTCGTCTCCCAGCCCCGGGGTCTCTGGTCACCACCTGAGCCTACCTGGATATGGTGAATCTGATCCCCATCTGGGCCTCACCCAGGCCTGTTGACTTGTTCCCCACCTGTATCTGATTGCTGTGGACTCTTTCTTCGCCTCACCTGGAACTGGTGACTCTGATCCTATCTGCCCGTCACCGAGACCTGGTGACGCTGGTCCTCACCTGGGCATTTTTGGTACCTGGTGACTCTGTTCCACACCTGAGCCTCACCTGGACATGATGACTCTGGAACCTCTCTGGGCCTCATCCTGACCTGGTGACTCTGGTCCCCATCTGGAAGTCACCTGGACAAGGTGATTCTCGTACCTCTCTAGACCTCAACCAAGTCTGGTGACTCGGTCCTCCACTGGACCTCACCTGGACCTAGTGAATATGCTCCATCTGGGCCTCATTGGACCTGGTGATTCTGGTCCCTACCTGGGCATTATCGGGACATGGTTCCACTGCATGGCCTGTAGGTTGGCCTCACCTGGACCTGAGAACTCTAGTCCCTACCTCGGCATCATCGGGACAGGGTTCCTCTGCATGGCCTGCATGTTGGCCTCACCTGGACCTGGTGAGTGGGGTTGTCCTCTGGGTCTCACACATGCCTGGTGACACAGGTCCCCACGTGGGCCTCACTTGGACTTGGTGAATCTGGTCCTTACCTGGTCCTCACCCGGAACTCGTAACTCTGGTAACCACTTGGGAATCACCTGGACCTGGAGAATCTGGTCCCCATCCGGGCCTCATCCAGTCCTGGTGACTTTGTTCCCCACCTGGACCTGATTGCTGTGGACTCCTTCTTGGCCTCACCTGGAACTGGTGACTCTGATCTTAACTGGGCCTCACCCAGATCTGGTGACTCTGTTCCTTCCTGTGGACCATTATGACCTGGATACTCTGTTCCACACCTGAGCCTCACCTGGACATGATGACTCTAGATCCCCTCTGGGCCTCAGCCTGACATGATGACTCAGGTCCCCATCTGGATGTCACCTAGACCAGGTGAATCTGGTATCCCTCTAGGCCTCAACTTGACCTGGTAAATCTGGTCCTCACTTGGACTCACCGGGACCTAGTGAGCATGCTCCCCACCTTCGCATCATCTGGACGTGTTGACTCTGGTTCTCCCTGGGCATCATCGAGACATGGTGACTCTATTCCCCACTGGGACTGACCTGATCCTGGTAACTCTGGTCCTGACTTTGGCCTCTTCTGTACCAGGTGACTCTGGCTCCACCTGGGCCTCACCTGTAACTGGTGACTCTGATCCTAAGCATGGCCTCACCTGACCTGGTGACTGTGGTTCCCATCGGGACCTCACCTGGACCTCATGTCTCTGGTCCCACCTGGGCCACACCAGGACCCGGTGTCTCTGGTACCCACATGGGTAGCATCAGGATATGGTTACACTGTTCACTAATAGTGACCAAGCCAGACCTATTAATTCTGGTCTTCACCTGGGCCACACCTGGACATGGTGACACTGGTTCCAACCTGGGTATCACCTGGACATGGTGAGTCGGATCCCCACCTGGTCCTCACCTGTAACTGGTGATTCTCATTCCAGCATGGACATCACGTGGACCTGGTGGCTGCAGTGTTTCTAGCTTCTCATGTACCTCGTGACTCTGGTCCCCACCATGGCCTCACCGGGACCTGGTGAGTGTGGTTGCCACCTGCACCTCACCTGTACCTGGTGATTCAGGTCTGCACCTGAGACTACCCTGGATCTGGTGACAGTGGTCCCCACCTGGGCTTCACCTGGATCTGGTGACTCTGGTCCCCACCTGAGCTTCACCTGGATTTGGGGACTCTTGTCCCCATCTGGGTCTCACCTGGCCCTGTTGACCATGGTCCTCAACTGGGCAAAATTGGGACCCGGTGACTGTGTTCCACAACTGGACCTCACCTGGACCAGATGACTCTGGTCCGCCTCTCGGTCTCACCGTGCCCTAGTGACTGTGAACCCCACTTTGGCCTATCTTGGCCCTTCTGACCATGGCTGCCACCTGCGCCTGACCTGGAAATGTTGACTCTGGTTCTTTCCAGGGACTACTTGGACCTGGTGATCCTGGTCCCCACCTGGGCCTCTCCTGGACGTGATGAAAATTGTCACCACCGGGGACTCACCTGGACTTGGTTACTGTTTTCCAAACCTGGGCCTCAAATAGACCTGTTCACCAAGGTCCCCAAGCCGGCCTCACAAGGACCTGTTGCCTCTGATCCCCACCGGGGCCTCACGTGTATTTCGTAACTCTGGTCCTCACCTGGGCCTCATCTGGACCTAGTGACTCTGGTCCACACCTGGGCCTCACATGGATCTGGTGACTCTGGTCCCCACCTGGAAGTCACCTGGATCTGGTGACTCTGGTCCCCACATGGACCTCTCCTGGACCTGGTGACTCTCTTTCCAACATGGACCTCACCTGGATCTGGTGACTCTGGTCCTCAGTTTGGCCTCACCTGGACCTGGTGTCTCTCGTCCCCACTTTGACGTAACTCAGAACTGCTGAATGTTGCCCCACCTAGGCCACACCCAAACCTGGTGACTCTTGTCCCCAGCTATGTCTCAATTCGATCTGATGAATCTGGTCCTCACGTGGGCCTCACATGGACCTGGGACTCAGCTGGACAGAGTGGCTCTGGTTCCCACAAGGGGTTCACCTGATACTGGTTACTGTGGTCTTATCCTATGCCTCACCAGGACCTAGTGATTCTGTTCCCCATCTGGGCCTGCATGGCCCTAGTGACTCTGGTCCTCACCCAGGTGTCATTGTTACCTGGATACTCTATTCCACACCTGGGCCTCTCTTTGACCAGGGACCTCTGGTCCCATTCTGGGCCTCAAACTAAACTGGTTACTCTGGTCCCCCCTCTGGGCCTCACCCTGCCCTGGTGACTCTGGTCACCCGTTGGGCTTCACTTGGGCCTGGAGAATCTGGTCCTTATCTGTTCCGCACCTGGATCTGGTGACTGGTCGCCACCTGGGCCTCACCTGGACTTGGTGAATCCTGTTGCCTCCTGCACCTCACCTGGACCTTGTGACTGTGGTCCAACCTGGACCTCACCTGGACGAGGTGACTGGTTCCCACAGGGACCTCACCTGGACCTGGTGACTCAGGTCCTCATATGGGCTTCATGGGACCTGGTTTCTCAGTTCCACATCGGGGCCTCATCTGGACCTAGTGATTCTCGTCCCCCTCTGGGCCTCACCCGGACGTGGTGATTCTGGTCCCCACCTGGATATCACCAGAACCGGGTGACTCTGGTCCCCCTCTGGGACTCACCCGGAGCTGGGACACTGGTCCTCAGCTGATCCTCAACAGGACCTGGTGAATCTACTCCTCAATTAGGCCTCGTTCGGACCTTGTGACTTTTTCTCACCTGACATCAATGGGACATGGTTATTCTGTTCCCCACCTGGGCGTCACCTGGACATGATAACTTTGCTCCACACTTTGGCCTCACTGGTCCTGATGACTCTCGTCCCCCCACCGAGGCCTCAATCTGGACCTGGTGACTGTGGTCCCCACCTGGGTCTCACCTGGACCTGGTGACTCTCGTTCCCACATGAAACACACCTGGACCTGGTGACTGTTGTTTTGTTGTAGACTCACATTTACCTGGTGACTCCGGTCCCCACTAGGGCCTCACCTGGATCTGGTGACACTGGCGTGCAGGTTGGCCTCACCTGGACCTGCTGAGTGGGGTTGCCACCTGAGCTTCACCCATACCTGGTGACTCAGGAACCCACGTGGTTCTCTTGGACCTGGTGAATCTGGTCCTTACATTGTCCTCTCCCAGACCCGGGGATTCTGGTCACCTCCTGGGCCTCACCTGGACCTGGTGAATATGCTCCATCTGGGCCTCATTTGGACCTGGTGACTCTGGTCCCTCCCTCGGCATCATCGGGACACGGTTCCTCTGCATGGCGCGAAAGATGGCCTCTCCTGGACCTGGTGAGTATGGTTGCCACCTGTGCCTCACCCGTACCTGGGAACACAGGCCCACTCGTCGGCCTCTTGGACCTGGTGAATCTGGTCCTTACCTGGTCGTCTCCCATACCTGGGGTCTCTGGTCACCCCCTGGGCTTCACCTGGACCTGGTCAATCTGGTCCCCATCTGGGCATCACCCAGTCCTGGTGACTTTGTTCCCCACCTGGATGATTGCTGTGGACAATTTCTTGGCCTCACCTTGAACTGGTGACTCTGATCCTTTCTGCGCATTACCCAGACCTGGTGACTCTGGTTCTCACCTGGGCATCTTTGGTACCTGGTGACTCTGTTCCACACCTGAGCCTCACCTGGACATGTTAACTCTGGAACCTCTCTGGGCCTCATCCTGACCTAGTTAACATACTCCCCACCTGCGCCACATCTGGGCCTGGTGACTCTGGTTCTACCTGGGCATCACCGGGACATGGTTACTCTATTCCCAATTGGAGTGACCTGATCCTGGTAACTCTGGTCCTGACTTTGGCCTCTTCTGTACCAGTTGACTCTGGATCCACCTTGGGTTCACCGTTAACTGGTGACTCTGATCCTAAGCATGGCCTCACCTGACCTGGTGACTGTGGTTCCCATCGGGACCTCACCTGGACCTCATGTCTCTGGTCCCAACTGGGACTCACCAGGACCTGGTGTCTCTGGTACCCACCTTGGTAGCATCAGGATACGGTTACACTGTTCACTAACAGTGACCCAGCCGGACCTATTAACTCTGGTCTTCACCTGGGCCACACCTGGACATGTTGACGCTGGTTCCCACCTGGGTCACACCTGGACATGGTGAGTCGCATCCACAACTGGTCCTCCCCAGTAACTGGTGATTCTCGTTCCCACATGGACATCATGTGGACGTGGTGGCTGCAGTGTTTCTAGCTTCTCATGTACCTCGTGACTCTGGTCCCCACCAGGGCCTTACAGGGACCTGGTGAGTGTGGTTGCCACCTGCACCTCAAGTGGACATGGTCATTCTGGTCTTCACCTGACTACCCTGGATCTGGTGACTGTGGTCCCCACCAGGGCTTCACCTGCTTTGGGGACTACGGTCTCCATCTGGGCCTAACCTGGCCCTGTTGACCATGGTCCTCAACTGGGCAAAATTGGGACCCGGTGACTGTATTCCACAACTGGACCTCACCTGGACCAGGTGATTCTGGTCTCCCTCCGGGTCTCACCACGCCCTACTGATTGTGACCCAAGTTTGCCCTGACTTGGACCTGCTGACCCTGGTTGCCACCTGCGCCTGACCTCGAACTGTTGACTCTGGTACTTTCAAGGGCCTACCCTGTACCTTGTGATCCTGGTCCCCACCTGGGACTCACCTGGACGTGGTGACTCATGACACAACTGCGTACTCACCTGGACCTGCTTACTGTGTTCCACATCTGGGCCTCAAGTAGACTTGTTGACCATGGTCCCCAAGCCGGCCTCACATGACCTGTTGCCTCTGATCCCCACCGGGGCCTCACGTGTACCTGGTAACTCTGGCCCTCATCTGCGCCTCATCTGCACCTAGTTACTCTGGTCCCCACCTGGGCTTCACCTGGATCTGGTGACTCTGGTCCCCACCTGTACCTCACCTGGATCTGGTGACTCTGTTCCCCACCTGGACCTCTCCTGCACCTGGTGACTCTCTTTCCAACATGGACCTCACCTGGATCTGGTGACTCTGGTCCTCAGTTTGGCCTCACCTGGACCTTCTGTCTCTCGTCCCCACTTTACCCTAACTCTGAACTGCTGAATCTTGCCCCACCTAGGCCGCACAAAGACCTGGTGACTCTTGTCCCCAGCTATGCCTCAATTCGACCTGATGAATCTGGTCCTCACGTGGGCCTCACATGGACCTGGGACTCAGCTGGATAGAGTGGCTCTGGTTCCCACAAGGGGCTCACCTGATACTGGTGACTGTGGTCTTATACTATTCCTCACCAGGACCTAGTGATTCTGTTCCCCATCTGGGCCTGCATGGCCCTAGTGACTCTGGTCCTCACCCAGGAATCATTGGGAACTGGATACTCTATTTCACACCTGGGCCTCACTTTGACCAGGGACCTCTGGACCCATTCTGGGCCTCAAACTAAACTGGTTACTCTGGTTCCCGCTCTGGTCCTCACCCTTACCTGGTGACCCTGGTCACCCCTTGGGCTTCACTTGGGCCTGGTGAATCTGGTCCTTAGGTGGTCCACACCTGGAATTGGTGACTGGTCGCCACCTGGGTCTCACCTGGACTTGGTGAATCCTGTTGCCACCTGCACCTTACCTGGACCTTGTGACTGTGGTCCCACCTGGACCTCACCTGGATCTGGTGGCTCTGGTTCCCATATGGGGCTCTCCTGGACCTGGTTCCTGTGGTCTGCATCTGGCCTCACCTGGAACACAATGACTCTGATACATATTTGGGCCTCTCATGGACCTGTTGACTCTGGTCCTTACCTAGGCATCATTGGGACCTGGATACTCTCTTATATACCTGGGCCTCACCTGGACCTGGTGACTGTGGTCCCACCTAGGCCTCACCTGGACGAGGTGACTGGTTCCCACAGGGACCTCATCTGGACCTGGTGACTCAGGTCCTCATATGGACATCATGGGACCTGGTTTCTCAGTTCCACATCGGGACCTCACCTGGACCTAGTGATTCTCGTCCCTCTCTGGGCCTCACCCTGAAGTGCTGACTCTAATCCCCCCCCCGGATATCACCAGAACCGGGTGACTCTGGTCCCCCTCGGGACTCACCCGGAGCTGGGGTCACTGGTCCTCAACTCGGCCTCAACAGGACCTGGTGAATCTACTCCTCACTTAGGCCTCGTCTGGAACTTGTGACTCTTTTCCCACCTGGCAACAATGGGACATGGTTACTCTGTTCCGCACCTGGGTCTCACATGGACATGATAACTTTGCTCCGCACTTTGGCCTCAACTGGTCCCGATGACGCTGGCCCCATCCGAGGCCTCAATCTGGACCTGGAGACTGTCGTCCCCACCTGGGTCTCACCTGGACCTGGTGACTCTCGTTCCCACATGAACCACACCTGGACCTGGTGACTGTGGTGTACTTGTAGACTCACATTTACCTGGTGACTCCGGTCCCCACTAGTGCCTCACCTGGATCTGGTGACTTTGGCCTGCAGGTTGGCCTCACTTGGACCTGGTGAGTGGGGTTGCCACCTGGGTCTCACCCAAACCTGGTGATCTGGTCCCCATCTGGATGTCACCTGCACCAGGTGATTCTGGTACCCCTCTAGGCCTCAACCAGGTCTAGTGACTCTTGTCCTCAACTGGGCCACACCTGGACATAGTGAATATGCTCCATCTGGGCCTCATTTGGACCTGGTGACTCTGGTCACTCACTGGGCATCATCGGGAAATGGTTCCACTGCATGGCCTGATGGTTGGCCTCACCTGGACCTGGTAATTCTGGTCCGTACCTGGGCATCATCGAGACATGGTTCCTCTGCATGGCCTGCAGTTTGGCCTCATCTTGACCTGGTGAGTGGGGTTCCCACCTGGGTCTTACCCATGCCTGGTGACTCAGGTCCCCACGTGGGCCTCACTAGGACCTGGTGAATGTGGTCCTTACCTAGTCCTCACCCGGAACTGGTAAATCTGGTCACCACCTGGGCATCACCTAGTCCTGGTGACTTTGTTCCCCACTTGGACCTGATTGCTGTGGACACCTTCTTGGCCTCACCTGGAACTGCTGACTCTGATCCTTACTGGGCCTCACCCAGACCTGGTGACTCTGGTCCTCACCTGTGGACCATTATGACCTGGATACTCTGTTCCACACCTGAGCCTCACCTGGACATGATGTCTCTGGGACCTCTCTGGGCCTCACCCTGACCTGGTGATCTGGTCCCCATCTGGATGTCACCTGGACCAGGTGATTCTGGAACCCCTCTAGGCCTCAACCAGTTCTGGTGACTCTTGTCCTCAACTGGGCCTCACCTGGACCTAGTGAATATGCTCCATCTGGGCCTCATTTGGACCTGGTGACTCTGGTCACTCACTGGGCATCATCGGGAAATGGTTCCACTGCATGGCCTGCTGGTTTGCCTACCTGGACCTGGTAACTCTGGTCCCTACCTTGGCATCATCGGGTCATCTTGCCCTGGGGAGTGGGGTTCCCACCTGGATCTTACCCATGCCTGGTGACACAGGTCCCAACGTGGGCCTCACTTGGACCTGGTGAATGTGGTCCTTACCTAGTCCTCACCCGGAAGTGGTAAATCTGGTCACCACCTGGGCATCACCTAGTCCTGGAGACTTTGTTCCCCACCTGGACCTGATTGCTGTGGACACCTTCTTGGCCTCACCTGGAAGTGGTAACTCTGATCCTAACTGGGCCTCTCCCATATCTGGTGACTCTTGTCCTCACCGGTGGACCATTATGACCTAGATACTCTGTTCCACACCTGAGCCTCACCTGGACATGATGACTCTAGATCCCCTCTGGGCCTCACCCTGACATCGTGACTCTGGTCCCCATCTGGATGTCACCTAGACCAGGTGAATCTGGTACCCCTCTGGGCCTCAACCAGATCTGGTGACTCTGGTCCTCAACTGGGCCTCACCTGGACCTAGTGAATAAGCTCCATCTGGGCCTCATTTGGACCTGGTGACTCTGGTACCTACGTGGGCAACATCGGGACATGGTTCCACATAATGGTCAGTAGGTTGGCCTCTTCTTGACCTGGTAACTCTGGTCCCTATCTGGGCATCATCGGGACACGGTTCCTCTGTATGGCCTGCAGGTTGGCGTCACCTGGACCTCGTACCTCTGGTCCCTACCTGGGCATCATCGGGACACGGTTCCTCTGCATGGCCTGCAGGTTGGCCTCACCTAGACCTGGTGAGTGGGCTTGCCACCTGGGCCTCACCCATACCTCGTGACACAGGTCTCACGTGGGCCTCACTTGGACCTGGTGAATCTGGTCCTTACCTGGTCCTCACCCGGAACTGGTAACCCTTGTCACCACCTGGGAATCACTGGGACCTGGTGAATCTGGTCCCCATCTGGGCCTCACCCATTCCTGGTGACTTTGATCCCCACCTGGACCTGATTGCTGTGGACTCCTTCTTGGCCTCAACTGGAACTTGTGACTCTGTTCCTAACTGGGCCTCACCCAGATCTGGTGACTCTGGTCCTCACATATGGACCATTATGACCTGGATACACTGTCCCACACCTGAACCTCACCTGGACATGATGATTCTGGATGCCCTCTGGGCCTAACCCTGACATGGTGACTCTGGTCCCCATCTGGATGTCCCCTAGACCAGGTGAATATGGTACCCCTCTAGGCGTCAACTAGACCTGGTGACTCTGGTCCTCATCTGGGCCTCACCTGGACCTAGTGAATATTCTCCCCACCTGCGCCTCGGTGGACCTGGTGACTCTGATTCTACCTGGGCATCATTGGGACATGGTTACTGTATTACCCACTGGGACTGACCTGATCCTGGTAACTCTGGTCCTGACTTTGGCCTCTTCTGTACCAGGTGACTCTGGCTCGACCTGGGCCTCACCTGTACCTGGTGACTCTGATCCTAAGCATGGGCTCACCTGACCTGGTGACTGTGGTTCCCATCGAGACCTCACCTGGACCTCATGTCTCCGGTTACACCTGGGCCTCACAAGGACCTGGTGTCTCTGGTACCCACCTGGGTAGCATCAGGATATGATTACACTGTTCACTAACACTCATCCAGCCTGACCTAGTAACTCTGGTCTTCACCTGGGGCACACGAGGACATGGTGACACTGGTTCCCACCTGGGTCTCACCTGGATATGGTGAGTCGGATCCCCACCTCGTCTTCACCTGTAACTGGTGATTTTCGTTCCCACATGGACATCATGTGGACCTGGTGGCTGCAGTGTTTCTAGCTTCTCATGTACCTCGTGTCTCTGGTCCCCACCGGGGCATCTCCGGGACCGGGTGATTGTGGTTGCCACCTGCACCTCACATGGACCTGTTGATTCTGGTCTGCACCTGAGACTACCCTGGATCTGGTGACTGTGGTCCCCACCTGGGCTTCACCTGGATTTGGGGACTCCAGTCCCCATCTGGGCCTCACCTGGCCCTGTTGACCATGGTCCTCAACTGTGCAAAATTGAGACCCGGTGTCTGTGTTCCACAACTGGACCTCACCTGGACCAGGTGACTCTGGTCCCACTCTGGGTTTGACCGTGGCCTAGTGACTGTGAACCCCACTTTGGCCTGACTTGGACCTGCTGACCCTGGTTGCCACCTGCGCCTGACCTCGAACTATTGACTCTGGTCTTTCAAGGGCCTTCCCTGGACCTGGTGATCCTGGTCGGACCTGGCTCACACCTGGACGTGGTGACTCCTGTCACCAATGGGGACTCACTTGGACCTGCTTACTGTGTTCCACACCTGGGCCTCAAGTAAACCTGTTGATCATGGTCCCCAAGCCGGCCTCACATGGACCTGTTGCCTCCGATCCCCACCGGATCCTCACGTGTACCTGGTATCTCTGGTCCTCACCTGGGCCTCATCTGGATCTAGTGACTCTGGTCCCCACCTGGGCTTCACATGGATCTGGTGACTCTGGTCCCCACCTGGACTTCACATGGATCTGGTGACTCTGGACCCCACCTGGACCTCTCCTGGACCTGGTGACTCTTTTCCAACATGGACCTCACCAGGATCTGGTGACTCTGGTCCTCAGTTTGGCCTCACTTGGACTGGTGTCTCTCGTCCCCACTTTGACCTAACTCAGAACTGCTGAATCTTGCCCCACCTAGGCCGCACCCAGACCTGGTGACTCTTGTCCCCAGCTATGCCTCAATTCTATCTGATGAATCTAGTCCTCACGTGGGACTCACCTGGTCCTGGGACTCAGCTGGATAGAGTGGCTCTGGTTCTCACAAAGGGCTCACCTGATACTGCTGAATGTGGTCTTATTCTATGCCTCACCAGGACCTAGTGATTCTGTTCCCGATCTGGGCCTGCATGGCCCTAGTGAATCTGGTCCTCACCCAGGCGTCATTGTGACCTGGATACTCTATTCCACACTTGGGACTCTCTTTGACCAGGGACCTCTGGTCCCATTCTGGGCCTCAAACTAAACTGGTTACTCTGGTCCCCCCTCTGGGCCTCACCCAGTCCTGGTGACTCTGGTCACCCATTGGGCTTCAATTGGGCCTGGAGAATCTGGTCCTTATCTGTTCCGCACCTGGATCTGGTTACTGGTCGCCACCAGGGCCTCACCTGGACTTGGTGAATCCTGTTGCCTCCTGCGCCTCACCTGGACATTGTGACTGTGGTCCAACCTGGACCTCACCTGGACGAGGTGACTGGTTCCCACAGGGACCTCACCTGGACCTGGTGAATCAGGTCCTCATAAGGGCTTCATGGGACCTGGTTTCTCAGTTGCACATCGAGGCCTCATCTGGACCTAGTGATTCTCGTCCCCATCTGGGCCTCACCCGGACGTGGTGATTCTTGTCCCCACCAGGATATCACCAGAACCGGGTGACTCTGGTCCTCCTCTGGGACTCACCCGGAGCTGGGACACTGGTCCTCAGCTGATCCTCAACAGGACCTGGTGAATCTACTCCTCACTTAGGCCTCGTTTGGACCTTGTGACTCTTTTCTCACCTGACATCAATGGGACATGGTTATTCTGTTCCCCACCTGGGCCTCACCTGGACATGATAACTTTGCTCCACACTTTGGCCTCAACTGCTCCTGATGACTCTCGTCCCCCCACCGAGGCCTCAATCTGGACCTGGTGACTGTGGTCCCCACCTGGGTCTCACCTGGACCTGGTGACTCTCGTTCCCACATGAAACACACCTGGACCTGGTGACTGTGGTTTTCTTGTAGACTCACATTTACCTGGTGACACCGGTCCCCACTAGGGCCTCACCTGGATCTGGTGACTCTGGCTTGCAGGTTGGCCTCACCTGGACCTGGTGAGTGGGGTTGCCACCTGAGCTTCACCCATACCTGATGACTCAGGAACCCACGTGGTTCTCTTGGACCTGGTGAATCTGGTCCTTACATGGTCCACTCCCCGACCCGGGGATTCTGGTCACCTCCTGGGCCTCACCTGGACCTGGTGAATCTCTACCCTATCTGGGCCTCAACCAGTCCTGGTGAGTTTGTTCCCGACCAGGACCTGATTGCTTTGGACTTTTTCTTGGCCTCACCTGGAACTGGTGACTCTTATCCTCTCTGCGCGTGACTCAGGCCTGGAGACTCTGGTCCCCATCTGGATGTCACCTGGACCAGGTGATTCTGGTACCCCTCTAGGTTTAAACCATATCTGGTGTCTGTGTTCCTCAACTGGGCCTCGTCTGTACCTAGTGAATATGCTCCATCTGGGCCTCATTTGGACCTGGTGACTCTCTTCCCTACCTGGGCATCATCGGGACAAGGTTCCACTGCATGGCCTTTAGGTTGGCCGCACCTGGACCTGGTAACTGTGGTTCTACCTGGGCATCATGGGGACGTGGTTACTCTATTCCCAGTGGGACTGACCTGATCGTGGTAACTCTGGTCCTGACTTTGGCCTCTTCTGTGCCATGTGACTCTGGCTCCTCCTGGACTTCACCTGTAAGTGGTGACTCTGATCCTAAGCATGGCCTCACCTCACCTGGTGACTGTGGTTTCCATCGGTACCTCACCTGGACCTCATGTCTCTGGTCCCAACTGGCACTCACCAGGACTTGTATCTGGTACCCACCTGAGTAGCATCAGGATATGGTTACACTGTTCACCAACAGTGACGCGGCCGGACCTATTAACTCTCGTCTTCACCTGGTCCACACTTGGACATGGAGACACTGGTTCCCACCAGGGTCTCACCTGGACATGGTGACTCATATCCCCACCTGCTCCTCACCTGTAACTTGTAATTCTCGTTCACACATGGACATCATGTGGACCTGGTGGTTGCAGTGTTACTAGCTTCTCATGGACCTCGTGACTCTGGTCCCCACCAGGGCCTCACCGGGCCTTGGTGAGAGTGGTTGCCACCTGCACCTCACCAGGACCTGGTGATTCTGGTCTCCACCTGAGACTACCCTGGATCTGGTGACTGTGGTCCCCACCTGGGCTTCACCTGAATTTGGGGCTCCGGTCCCCATCTGGGCCTAAACTGGCCCTGTTGACCATGGTCCTCAACTGTGCAGAATTGGGACCCGGTGACTGTATTCCACAACTGGATCTCACCTGGACCAGGTGACTCTGGTCCCCCTCTGGGTCTCACTGGGCCCTAGTGACTGTGAACCCCACTTTGGCCTGACTTGGACCTGCTGACCCTGGTTGCCACCTGCGCCTGACCTCAAACTGTTGACTCTGGTTCTCTCAAGGGCCTCCCCTGTACCTGGTGATCCTGGTCCCCAATTGGTCCTCAACTGGACGTGGTGACTTTTGTCACCACCGGGGACTCACCTGGACATGATTACTTTGTTCCACACTTGGGCCTCAGGTAGACCTGTTGACGAGGGTCCCCAAGCCGGCCTCACGTGGACCTTTTGGCTCTGATCCCCGCCGGGGGCTCACGTGTATCTGGTAACTCTGATCCTCACCTGGGTCTAATCAGGACCTAGTGACTCTGGTCCCCACCTGGGCTTCACCTGGATCTAGTGACTCTGGTCCCCAAATGTACCTCACCTGGATCTGGTGACTCTGATCCCCACCTGTACCTCTCCTGGACCTGGTGACTCTCTTTCCAACATGGAACTCACCTGGATCTGGTGACTCTGGTCCTCAGTTTGGCCTCACTTGGACTGGTGTCTCTCGTCCCCACTTTGACCTAACTCAGAACTGCTGAATCTTGCCCCACCTAGGCCGCACACAGACCTGGTGACTCTTGTCCCCAGCTATGCCTCAATTCAACCTGATGAATCTGGTCCTGACGTGGGGCTCACATGGACCTGGGACTCAGCTGGATAGAGTGGCTCTGGTTCCCACAAGGGGCACACCTGATACTGGTGATTGTGGTCTTATTCTATGCCTCACCAGGACCTAGTGATTCTGTTCCCCATCTGGGCCTGCATGGCCCTAGTGACTCTGGTCCTCACCCAGGCATCATTGGGACCTGGATACTCTATTCCTCATCTGGGCCTCACTTTGACCAGGGACCTCTGGTCCTATTCTGGGCCTCAAACTAAACTGGTTACTCTGGTTCCCCTCTGGGACTCACCCTTACCTGGTGACTCTGGTCACGCCTTGGGCTTCACTTGGGCCTGGTGAATCTGGTCCTTAGCTGGTCCGCATCTGGATCTGGTGACCGGTGGCCACCTGGGCCTCACCTGGGCTTGGCGAATCCTGTTGCCACCTGTGCCTCACCTGGACCTTCTGACTGTGGTCACAACTGGACCTCACCTGGATCTCTTGGGTCTGGTTCCCATATGGGGCTCTCCTGACCCTGGTTCCTGTGGTCTCCATCTGGCCTCACCTGGAACACAATGAGTCTGATCCATATATGGTCCTCTCCTGGACCTGTTGACTCTGGTCCTTACCTGGGCATCATTGGGACCTGTATACTCTCTTATATACCTGGGCCTCACCTGGACCTGGTGACTGTGGTCCCACCTGGGCCTCTCCTGGACGAGGTGACTGGTTCCCACAGGGACCTCACCTGGACCTGGTGACTCAGGTCCTCATATGGGCATCATGGGACCTGGTTTCTCAGTTCCACATCGGGGTCTCATCTGTACCTAGTGATTCTCATCCCCCGCTGGGCCTCACCCTGATGTGGTGACTCTGGTCCCCACCTGGATGTCACCAGAACCGGGTGACACTGGTCACCCTCTGGGAGTCACCCGGAGCTGGGGACACTGGTCCTCAGGTGGGCCTCAACAGGACCTGGTGAATCTACTCCTCACTAAGGCCTCGTCTGGACCTTGTGACTCTTTTCCCACCTGGCATCAATGGGACATGGTTACTCTTCCCACCTGGGCCTCACATGGACATGATAACTTTGCTCCACACTTTGGCCTCAGCTGGTCCTGATGACTCTGGTCTCCCGACCTAGGCCTCAATCTGGACCTGGTGACTGTGGTCCCCACCTGGGTCTCACCTGGACCTGGTGACTCTCGTTCCCAAATGAACCACACCAGGTCCTGGTGACTGTGTTGTTCTTGTAGAATCACTTTTAACTGGTGACTCCAGTCCCCACTAGGGCCTCACGTGAATCGGGTGACTTGGCCTGCAGGTTGGCCTCACATGGACCTGGTTAGTGGGGATGCCACTTGGGTCTCACCCATACTTGATGACTCACGTCTCCACCTGTGCCTCTTGGACCTGGTGAATCTGGTCCTTACCTTCTCCTCTCCTAGACCCGGGGACTCTGGTCACCACGTAGGCCTCACCTGGACCTGGTGATTCCGGTCCCCATCTGGGCCTCACTCAGTCCTGGTGACTTTGTTCCCCACCTTGACCTGATTGCTGTGGACTCTTTCATGGCCTCACCTGGACCTGGTGACTCTGATCCTATCTGCTTGTCACCCAGACCTGGTGACTCTGGTCCACACCTGGGCATCATTGGTACCTGGTGACTCTGTTCCACACCTGAGCCTCACCTGGACATGAGGCTCTGGACTCTCGAACCACTCTGGGCCTAACCCTGACCTGGTGACTCTGGTCTCCATCTGGATGTCACCTGGACCAGGTGATTCTGGTACCCCTCTCGGCCTCAACCAGTTCTGGTGACTCTGGTCGGCAACTGGGCCTCACCTGGACCTATTGAATATGCTCCATCTGGGCCTCATTTGGACCTGGTGACTCTGGTCCCTACCTGGGCATCATTGGGACATGGATCCACTGCATGGCCTGTAGGTTGGCCTCAGCTGGAACTGGTAAATCCGGTCCCTACCTGGGCATCATCGGGACACGGTTCCTCTGCATGGCCTCCAGGTTGGCCTCACCTGGACCTAGTGAGTGGGGTTGCCACCTGGGGCTCACCCATACCTGGTGACACAGGTCCCCACGTGGGCCTCACTTGGACGTGGTGAATCTGGTCCTTACCTGGTCCTCACCCGGAACTGGTATCTCTGGTCACCACCTGGGAATCACCTGGACCTGGTGAATCTGGTCCCCATCTGGTCCTCATCCATTCCTGGTGACTTTGTCACCCCACCTGGACCTGATTGCTGTGGACTCCTTCTTGGCCTCACCTGGAACTGGTGACTCTGATACGAACTGGGCCTCACACAGATCTGGTGACTCTGGTCCTCACCTATGGACCATTAGGACCTGGATACTCTGTTCCACACCTGAGCCTCACCTGGACATGATGACTCTGGATCCACTCTGGGCCTCACCCTGACATGATGACTCTGGTCCCCATTCGGATGTCAGCTAGACTAGGTGAATTTGGTATCCCTCTAGGACTGAACTTGACCTGGTGACTCTGGTCCTGAACTGGGCCTCACGGGGACCTAGTGAACATGCTCGCCACCTGCGTATCATCTGGACCTGGTGACTCTGGTTCTACATGGGAATCACTGGGACCTGGATACTCTCTTATATAACTGGGCCTCACCTGGACCTGGTGACTGTGGTCCCCCCTGGGCCTCACCTGGACGAGGTGACTGGTTCCCACAGGGACCTCACCTGGACCTGGTGACTCAGGTCCTCATATGGGCATCATGGGACCTGGTTTCTCAGTTCCACATCGGGGCCTCACCTGGACCTAGTGATTCTCGTCACCCTCTGGGCCTCACCCTGACGTGGTGACTCTGGTCCCCACCTGGATATCACCAGAACCGGGTGACACTGGTTCCCCTCTGGGAGTCACCCGGAGCTGGGGACACTGGTCCTCAGGTGGGCCTCAACAGGACCTGGTGAATCTACTCCTCACTTAGGCCTCGTCTGGACCTTGTGACTCTTTTCCCACCTGGCTCAATGGGACATGGTTACTCTTCCCATCTGGGCCTCACATGGACATGATAACTTTGCTCCACACTTTGGCCTCAACTTGTCCTGATGACTCTGGTCCGCCGACCTAGGCCTCAATCTGGACCTGGTGACTGTGGTCCCCACCTGGGTCTCACCTGGACCTGGTGACTCTCGTTCCCACTTGAAACACACAGGGCCCTGTTGACTGTGGTGTTCTTGTAGACTGACATTTACCTGTGACTCCGGTCCCCACTAGGGCCTCCCCTGGATCTGGAGACTCTGACCTGCAGGTTGGCCTCACCCTGACCTGGTGACTCTGGTCCCCATCTGGATGTCACCTGGTCCAGGTGATTCTGGTACCCCTCTAGGACTCAACCAGATCTGGTGACTGTGATCCTCAACTGGGCCTCACCTGCACCTAGTGAATATGCTCCATCTGGGCCTCATTTGGACCTGGTGACTCTGTTCCCTACCTGGGCATCATCGGGACATGGGTCCATTGCATGGCCTGCAGGTTGGCCTCACCTGGACCTGGTAACTCTGGTTCCTACCTGGGCATCATCGGGACATGTTCCACTGCATGGTCTGCATGTTGGCCTCACCTGGACCTGAGAACTCTAGTCCCTACCTCGGCATCATCGGGACATGGTTCCTCTGCATGGCCTGCAGGTTGGCCTCACATGGACCTGGTGAGAGGGGTTGTCACTTGGGCCTCACACATGCCTGCTGACACAGGTCCCCACATGGGCCTCACTTGGACCTGGTGAATCTGGTCCTTACCTGGTCCTTCCCCGGAACCCGTAACTCTGTTCATCACCTGGGAATAACCTGGACCTGGTGAATCTGGTCCCCATCTGGGCCTCACCCAGTCCTCGGGACTTTGTTCACCACCAGGACCTGATTGCTGTGGACTCTTTCTTGGCGGGTCACCCAGACCTGGTGACTCTAGTCCTCACCTGGGCATCATTGGTACCTGGTGACTCTGTTCCACACCTGAGCCTCACCTGGACATGATGACTCTGGAACCATTCTGGGCCTCATCAAGACATGGTGACTCTGGTCCTTATCTGGATGTCCCCTGGACCAGGTGTTTCTTGTACCCCTCTAGGACTCAACCATATCTGGTGTCTCTGGTCCTCAACTGGGCCTCACTGGGACCTAGTGATCATGCTGCCCACCTGCGCCCCATCTGGACCTGGTGACTCTGGTTCTACCTGGGCATCATCGGGACATGGTTACTCTATTCCCCAGTGGGACTGACCTGATCCTGGTAACTCTGGTCCGGACTTTGGCCTCTTCTGTACCACGTGACTCTGGCTCCACCTGGGCCACACCTGTAACTGGTGACTCTGATCCTAAGCATGGCCTCACCTGACCTGGTGACTGTGGTTCCCATCGAGACCTCACCTGGACTTAATGTCTCTGGTCCCACCTGGGCCTCACCAGGACCTGGTGTCTCTGGTACCCACCTGGGTAGCATCAGGATATGGTTACACTGTACACTAACAGTGACCCAGCCGGACATATCAACTCTGGTCTTCACCGGGGCCACTCCTGCACATGGTGACACTGGTTCCCACCTGGGTCTCACGTGGACATGGTTAGTCGGATCCCCACCTGGGCCTCACCTGTCACTGCTGATTTTCGTTCCCACATGGAATCATGTGGACTTGGTGGCTGCAGTGTTTCTAGTTTCTCATGTACCTCGTTACTCTGGTCCCCACCAGGGCCTCACCGGGACCTGGGAAGTGTGGTTGCCACCTGCACCTCACCTGGACCTGGTGATTCTGGTCTGCACCTGAGACAAACCTGGAGTTGGTGACTGTGGTCCCCACCTTGGCTTCACCTGGATTTGGGGAGTCCAGTCCCCATCTGGGCCTCACCTGGCCCTGTTGACCATGGTCCTCAACTCGCAAAATTGGGAACCAGAGACTGTGTTCCACATCTGGACCTCACCTGGACCAGGAGACTCTGGTCCCTGTCTGGGTCTCACCGTGCCCTACTGACTGTGAACCTCACTTTGGCCTGACTTGGACCTGCTGACCATGGTTGCCACCTGCGCCTGAACTCGAACTGTTGACTGCGGTTCTTTCAAGGGCCTCCCCTGGACCTGGTGATCCTGGTCCCAACTTGGGCCTCACCTGGACGTGGTGACCCTTTTCAACACCGGGGACCCACCTGCACCTGGTTACAGTGTTCCACACCGGGGCCACAAGTAGACCTGTTGACCATGTTCCCCAAGCCGGCCTCACATGGACCTGTTGCCTCTGATCCCCACCGGGGCCTCACGTGTACCGGGTAACACTGGTACTCACCTGGGCCTCATCTGGACCTAGTGACTCTGGTCCCCACCTGGGCTTCACATCGATCTGGTGACTGGTCCTCACCTGGGCTTCACCTGGATCTGGTGACTCTCTTCCCCACCTGGACCTCTCCTGGACCTGGTGACTCTCTTTCCAACATGGACCTCACCTGGATCTGGTGACTCTGGTCCTCAGTTTGGCCTCACCTGGACCTGGTGTCTCTCGTCCCCATTTTGACCTAACTCAGAACTGCTGAATCTTGCCCCACCTAGGCCGCACCCATACCTGGTGACTCTTGTCCCCAGCTATGCCTCAATTCGACCTGATGAATCTGGTCCTCACGTGGGCCTCACATGGACCTTGTACTCAGCTGAATAGAGTGGCTCTGTTTCCCACAAGGGGCTCACCTGATACTTTTGACTGTGGTCTTATCTATGCCTCACCAGGACCTAGTGATTCTGTTCCCCATCTGGGCCTGCATGGCCCTAGTGACTCTGGTCCTCACCCAGGCATCACTGGGACCTGTAAACTATATTCCACACCTGGGCCTCACTTTGACGAGGGACCTCTGGTCCCTTTCTGGGCCTCAAACTAAACTGGTTACTCTGGTTCCCCCTCTGGGCCTCACCCTTACCTGGTGTCTCTGGTCACCCCTTGGTTTTCACTTGGGCCTGGTGAATCTGGTCCTTAGTTGGTCCGCACCTGGATCTGGTGATTGGTCGCCACCTGGGTCTCACCTGGACTTGGTGAATCCTGTTGCCACCTGCGCCTCACCTGGACCTTGTGACAGTGGTCCCACCTGGACCTCACCTGGATCTGGTGGCTCTGGTTCCCATATGGGGCTCTCCTGAACGTGGTCCATGTTGTCTCCATCTGGCCTCACCTGGAACACAATGACTCTGATAGATATTTGGGCCTCTCCTGAACCTGATGACGCTGGTCCTTACCTGGGCATCACTGGGACCTGGATACTCTCTTATATACCTGGGCCTCACCTGGACCTGGTGGCTGTGGTCCCACCTGGGCCTCACCTGGACGAGGTGACTGGTTCCCACAGGGATCTCACCTGGACCTGGTGACTCAGGTCCTCATATGGGCATCATGGGACCTGGTTTCTCACTTCCACATCGGGGCCTCACCTGGACCTAGTGATTCTCGTCCCCCTCTGGGCTTCACCCTGACGTGGTGACTCTGGTCACCCCTGGATATCACCAGAAGCGGGTGACTCTGGTCCCCCTCTGGGACTCACCGGAGCTGGGGACACTGGTCCTCAGCTGGGCCTCAACAGGACCTGGTGAATCTACTCTTCACTTAGGCCTCGTCTGGACCTTGTGACTCTTTTCCCACCTGGCATCAATGGGACATGGTTACTCTGTTCCCCACCTGGGCCTCACCTGGACATGATAACTTTGCTCCACACTGTGGCCTCAAATGGTCCTGATGAAACTGGTCCACCCACCTAGGCCTCAATCTGGACCTGGTGACTGTGGTCCCCACCTGGGTCTCACCTGGACCTGGTGACTCTCGTTCCCACTTGAAACACACCTGGCCCTGTTGACTGTGGTTTTCTTGTAGACTCACATTTACCTGTGACTCCGGTCCCCACTAGGGCCTCACCTGGATCTGGTGATTCTGACCTGCAGGTTGGCCTCACCTGGACCTGGTGAGTGGGGTTGCCATGTGGGCCTCACCCATACCTGTTGACTCAGATCCACACGTGGGACTCTTGGACCTGGTGAATCTGGTCCTTACCTGGTCCTCTCCAAGACCCGGGGACTCTGGTCACCACCTGGGCCTCACCTGGATCTGGTGAATCTGGTTCCCATCTGGGCCTCACCCAGTCCTGGTGACTTTGTTCCCCACCTGGACCTGATTGCTGTGGACTCTTTCTTGGCCTCACCTGGAACTGGTGACTCTGATCCTATCTGCGCGTCACCCAGACCTGGTGACTCTGGTCCTCACCTGGGCATCATTGGTACCTGGTGACTCTGTTCTACACCTGAGCCTCAACTGGACATGCTGACTCTGGAACCTCTCTGGGCTTCACCCTGCCCTGGCGAATCTGGTCCCCATCTGGATGTCACCTGGACCAGGTGATTCTGGTACCGCTCTAGGCCTCAAACAGTTCTGGTGAACCTGGTCCTCAACTGGGCCTCACCTGGACCTAGTGAATATGCTCCATCTGGGACTCATTTGGACCTGGTGACTCTGGTACCTACCTGGGCATCATAGGGATATGGTTCCAATGCATAGCTTGCAGGTTGGCCTCACCTGGACCTGGTAACTCTTGTCCCTACCTGGGCATAATCGGGACATGGTTCCACTGCATGGCCTGCAGGTTGGCCTCACCTGGACCTGGTGAGTGGGGTTGCCAATTGTGCCTCACCCATACCTGGTGACACAGGACCCCACGTGGGCCTCAATTGGACCTGGTGAATCTGGTCCTTACCTGGTCCTTCCCCAGAACTGGTAACTCTGGTCACCACCTGGGAATCACCTGGGCCTGGTGAATCTGGTCCCCATCTAGGCCTCACCCAGTCTTGGTGACTTTGATCCCCACAGGGACCTGATTGCTGTGGACGCCTTCTTGGCCTCAACTGGGACTGGTGACTCTGATCCTAACTGGGCCTCACCCAGATCTGGTGACTCTGGTCATCACCTGTGGACAATTAACCTGAATACTCTGTTCCACACCTGAGCCTCAGCTGGACATGATGACTCTGGATCCCCTCTGGGCCTCACCCTGACATGGTGACTCTGGTCCCCATCTGGATGTCACTTAGACCAGGTGAATCTTGTACCCCTCTAGGCCTCAACTACACCTGGTGACTCTGGTCCTCAACTGGGCCTCACCGGGACCTAGAGAATATGCTCCCCACCTGCGCCTCATCTGGACCTGGTGACTCTGGTTCTACCTGGTCATCATCGGGACATGGTTACTGTATTCACCACAGGGACTGACCTGATCCTGGTAACTCTGGTCCTGACTTTGGCCTCTTCTGTACCAGGTGACTCTGGCTCCACCTGGGCCTCATCTGTAACTGGAGACTCTGATCCTAAGCATGGCCTCACCTGACTTTCTGACTGTGGTTCCCATCGGGACCTCACCTGGACCTCATGTCTCTAGTCGCACCTGGGCCTCACCAGGACCTGTTGTCTCTGGTACCCACCTGGGTAGCATCAGGATATGGTTACACTCTTCACTATCAGTGACACAGCCGGACGTATTAACTCTGGTCTTCACCTGGGCCACACCTGGATGTGGTGACACTGGTTCCCACCTGGGTCTCACCTGGACATAGTGAATCGGATCCCCACCTGGGCCTCATTTGTAACTGGTGATTCTCATTCCCACATGGACACCATGTCGACCTGGTGGCTGCAGTGTTTCTAGCTTCTCATGTACCTCGTGACTCTGGTCCCCACCAGGGCCTCACCAGGACCTGGTGAGTGTGGTTGCAACCTGCACCTCACCTGCAGCTGGTGATTCTGGTCTGCACCTGAGACTACCCTGCATCTGGTGACTGTGGTCCCCACCTGGGCTTCACCTGGATTTGGGGACTCCGGTCCCCATCTGGGCCTCAACTGCCCCTGTTGACCATGGTCCTCACTGGGCAAAATTGGGACCCAGTGACTGAGTTCCACAACTGGACCTCACTGGACCAGGTGACTCTGGTCCCGCTCTCGGTCTCACCGTGCCCTAGTGACTGTGAACCCCACTTTGGCCTGACTTGGACCTGCTGACCCTGGTTTCCACCTGCGCCTGACCTCGAACTGTTGACTCTGGTTCTCTCAAGGGCCTCCCCTCTACCTGGTGATCCTGGTCCGCAACTGGGCCCCACCTGAACGTGGTGACCCTTGACACCACGGGGTACTCACCAGGACTGCTTACTGTGTTCCACACCTGGGCCTCAAGTAGACCTGTTGACCATGGTCCCCAAGGCCGCCTCACATAGACCTGTTTCCTCTGATCCACACCGGGGCCTCACGTGTACCTAGTGACTCTGGTCCCCACCTGGGCTTCACCTGGATCTGGTGACTCTGGTCCCCACCTGGAACTCACCTCGATCTGGTCACTCTGGTCCTCAGTTTGGCCTCACCTGGACCTGGTGTCTCTCGTCCCCACTTTGACGTAACTCAGAACTGCTGAATCTTGACCCACCTAGGCCGCACCCAGACCTGGTGACTCTTGTCCCCAGCTCTGCCTCAATTCGACCTGATGAATCTGCTCCTCACGTTGGCCTCACATGGACCTGGAACTCAGCTGGATAGAGTGGCTCTGGTTCCCACAAGGGGCTCACATGATACTGGTGACTGTGGTCCCACCTGGGCCTCACCTGGACGAGGTGACTGGTTCCCACAGGGACCTCACCTGGACCTGGTGACTCAGGTCCTCATATGGGCATCATGGGACCTGGTTTCTCAGTTCCACATCGGGACCTCACCTGGACCTAGTGATTCTCGTCACATTATGGTCCTCACCCTGACGTGGTGACTCTGGTCCCCACCTGGATATCACCAGAAGCGGGTGACTCTGGTCCCCCTCTGGGACTCACCCGGAGCTGGGGACACTGGTCCTCAACTGGGCCTCAACAGGACCTGGTGAATCTGCTCCTCACTTAGGCCTCGTCTGGATCTTGTGACTCTTTTCCCACCTGGCATCAATGGGACATGGTTAGTCTGTTCCCCACCTGGGCCTCACCTGGACATGATAACTTTGCTCCACATTTTGGCCTCAACTAGTCCTGATGACTCTGGTCTCCCGACCTAGGCGTCAATCTGGACATGATTGCTGTGGACTCCTTTTTAGCCTCAACTGGAACTGGTGAATCTGATCCAGATTGAGGATCCCCCATCTGGACCTCACCTGGCCCTGTCAATCATGGTCCTCAACTGGCAAAATTGGGACCCAGTGACTGTGTTCCATCCCTGGACCTCACCTGGACCAGGTGACTCTGGTCCCCCTCTGGGTCTCACCGTGCCCTAGTGACTGTGAACCCCACTTTGGCCTGACTTGGACCTGCTGACCCAGGTTGACACCTGCGCATGACCTCGAACTGTTGACTCTGGTTCATTCAAGGGCTTCCCCTGTCCCTAGTGATCTTGGTCCCCCCCTGGGACTCACCTGGATGTGGTGACCCTTGTCACCACCGGGGACTCACCTGGACTTGGTTACTGTGTTCCACACCTGGGCCTCAAGTAGTCCTTTTGACCATGGTACCGAAGCCTGCCTCATATGGACCTGTTTCCTCTGATTCCCACCGGGGCATCACGTGTACCTTGTAACACTGGTCCTCACTTGGGTCTCATCTGGACCTAGTGACTCTGGTCCCCACCTTGGCTTCACCTGGATCTGGTGACTCTGGTCCTCAACTGGGCCTCACGTGGACCTATTGAATATGCTCCATCTGGGCTTCATTTGGACTTGGTGACTCTCTTCCCTACCTGGGCATCATCGGGACATGGTTCCACTGCATGGCCTTTAGGTTGGCCGCCCCTGGACCTCGTAACTGTGGTTCTACCTGGGCATCATCGGGACGTGGTTACACTATTCCCAGTGGGACTGACCTGATCGTGGTGACTCTGGTCCTGACTTTCGCCTCTTCTGTGCCATGTGACTCTGGTTCCCCCTGGACCTCACCTGTAAGTGGTGACTCTGATCCTAAGCATGGCCTCACCTGACCTATGACTGTGGTTTCCATCGGTACCTCACCTGGTCCTCATGTCTCTGGTCCCAACTGGGACTCACCAGGACCTTGTATCTGGTACACACCTGAGTAGCATCAGGATATGGTTACACTGTTCACTAACAGTGACCCGGCCGGACCTATTAACTCTCGTCTTCACCTGGTCCACACTTGGACATGGTGACACTGGTTCCCACCAGGGTCTCACCTGGACATGGTGACTCAGATCCCCACCTGGTCCTCACTTGTAACTTTTAATTCTCGTTCCCACATGGACATCATGTGGACCTGGTGGCTGCAGTGTTTCTAGGTTCACATGTACCTCGTGACTCTGGTCCCCACCAGGGCCTCACCCGGACTTGGTGAGTGTGGTTGCCATCTGCACCTCACCAGGACCTGGTGATTCTGGTCTCCACCTGAGACTACCCTGGAACTGATGTCTGTGGTCCCCACCTGGGCTTCACCTGAATTTGGGGACTCCGGTCCCCATCTGGGCCTCACCTGGCCCTGTTGACCATGGTCCTCAACTGGTCAAAATTGAGACCCGGTGACTCTGTTCCACAACTGGATCTCACCTGGACAATGTGACTCTGGTCCCCCTCTGGGTCTCACTGGGCCCTAGTGACTGTGAACCCCACTTTGGCCTGACTTGGACCTGCTGACCCTGGTTGCCACCTGCGCCTGACCTCGAACTCTTGACTCCGGTTCTCTCAAGGGCCTCCCCTGTACCTGGTGATCCTGGTCCCCAATTGGGCCTCAACTGGACGTGGTGACTCTTGTCACAACCGGGGACTCACCTTTATTTGATTACTGTGTTCCACACCTGGGCCTCAGGTAGACTGTTGACCATGGTCCCCAAGCCGGGCTCACGTGGACCTTTTGGCTGTGATCCCCGCCAAGGTCTCACGTGTATCTGGTAACTCTGATCCTCACCTGGGCCTAATCAGGACCTAGTGACTCTTGTCCCCACCTGGGTTTCACATGGATCTGGTGACTCTGATCCCCACCTGGACTTCACCTGGATCTGGTGACTCTGGTCCCCACCTGGACCTCTCCTGGACCTGGTGACTCTCTTTCCAACATGGACCTCACCTGGATCTGGTGACTCTGGTCCTCAGTTTGGCCTCACCTGGACCTGGTGTCTCTCGTCCCCACTTTGACCTAACTCAGAACTGCTGAATTTTGCCCCACCTAGCCCGTACCCAGACCTGGTGACTCTTGTCCCGAACTATGCCTTAATTCGACCTGATGCATCTGGTCCTGACGTGAGGTTCACATGGACCTGGGACACAGCTGGATAGAGTGGCTCTGGTTCCCACAAGGGGCACACCTGATACTGGTGATTGTGGTCTTATTCTATGCCTCACCAGGACCTAGTGATTCTGTTCCCCATCTGAGCCTGCATGGCCATAGTGACTCTGGTCCTCACCCAGGCATCATTGGGACCTGGATACTCTATGCCACACCTGGGCCTAGTTTGACCAGGGATCTCTGGTCCCATTTTGGGCCTCAAACTAAACTGCTTACTCTGGTTCCCCTCTGGGCCTCACCCTTACCTGGTGACTCTGGTCACCCCTTGGGCTTCACTTGGGCCTGGTGAATCTGGTCCTTAGCTTGTCCGCACCTGGCCCTGGTGACAGGTCACCACGTAGGCCTCACCTGGACTTGGTGAATCATGTTGCCACCAGCGCCTCACCTGGACCTTGTGACTGTGGTCCATCCTGGACCTCACCTGGATCTGGTGGCTCTGGTTCCCATATGGGGCTCTCCTGGATCTGTTCCCTGTGGTCTCCCTCTGGCCTCACCTGGAACACAATGACTCTGATCTATATTTGGACCTCTCCTGGACCTGTTGACTCTGGTCCTTACCTGGGCATCATTGGGACCTGGATCCTCTCTTATATACCTGGGCCTCACCAGGACCTGGTGACTGTGGTCCCACCTGGGCCTCACCTGGACGGGGTGACTGGTTCCCACAGGGACATCACCTGGACATGGTGACTCAGGTCCTCATATGGGCATATTGGGACCTGGTTTCACAGTTCCACATCGGGGCCTCACCTGGACCTAGTGATTCTCGTCCCTCTCTGGGCCTCACCCTGCCTTGTGACACTGGTCCCCACCTGGATATCACCAGAACCGGGTGACACACCCGGAGCTGGGGCACTGGTCCTCAGGTGGGCCTCAACAGGACCTGGTGAATCTACTCCAATCTTAGGCTTCGTCTGGACCTTGTGACTCTTTTCCCACCTGGCATCAATGGGACATGGTTACTCTGTTCCCCACCTGGGCCTCACCTGGACATGATAACCTTGCTGCACACTTTGGCCTCAACTGGTCCTGATGACTCTCGTCCCCAAACCTAGGCCTCAATCTGGACCTGGTGACTGTCGTCCCCAACTGGGTCTCAGCTGGACCTGGTGACTCCCGTTCCCACATGAACCACACCTGGATCTGGTGACTGTGGTGTTCTTGTAGACTCACATTTACCTTGAATCCCGTCCCCTCTAGGGACTCACCTGGATCTGGTGACTCTGGCCTGCAGGCTGGCCTCACCTGGACCTGGTGAGTGGGCTTGCCGCCTGGGCCTCACCCATACATGGTGACACCGGTCCCCACGTAGGCCCCAGTATCCTGGTGAATCTCGTACTTACCTGTTCCTCAACCGGACCTGGTAACCCTAGTCACCACCTGGGAATCACCTGGACCTGGTGTATCTGCCCCCATCTGGGCCTCACCCAGTCCTGGTGACTTTGTTCCCCACCTGGACCTGATTGCTGTGGACTCCTTCTTGGCCTCAACTGGAACTGGTGACTCTGATCCTAACTGGGCCTCACCCAGATCTGGTGACTCTGGTCCTCACCTGTGGACCATTATGACCTGGATACTCTGTTCCACACCTGAGCCTCACCTGGACATGATGACTCTGGATCCCTTCGGGGCCTCACCCTGACATGGTGACTCTGGTCCCCATCTGGATGTCACCTAGACCAGGTGAATCTGTTACCCCTCAAGGGCTCAAATATACCTGGTGACACTGGTCTTCAACTGGGTCTCACCGAGACCTAGTGAATATGCTCCCCACCTGCGCCTCATCTGGACCTGGTGACGCTGGGTCTACCTGGGCATCATCAGAACATGGTTACTCTGTTCCCCACTGGGACTGACCTGTTCCTGGTAACTCTGGTCCTGACTTTGGCCTCTTCTGTACCAGGTGACTCTGGTTCCACCTGGGCCTCACCTGTAACTGGTGACTCTGATCCTAAGCATGGCCTCACCTGACCTGGTGACTGTGGTTCCCATCGGGACCTCACCTGGACCTCATGTCTCTGGTCCCACCTGGGCCTCACCAGGACCTGGTGTCTCTGCTACCCACCTGGGTAGCATCAGGATATGGTTACACTGTACACTAACAGTGACCCAGCCGGACCTATCAACTCTGGTCTTCACCTGGGCCAGTCCTGCACATGGTGACACTCGTTCCCACCTGTGTCTCACCTGGAAATTGTGAGTCAGATCCCCACCTGGTCCTAACCTGTAACTGGTGATTCTCGTTCCCACATGGATATCATTTGGACCTGGTGGCTGCAGTGTTTCTAGTTTGTCATGTACCTCGTGACTCTGGTCCCCACCAGGGCCTCACCGGGACCTGGTGAGAGTGGTTGCCAACTGCACCTCACCTGGACCTGCTGATTCTGGTCTGCACCTGAGACTACCCTGGATCTGGTGACTGTTGTCCCCAACTGGGCTTCACCTGGATTTGGGGACACCGGTCCCCATCCTGGCCTCACCTGGCCCTTTTGACCATGGTCCTCAACTGGGCAAAATTGGGACGCGGTGACTGTGTTCCACAACTGAACCTCACCTGGACCACGTTACTGTGGTGCCGCTCTGGGTCTCACCATGCCCTAGTTACTGTGAACCCCACTTTGGCCAGACTTGGACCTGCAGACCCTGGCTGAAACCTGCGCCTGACCTCGAACTGTTGACTCTGGTTCTTTCAAGGGCCTCCCCTGTACCTGGTGATCCTGGTCCCCACCTGGGCCTCACCTGGACGTGGTGACCCTTGTCACCACTGGGGACTCACCTGGTCCTGCTTACTGTGTTCCACACCTGGGCCTCAAGTAGACCTGTTGACCATGGTCCCCAAACCGGCCTCACATGGACCTGTTGCCTCTGATACCCACCGGGGCCTCACGTGTACCTGGTAACTCTGGTCCTCACCTTGCCCTCATCTGGACCTAGTGACTGTGGTCCCCACCTGTGCTTCACCTGGATCTGGTGACTCGGGACCCACCTGGACCTCACCTGGATCTGGTGACTCTGGTCCTCAGTTTGGCCTCACCTGGACCTGGTGTCTCTCGTCCCCACTTTGACCTAACTCAGAACTGCTGAATCTTGACCCACCTAGGCTGCATCCAGACCTGGTGACTCTTGTCCCCAGCTATGCCTCAATTCGACCTGATGAATCTGGTCCTCACGTGGGACTCACATGGACCTGGACTCACCTGGATAGAGTGTCTCTGGTTCCCACAAGGGACTCACCTGATACTGTTGACTGTGGTCTTATTCTATGCCTCACCAGGACCTAGTGATTCTGTTCCCCATCTGTGCCTGCATGGCCCTAGTGACTCTGTTCCTCACCAAGTCATCATTGGTACCTGGATACTCTATTCTACAACTGAGCCTCACTTTGTCCAGGGACCTCTGGTCCCATTCTGGTCCTTAAACTAAACTGGTTACTCTGGTTCCCGCTCTGGTCCTCACCCTTACCTGGTGACTCTGGTCACCCCTTGGGCTTCATTTGGGCCTGGTGAATCTGGTCCTTATCTGGTCCGCACCTGAATCTGCTGACTGGTCGCCGCCTGGACCCCACGTGTACTTGGTGAATCCTCTTGCCACCTGCGCCTCACCTGGACCTTGTGACTGTGGTCCCACCTGGACCTCAATTGGATCTGGTGGCTCTGGTTCCCACATGGGGCTCTCCTGGTCCTGATTCCTGTGGTCTCCATCTGGCCTCACCTGGCACACAATGACTGTGATCCATATTTGGGCCTCTCCTCGACCTGTTGACTCTGGTCCTTACCTGGGCATCATTGGGACCTGGATACTCTCTTAAATACCTGGGCCAAACCTTGACCTGGTGACTGTGGTCCCACCTGCGCTTCACCTGGACGAGGTGACTGGTTCCCACAAGGAACTCACCTGGACCTGGTGACTCAGGTCCTCATATGGGCATCATGGGACCTGGTTTCTCACTTCCACATCGGGGCCTCACCTGGACCTAGTGATTCTCGTCCCATTATGGTCCTCACCATGACGTGGTGACTCTGGTCCCCACCTGGATATCACCAGAACCGAGTGACGCTGGTCCCCCTCTGGGAGTCACCCGGAGCTGGGGACACTGGTCCTCAACTGGGCCTCAACACGACCTGGTGAATCTACTCCTCACTTAGGCCTCGTCTGGACCTTGTGACTCTTTTCCCACCTGGCATCAATGGGAAATGATTAGCCTGTTCCCCACCTGGGCCTCACCTGGACATGAGAACTTTGCTCCACACTTTGGCCTCAACTGGTCCTGATGACTCTGGTCACCCGACCTAGGCGTCAATCTGGACCTGATTGCTGTGGACTCCTTCTTAGCCTCAACTGGAACTTCTGACTCTGATCCAGATTGAAGATCCCCAATCTGGGCCTCACCTGGCCTTGTCAACCATGGTCCTCAACTGGCAAAATTGGGACCCGGTGACTGTGTTCCACCCCTGGACCTCACTTGGACCAGGTGACTCTGGTCCCCCTCTGGGTCTCACCGTGCCCTAGTGACTGTGAACCCCACTTTGGCCTGACTTGGACCTGCTGACCCTGGTTGACACCTGCGCCTGACCTCGAACTGTTCACTGGTTCATTCAAGGGCTTCCCCTGTACCTGGTGATCCTGGTCCCCCCCTGGGACTCACCTGGACGTGGTGACTCTTGTCACCACCGGGGACTCATCTGGACCTGGTTACTGTGTTCCACACCTGGGCCTCAAGTAGACCTGTTGACCATGGTACCGAAGCCGGCCTCATATGGACCTGTTGCCTCTGATTCCCACCGGGGCTTCACGTGTACCTGGTAAAACTGGTCCTCACTTGGGCCTCATCTGGACCTAGTGATTTTGGTCCCCACCTTGGCTTCACCTGGATCTGGTGACTCTGGTCCTCAGTTTGGCCTCACCTGTACCTGGTGACTCAGGTCCTCATTTGGGCATTATGGGACCTTTTTTCTCAGTTCCACATCGGGGCCTCACCTGAAACTAGTGATTCTCGTCCCCCTCTGGGCCTCACGCTGACGTGGTGAGTCTTATCCCCACCTGGATATCACCAGAACCGGGTGACTCTTGTCCCCCTCTGGGACTCACACAGAGCTGGGGACACTGGTGCTCAACTGGGCCTCAACAGGACCTGGTGAATCTAGTCCTCACTTAGGCCTCATCTGTACCTTGTGACTCTTTTCCCACCTGGCATCAATGGGACATGGTTACTCTGTTCCCCACCTAGACATCACCTGGACATGATAACTTTGCTCCACACTTTGGCCTCAACTTGTCCTGATCAATTTGTTCCCCCCACCTAGGCCTCAATCTGGACCTGGTGACTATGGTCCCCACCTGGGGCTCACCTGGACCTGGTGACTATCATTCCCATATGAACCACACCTGGACCTGGTGACTGTGGTTTTCTTGTAGACTCACATTTACCTGGTGACTCCGGTCCCCACTAGGGCCTCACCTGGATCTGGTGACTCTGGCCTGCAAGTTGGCCTCACCTGGACTTGGTGAGTGGGGTTGCCACCTGGGCCTCACCCATACCTGGTGACTCAGTTTCACACGTGGGCCTCTTGGACCTGGTGAATCTCGTCCTTACCTGGTCCTCTCCCAGACCCGGGGACTCGGGTCACCACTTCGCCTCACCTGGACCTGGTGAATCTGGTCCCCATCTGGGCCTCACCCAGTCCTGGTGACTTTGTTCCCCACCTGGACCTGATTGCTGTGGACTCTCTCTTGGCCTCACCTGGAACTGGTGACTCTGATCCTATCTGAGCGTCACCAAGACCTGGTGACTCTGGTCCTCACCTGGGAATCATTGGTACCTGGTGACTTTGTTCCACACCTGAGCCTCACCTGGACATGATGACTCTGGAACCTCTCTGGGCCTCACCCTTACCTGGTGACTCTTGTCCCCATCTGGATGTCAAGTGGACCAGGTGATTCTTGTACCTCTCTAATACTCAACCAGATCTGGTGACTCTGGACCTTAACTGGGCCTCACCTGGACCTAGTGAATATGCTCCAACTGGGCCTCATTTGGACCTGGTGACTCTGGTCACTTCCTGGGCATCATCGGGACATGGTTCAGCTGCATGGCCTTCAGGTTGGCCTCACCTGGACCTGGTAACTCTGGTCCCTACCTGGGCATCATCGCGACATGGTTTCTCTACATGGCTTGCAGGTTGGCCTCACCTGGACCTGGTGAGTGGGGTTGGCTCCTGGGCCTCACCCATACATGGTGACACAGGTCACCCATGGGCCCAGTATGACCTGGTGAATCTCGTCCTTACCTGGTCCTCACCCGCACCTGGTAACCCTGATCACCACCTGGGAATCACCTGGACCTGGTGAATCTGGTCCCCATCTGGGCCTCACCCAGTCCTGGTGACTTTGTTCCCCTCTGGACCTGATTGCTGTGGACACATTCTTGGCCTCAACTGGAAGTGGTGACTCTGATCTTACCTGGGCCTCACCCAGATCTGGTGACTCTTGTCCTCACCTGTGGACCATTATGACCTGGATACTCTGTTCCACACCTGAGCCTCACCTGGACATGATGACTCTGGATCCCCTCAGGGCCTCACCCTGACATGGTGACTCTGGTCCCCATCTGGATGTCACCTAGACCAGGTGAATCTGGTACCCCTCTAGGGCTGAAATAGACCTGGTGACACTGGTCCTCAACTGGGTGTCACCGAGACCTAGTGAATATGCTCCCCACCTGCGCCTCATCTGGACCTTGTGACGCTGGGTCTACCTGGACATCATCGGGACATGGTTACTCTGTTTCCCACTGGGACTGACCTGATCCTGGTAACTCTGGTCCTTACTTTGGCTTCTTCTGTACCAGGTGACTTTGGCTCCACCTGGGCCTCACCTGTAACTGGTGACTCTGATCCAAAGCATGGCCTCTCCTGACCTGGTGACTGTGGTTCCCATCGTGACATCACCTGGACCTCATGTCTCTGGTCCCACCTGGGCCTCACCAGGACCTGGTGTCTCTGGTACACACCTGGGTACCATCAGGATATGGTTACACTGTTCACTAACAGTGACCCAGCCGGACCTATTAACTCTGGTCTTCACCTGGGCCACACCTGGACATGGTGACACTCGTTCCCACCTGGGTCTCACCTGGAAATGGTGAGTCAGATACCCACCTGGTCCTAACCTATAACTGTTGATTCTCGTTCCCACGTGGACATCATGTGGACCTGGTGGCTGCGGTGTTTCTAGTTTGTCATGTACCTCGTGACACTGGTCCCCACCAGGGCCTCACCGGGACCTGGTGAGTGTGGTTGCCACCTGCACCTCACCTGGACCTGGTGATTCTGGTCTGCACCTGAGACTACCCAGGATCTGGTGACTGTGGTCCCACCTGGGCTTCACCTGGATTTGGGGACTCTCGACCCCATGTGAGGCTCACCAGGCCCTGTTGATCATGGTCTTCAACTGGGCAAAATTGGGACGCGGTGACTGTGTTCCACAACTGGACCTCACCTGGACCACGTGACTCTGGTGCCCCTCTGGGTCTCACCATTCCCTAGTGACTGTTTACCCCACTTTCCCCTGACTTAGACCTGCTGTCCCTGGTTGAAACCTGCGCCTGAACTCGAACTGTTGACTCTGGTTCTTTCAAGGGCCTCCCCTGTACCTGTTGATCCTGGTCCGAACCAGGGCCTCACCTGGACGTGGTGACTCTTGTCACCATGGGGACTCACCTGGACCTGCTTACTGTGTTCCACACCTGGGCCTAAAGTAGACCTGTTGACCATTGTCCCCAAGCCGGCATCACATGGACCTGTTGCCTCTGATCCCCACCGGGGCCTCACGTGTACCTGGTAACTCTGGTCTTCACCTGGGCCTCATCTGGACCTAGATACTCTGGTCCCCACCTGGGCTTCACCTGGATCTGGAGACTCTGGTCCCCATCTGGACTTCACCTGGATCTGGTGACTCTGATCCCAATCTGGACCTCTCCTGGACTTGGTGTCTCTCTTGCCCACTTTGACCTAACTCAGAACTGCTGAATCTTGCCCCACCTATTACGCACCCAGACCTGGTGACTCTTGTCCCTAGCTATTCCTCAATTCGACCTGATGAATCTGGTCCTCACGTGGACCTCACATTTACCTGGGACTCAGCTGGAAAGAGTGGCTCTGGTTCCCACTAGGGGCTCATCTGATACTGCTGAATGTGGTCTTATTCTATGCCTCACCAGAACCTAGTGATTCTGTTCCCCATCTGGGCCTGCATGGCCTTAGTGACTCTGGTCCTCACTCAGGCATCATTGGGACCTGGATACTCTATTCCACACCTGGGCCTCACTTTTACCAGGAACCGCTGGTCCCATTCTGGGCCTCAAACTAAACTGGTTACTCTGTTTCCCCCTCTTAACCTCACCCTTACCTGGTGACTCTGGTCACCCCTTGGGCCTCCCCTGGGCCTGGTGACTCTGGCCTGCAGTTTGGCCTCACCTGGACTTGATTAGTTGATGCCACCTGGGCCTCACACTTACCTGGAGACTCAGGTCCCCACATGGGCCTCTTGGACCTGGTGAATCTGGCCCTTACCTGGACTTCTCCCAGACCCGGGGAATCTGGTCACAACATGGGCCTCACCTGGACCTGGTGAATCTGGGTCCATCTGGGCCTAACCCAGTCCTGGTGACTATGTTCCCCAACTGGACCTGATTGCTCTGGACTCTTTCTTGCCCTCACATTGAACTGGTGACTCTGATCCTATTACCTAGTCCTCACCCGGAACTGGTAAATCTGGTCACCACCTGGGCATCACCTAGTCCTGGTGACTTTGTTCCCCACGTGGACCTGATTGCTGTGGACACATTCTTGGCCTCACCTGGAAGTGGTAACTCTGATCCCAACTGGGCCTCTCCCAGATCTGGTGACTCTGGTCCTCACCTGGGCCTCATCTGGACCTAGTGACTCTGGTCCCCACCTGGGCTTCACCTGGAACTGGTGACTCTGGTCCCCACCTGGATTTCACCTGGAACTGGTGACTCTGGTCCATACCTGAACCTCTCCTGGACCTGGTGACTCACTTTCCAACATGGACCTCACTTGGATCTGGTGACTATGGTCCTCAGTTTGGCCTCACCTGGACCTGGTGTCTCTCGTCCCCACTTTGACCTAACTCAGAACTGCTGATCTTGCCCCACCTAGGCCGCACGCAGACCTGGTGACTCTTGTCCCCAGCTATGCCTCAATTCGACCTGATGAATCTGGTCCTCACGTGGGCCTACAAGGACCTGGGACTCAGCTGGATAGAGTGGCTCTGGTTCCCACAAGGGGCTTACCTGATACTGCTGACTGTGGTCTTATTCTATGCCTCACCAGGACCTAGTGATTCTGTTCCCCATCTGGGCCTGCATGGCCCTAGTAAATCTTTTCCTCACCCAGGCATCATTGGGATCTGGATACTCTATTCCACATCTGCGCCTCACTTTCACCAGGGACCTAGGGTCCCATTCTGGGCCTCAAACTAAACTGGTTACTCTGGTTCCCCCTCTGGGCCTCACCCCTACCTGGTGACTCTGGTCACCCCTTGGGTTTCACTTGGGCCTGGTGAATCTGGTCCTTAGCTGTTCCGCTCCTGGATCTGTTGACCGGTCGCTACCTGGGCCTCACCTGGACTTGGTGAAACCTGTTGCCACCTGCGCCTCCCCTGAACCTTGTGACTGTGGTTCCACCCAGACATCACCTGGATCTGGTGGCTCTGGTTCCCATATGGGGCTCTCCTGGACCTGGTTCCTGTGGTCTCCATCTGGCCTCACCTGGAACACAATGACTCTGAACCATATTTGGGCCTCTCCTGGACATGTTGACTCTGGTCCTTACCTGGGCATCATTGGGACCTGGATACTCTCTTATATACCTCGGCCTCACCTGGACCTGGTGACTCTGGTCCCACCTGGGCCTCACCTGGACCGGGTGACTGGTTCCCACAGGACCTCACCTGGACCTGGTGACTCAGGTCCTCATATGGGCATCATGGGACCTGGTTTCTCAGTTCCACATCGAGGCCTCACCTGGACCTAGTGATTCTCGTCCCCTCTGGGCCTCACCCTGACGTGCTGACTCTGGCTCCCACCTGGATATCACCAGGACCGGGTGACTCTGGTCCCCCTCTGGGACTCACCCGGGGCTGGCGACACTTGTCCTCAGCTGGGCCTCAACAGGACCTGGTGAATCTAGTCCTCACTTAGGCCTCATCTGTACCTTGTGACTCTTTTCCCACCTGGCATCAATGGGACATGGTTACTCTGTTCCCCACCTAGACATCACCTGGACATGATAACTTTGCTCCACACTTTGGCCTCAACTTGTCCTGATCAATTTGTTCCCCCCACCTAGGCCTCAATCTGGACCTGGTGACTGTGGTCCCCACCTGGGTCTCACCTGGACCTGGTGACTCTCGTTCCCACATGAACCACACTTGGACCTGGTGACTGTGGTGTTCTTGTAGACTCACATTTACCTGGTGACTCGGGTCCCCACTAGGGCCTCACCTGGATCTGATGACTCTGGCCTGCAGGTTGGCCTCACCTGGACCTGGTGAGTGCGTTGCCACTAGGGCCTCACCCATACCTGGTGACTCAGGTCCCCACGTGAGCCTCTTGGACCTGGTGAATCTGGTCCTTACCTGGTCCTCTCCCAGACCCGATGACTCTGGTCAGCACCTGGGCCTCACCTGGACCTGGTGAATCTGGTCCCAATCTGTGCCTCACCCATTCTTGGTGACTTTGTTCCACACCTTGACCTGATTGCTGTGGACTCTTTCTTGGCCTCACCTGGAACTGGTGACTCTGATCCTATCTGCGCGTCACCCAGACCTGTTGACTCTGGTCCTCACCTGGGCATCATTCGTACCTGCTGACTCTGTTCCACACCTGAGCCTCACCTGGTCATGATGACTCTGGAACTTCTCTGGGCCTCACCCTGACCTGGTGACTCTGGTCCCCATTAGGACGTAACCCGGACTGGGTGATTCTGGTTCCCATCTAGGCCTCAAGCATATCTGGTGATTCTGGTCCTCAACTGGGCCTCACGTGGACTTAGTGAATATGCTCCATGTTGGCCTTATTTGGACCTGGTGACTCGGGTCCCTACCTGGGCATCATCGGCACATGGTTCCGCGCACCGCCTGCAGGTTGGCCTCACCTGAACCTGGTGAGTGGGATTGCCACCTGTGGCTCACCCATACCTGGTGACTCAGGTCTTCACGTGGGCCTCTTGGACCTGGTGAATCTGGTCCTTACCTCGTCTTCTCCCAACCTGGGGACTCTGGCCATCACCTGGGCCTCACCTGGAGAAGGGGAACTGGTCCCCATCTGGGCCTCACCCAGTCCTGGTTACTTTGTTCCCCACCTGGAACTGATTGCTGTGGACTCTTTCTTTGCCTCACCTGCAACTGGTGACTCTGATCCTATCTGGTGACTCTGATCCTATCTGGGCATTACCCAGACCTGGTGACTCTGGTCCTCATGTGGGCATCTTGGTACCTGGTGACTCAGTTCCACACCTGAGCCTAACCTGGACATGATGACTCTGGAACCTCTCTGGGCCTCACCCTGTCCTGGTGACTCTGGTCCCCATCTGGATGTCACCTGGAGCAGGTGATTTTGGTACCCCTCTGAGCCTCAACCAGATCTGGTGACTCTGGTCCTCAACTGTGCCTCACCTGTACATAGTGAATATGCTCCATCTGGCCCTCATTTGGACCTGGTGACTCTGGTCCCTCCCTCGGCATCATCGGTACATGGTTCCACTGCATGGCCTGCAGGTTGGCATCACCTGGACCTGGTAACTCTGGTTCCTACATGGGCATCACACGGACACGGTTCCTCTGCATGGCGCGAAAGATGGCCTCTCCTGGTCCTGGTGAGTGTGGTTGCCACCTGTGCCTCACCCGTACCTGGGGACACAGGCCCCTCGTCGGCCTCTTGGACCTGGTGAATCTGGTCTATGGGAGACCTGGTCGTCTCCCATACCCGGGGTCTCTGGTCACCCCCTGGGCCTCACCTGGACCTGGTCAATGTGGTCCCCATCTGGGCATCACCCAGTCCTGGTGACTTTGTTCCCCACCTGGATGATTGCTGTGCACTATTTCTTGGCCTCACCTTGAACTGGTGACTCTGATCCTATCTGGTGACTCTGATCCTATCTGGGCATTACCCAGACCTGGTGACTCTGGTCCTCACCTGGGCATCTTAGGTACCTGGTGACTCTGTTCCACACCTGAGCCTCACCTGGACATGTTGACTCTGGAACCTCTCTGGGCCTCATCCTGACCTGGTGACTCTGGTCCCCATCTGGATGTCACCTGGACCAGGTGATTCTGGTACCCCTCTAGGCCTCAACCAGGTCTTGTGACTCTGGTACTCCACTGCACCACACCTGGACCTAGTAAATATGCTCCATCTGGGTCTCATTGGACCTGGTGATTCTGATCCCAACCTCGGCATCATCGGGACATGGTTTCACTGCATGGTCTGCAGGTTGGCCTCACCTGGACCTGTTAAATCTCGTCCCTACCTGGGCATCATCGGGACATGGTTCCTCTGCATGGCCTGCAGGTTCGCCTCACCTAGACCTGGTGAGTGGGGTTGCCACCTGGGACTCGCCCATGCCTGGTGACACAGGTCCCCACGTGGGCCTCACTTGGACCTGTTGAATCTGGACCTTACCTGGTTCTCACCCGGAACTGTTAACTCAGGTCACCACCTGGGAATCACCTGGACCTGGTGAATCTGGACCCCATCTGGGGTCATCCATTCCTGGTGACTTTGTTCCCCAACTGGACCTGATTGCTGTGGACTCCTTCTTGGCCTCACCTGGAACTGGTGACTCTCATCCTAACTGGGCCTAACTCAATCTGCTGACTCTTGTCCTCCCCTGTGGACCATTATGAACTGGATACTCTGTTCCACAACTGAGCCTCACCTGGACATGATGACTCTGGATCCAGTCTGGGCCTCACCCTGACGTGGTGACTCTGGTCCTCATGTGGATGTCACCTAGACCAGGTGAATCTGGTACCCCTCTAGGCCTCAACTAGACCTGGTGACTCTGGTCCTCAACTGGGCCTCACCGGGACCTAGTGAATATGCTCCCCAACTGAGCCTCATCTGAACCTGGTAACTCTGGTTCTACCTGGGCATCATCGGGACATGGTTACTGTATTCCCCACTGTAACTGACCTGATCCTGGTAACTCTGGTCCTGATTTGGCCTCTTCTGTACCAGGTGACTCTGGCTCCACCTTGGGTTCACCGGTAACTGGTGACTCTGATCCTAAGCATGGCCTCACCTGACCTGGTGACTGTGGTTCCCATTGGGACCGCACCTGGACCTCATGTCTCTGGTCCCAACTGGGCTTCACCAGGACCTGGTGTCTCTGGAACCCACTTTGGTAGCATCAGGATACGGTTACACTGTTCACTAACAGTGACCCAGCCGGACCTATTAACTCTGGTCTTCACCTGGGCCACACCTGGACATGGTGACACTGGTTCCCACCTGGTCTCACCTGGACATGGTGACTCGGATCCAAAACTGGTCCTCCCCTGTACTGGTGATTCTCGTTCCCACATGGACATCATGTGGACCTGGTGGCTGCAGTGTTTCTAGCTTCTCATGCACCTCTTGACTCTGGTCCCCACCAGGACCTCACAGGGACCTGGTGAGTGTGGTTGCCACCTGCACCTCAAGTGGACCTGGTCATTCTCGTCTGCACATGAGACTACCCTGGATCTGGTGACTATGGTCCCCACCTGGGCTTCACCTGCTTTGGGGACTCCGGTCTCCATCTGAGCCTCACCTGGCCCTGTTGACCATGGTCCTCAACTGGGCAAAATTGGGACCCGTTGACTGTGTTCAACAACTGGACCTCATCTGGACCAGGTGATTCTGGTCTCCCTCTGAGTCTCACCGCGCCCTAGTGACCGTAATCCCAACTTTGCCCTGACTTGGACCTGCTGACCCTGGTTACCACCTGCGCCTCACCTCGAACTGTTGACTCTGGTAATTTCAAGGGCCTACACTGTACCTTGTGATCCTGGTCCCCACCTGGGACTCACCTGGACGTGGTGACACATGTCACAACCGCGTACTCACCTGGAGCTGCTTACTGTGTTCCACATCTGGGCCTCAAGTAGACTTGTTGACCATGGTCCCCAAGCCGGACTCACATGGACCTGTTGCCTCTGATCCCCACCGGGGCCTCACGTGTACCTGGTAACTCTGGTCCTCACCTGGGCCTCATCTGGACCTATTGACTCTGGTCCCCACCTGGGCTTCACCTGGATCTGGTGACTCTGGTCCCCTCCTGTACTTCACCTGGATCTGGTGACTCTGGTCCCCACCTGGAACTCTCCTGGACCTGGTGACTCTCTTTCCAACATGGACCTCAGCTGGATCTGGTGACTCTGGTCCTCAGTTTGGCCTCACCTGGACCTGGTTTCTCTCGTCCCCACTTTGACCTAACTCAGAACTGCTGAATCTTGCCCCACCTAGGCCGCACCCAGACCTGGTGACTCTTGTCCCCATCTATGCCTCAATTTGCCCTAATGAATCTGGTCCTCACGTGGGCCTCACATGGACCTGGGACTCAGCTGGATAGAGTAGCTCTGGTTCCCACAAAGGGCTCACCTGATACTGGTGACTGTGGTCTTATTCTATGCCTCACCAGGACCTAGTGATTCTGTTCCCCATCTGGGCCTGCATAGCCCTAGTGTCTCTGGTCCTCTCCCTGGAATCATTGGGAACTGGATACTCTATTCCACACCTGGGCCTCACTTTGACCAGGGACCTCTGGTCCCATTCTGGGCCTCAAACTAAACTGGTTACTCTGGTATCCCCTCTGGGCCTCACCCTTACCTGGTGACTCTGGTCACCCTTGGGCTTCACTTGGACCTGGTGAATCTGGTCCTTAGCTGGTCCGCACCTGGATCTGGTGACTGGTCGCCACCTGGGTCTCACCTGGACTTGGTGAATCCTGTTGCCACCTGCAGCTCATCAGGACCTTGTGACTATGGTCCCACCTGGACCTCACCTGGATCTGGTGGCTCTGGTTCTCATATGGGGCTCTCCTGGACCTGGTTCCTGTGGTCTCCATCTGGCCTCACCTGGAACACAATGACTCTGATCCATATTTGGTCCTCTCCTGGACCTGTTGACTCTTGTCCTTACCTGGGCATCATTGGGACCTGGATACTCTCTTATATACCTGGGCCTCACCTGGACCTGGTGACTGTGTTCCCACCTGGGCCTCACCTGGACGAGGTGACTGGTTTCCACAGGGACCTCACCTGGATCTGGTGACTCAGGTCCTCATATGGATATCATGGGACCTGGTTTCTGAGTTCCACATCGGGGCCTCACCTGGACCTAGTGATTCTCGTCCCCCTCTGAGGCCTCACCCTGACGTGCTGACACTGGTCCCCCCCTGGATATCACCAGAACCGGGTGACTCTGGTCCCCCTCGGGACTCACCCGGAGCTGGGGTCACTGGTCCTCAACTCGGCCTCAACAGGACCTGGTGAATATACTCCTCACTTAGGCCTCGTCTGGACCTTTGACTCTTTTCCCACCTGGCAACAATGGGACATGGTTACTCTGTTCCGCACCTGGGCCTCACATGGACATGATAACTTTGCTCCGCACTTTGGCCTCAACTGGTCCTGATGACCCTGGTCCCCCAACCGAGGCCTCAATCTGGACCTGGAGACTGTCGTCCCCACGTGGGTCTCACCTGGACCTGGTGACTCTCGTTCCCACATGAACCACACCTGGACCTGGTGACTGTGGTGTACTTGTAGACTCACATTTACCTGGTGACTCAGGTCCCCACTAGGGCCTAACCTCGATCTGGTGACTCTGGCCTGCAGGTTGGCCTCACCTGGACTTGGTTAGTGGGATGCCACCTGGGCCTCACACATACCTGGACTCAGGTCTGCACGTGGGCCTCTTGGACCTGGTGAATCTGGCCCTTACCTGGTCTTCTCCCAGACCCGGGGAATCTGGTCACAACCTGGGCCTCACGTGGACCTGGTGAATCTGGTCTCCATCTGGGCCTAACCCAGTCCTGGGGACTATGTTTCCCACCTGGAACTGATTGCTCTGGACTCTTTCTTGGCCTCACTTGGTACTGGTGACTCTGATCCTATCTGTGCGTCACCGAGACCTGGTGACTCTGGTCCTCACCTGGGCATCATTGGTACCTGGTTACTGTGTTCCACACTTGAGCCTTAACTGGACATGATGTCTCTTGGACCTCTCTGGGCCTCACCCTGACCTGGTGATCTGGTCCCCATCTGGATGTCACCTGGACCAGGGGATTCTGGAACCCCTCTAGGCCTCAACCAGATCTGGTGACTCTTGTCCTCAACTGGGCCTCACCTGGACCTAGTGAATATGCTCCATCTGGGCCTCATTTGGACCTGGTGACTCTGGTCACTCACTGGGCATCATCTGGAAATGGTTCCACTGCATGGCCTGCTGGTTTGCCTCACCTGGACCTGGTAACTCTGGTCCCTACCTGGGCATCATCGGGACATGTTTCCTCAGCATGGCCTGCAGGTAGGCCTCATCTTGACCTGGTGAGTGGAGTTCCCACCTGGGTCTTACCCATGCCTGTTGACACAGGTCCCCACGTGGGCCTCACTTGTACCTGGTGAATTTGGTCCTTACCTAGTCCTCACCCGGAACTGGTAAATGTGGTCACCACCTGGGCATCACCTAGACCTGGTGCCTTTGTTCCCCACCTGGACCTGATTGCTGTGGACACCTTCTTGGCCTCACCTGGAAGTGGTAACTCTGATCGTAACTGGGCCTTTCCCAGATCTGGTGACTCTGGTCCTCACCTGTGGACAATTATGACCTGGATACTCTGTTCCACACCTGAGCCTCACCTGGACATGATGACTCTGGATCCACTCTGGGCCTCACCCTGACATGGTTACTCTGGTCCCCATCTGGATGTATCCTAGACCAGGTGAATCAGGTACCCCTCTGGGCCTCAACCAGATCTGGGGCCTCTGGTCCTCAACTGGGCCTCACCTGGACCTAGTGAATATGCTCCATCTGTGCCTCATTTGGACCTGGTGACTCTGGTCCCTACGTGGGCAACATCGGGACATGGTTCCACATAATGGTCTGCAGATTGGCCTCTTCTTGACCTGGTAACTCTGGTCCCTACCTGGGCATCATCGTGACACGGTTCCTCTGCATGGCCTGCAGGTTGGCGTCACCTGGACTTCGTAACTCTGGTCCCTACCTGGGCATCATCGGGACACGGTTCCTCTGCATGGCCTGCAGATAGACCTCACCTGGACCTGGAGAGTGGGCTTGCCATCTGGGCCTCACCCATACCTGTTGACACAGGTCTCACGTGGGCCTCACTTGTACCTGGTGAACCTGGTCCTTACCTGGTCCTCACCCGGAACAGGTAACCCTTGTCACCACCTGGGAATCACCTGGACCTGGTGAATCTGGTCCCCATCTGGGCCTCACCCAGTCCTGGTGACTTTGTTCCCCACCTGGAGCTGATTGCTTTGGACTCTTTCTTGGCCTCACCTGGAACTGGTGATTCTTATCCTCTCTGCGCGTGACTCAGGCCTGGTGAATCTGGTCCTCACCTGGTTATCATTGGTACCTGGTGACTCTGTTCCACACCTGAGCCACACCTGGACATGATGACTCTGAAACCTCTCTGGGCCTCACCCTGACCTGGTGACTCTGGTCCCCATCGGATGTCACCTGGACCAGGTGATTCTGGTACCCCTCTAGGCCTCAACCAGATCTGGTGTCTCTGGTCCTCAACTGGGACTCGGCTGGACTTAGTGAATATGCTCCATCTTGGCCTCATTTGGACATGGTTACTCTGGTCCCTACCTGGGCATCATGGGGACCTGGTTCCACTGCATGGCCTGCAGGTTGTCCTCACCTGGACCTGGTAACTCTAGTCCCTACCTTGGCATTATCAGGACCCGATTACATTGCATGGCCTGCAGGTAGGCCTCACCTGGACCTGGTGAGTGGGGTTGCCACTTGGGCCTCACGCATACCTGGTGACACAGGCCCCTACGTGGGCCTGACTTGGACCTGGTGTATCTGGTAATTCTGGTCACCACCTGGGAATCACCTGGACCTGGTGAATCTGGTAACTCTGGTCACCACCTGGGAATCACTTGGACCTGGTGAATCTGTGTCCCCATCTGGGCCTCACCCAGTCCTCGTGAATTTTTTCCCCACCTGGACCTGATTGCTGTGGACTCCTTCTTAGCCTCACCTGGAACTGTTGACTCTGATCGTAACTGGGCCTCACCCAGATCTGTTGACTCTGGTCCTCACCTGTGGACCATTATGACCTGGATACTTTGTTCCACACCTGAGACTCACCTGGACATGATGACTCTGGATCCCCTCTGGGCCTCAGCCTGACATGGTGACTCTGGTCCCCATCTGGAAGGCACCTAGTCCAGGTGAATCTGGTACCCCTCTATGCCTCAACTAGACCTGGTGACTCTGGTCCTCTACTAGGCCTCAAAGGGACGTAGTGAATATGCTCCCCACCTTTGCCTCATCTGGACCTGGTGACTCTGGCTCCACCTGGGCCTCACCTGTAACTGGTGACTCAAATCCTAAGCATGGCCTCACCTGACCTGGTGACTGTGGTTCCCATAGGGACCTCACCTGGACCTTATATCTCTGTTCCACCTGGGCCTCACCAGGAACTTTTGTCTCTGGTTACCACCTGGGTAGCATCAGGATATGGTTACACTGTTCACTATCAGTGACCCAGCCGGACCTATTAACTCTGGTCTTCACCTGGGCCACACCTAGACATGGTGACAGTCGTTCCCACCTGGGTCTCACCTGGACATGGTGAGTCGGATCCCCACCTGGTCCTCACCTGTAACTGGTGATTCTCGTTCCCACATGGACATCATGTGGACCTGGTGGCTGCAGTGTTTCTAGCTTCTCATGTACCTCGTGACTCTGGTCCCCACCAGGGCCTCACCGGGACCTGGTGAGTGTAGTTGCCACCTGCACCTCACCTGGACCTGGTGATTCTGGTCTGCACCTGAGACTACCCTGGATCTGGTGACTGTGGTCTCCACCTGGGCTTCTCCTGGATTTGGGGACTCCGGTCCCCATCTGGGCCACACCTGGCCCTGTTGACCATGGTCCTCAACTGTGCAAAATTGGGACCCGGTGACTTTAGACCTCACCTGGACCATGTGACTCTGTTCCGCCTCCGGGTCTAACCTTGGACCTCACCTGGACCATGTGACTCTGGTCCGCCTCCGGGTCTAACCGTGCCCTAATGACTCTGAAAACCACTTTGGCCTGACTTGGACCTGCTGACCTTGGTTGCCACCTGTGCCTGACCTCGAACTGTTGACTCTGGTTCATTCAAGGGCCTCCCCTGTACCTGGTGATCCTGGTCCCCACGTGGGTCTCACCTGGACGTGGTGACTCTTGTCACCACCGGGTACTCACCTGGACCTGGTACTGTGTTCCACACCTGGGCCTCAAGTAGACCTGTTGACCATGAACCCAAGCCGGCCTCACATGGACCTGTTGCCTCTGATCCCCACCGAAGCCTCACGTGTACCTGGAAACTCTGGTCCTCACCTGGGCCTCATCTGGACCTAATGACTCTGGTCCCCACCTGGGCTTCAATTGGATCTGGTGACTCTGTTCCCCACCGGGACTTCACCTGGATCTGGTGACTCTTGTACACACCTGGACCTCTCCTGGACCTGGTGACTTTCTTTCCAACATGGACCTCACCTGGATCTGGTGACTCTGGTTCTCAGTTTCGCCTCACATGGACCTGGTGTCTCTCGTCCCCACTTTGACTTGACTCAGAACTGCTGAATCTTGCCCCACCTAGGCCGTACCTAGACCCGGTAACACTTGTCCCCAGCTATGCCTCAATTCGACCTGATGAATCTGGCCTCACGTGGGCCTCACATGGACCTGGGACTCAGCTGGATAGAGTGGCTCTGGTTCCCACAAGGGGCTCACCTGATATTGGTGACTTATTCACCAGTGGTCTTATTCTATGCCTCATCAGGACCTATTGCTTCTCTTCCCCATCTGGGCCGGCATGGCCCTAGTAACTCTGGTCCTCACCCAGGCATCATTGGGACCTGGATACTCTATTCCACACGTAGGCCTCACTTTGACCAGGGACCTCTGGTCCCATTCTGGGCCTCAAACTAAACTGGTTACTCTGGTTCCCACTCTGGGCCTCACCCTTACCTGGTGACTCTCGTAACCCCTTGGGCTTCACTTGGGCCCGGTGCATCTGGTCGTTAGCTGGTCCGAACCTGGATCTGGTGACTGGTCGCCACCTGGGCCTCACCTGGACTTGGTGAATCCTGTTGACACCTGCGACTCAACTGGACCTTGTGACTGTGGTCCAACCTGGACCTCGCCTAGATCTAGTGGGTCTGGTTCCCATATGGGTCTCTCCTGGACCTGGTTCCTGTGGTCTCCATCTGGCCTCACCTGGAACACAATGACTCTGATCCATATTTGGGCCTCTTCTGGACCTGTAGACTCAGGTCCTTACCTGGGTATCATTGGGTCCTGGAACTCTCTTATATACCTGGGCCTCACATGGACCTGGTGATTGTGGACCCACCTGGGCCTCACCTGGACGAGGTGACTGGTTCCCACAGGGACCTCACCTGGTCCTGGTGACTCAGGTCCTCATATGGGCATCATGGGACCTGGTTTCTCATTTCCATAACGGGGCCTCACCTGGACCTAGTGATTCTCGTCCCCCTCTGGGCCTCACCCTGACGTGGTGACTCTGGTCCCCACCTGGATATCACCAGAACCGGGTGACTCTGGGCCGCCTCTGGGACGCAACTGGACCTGGGGACACTGGTCCTCAACTGAGGCTCAACAGGACCTGGTGAATCTACTCCTCACTTAGACCTCGTCTGAACCTTGTGACTCTTTTCCCACCTGGCATCAATGGGACATGTTTACTCTGTTCCCCACCTGGGCGTCACCTGGACATGATAACTTTGCTCCACTCTTTGGCCTCAACTCTTCCTGATGACTCTGGTCCCCCCACCTAGGCCGCAATCTGGAACTGATGACTGTGGTCTCCACCGGGGTCTCACCTGGATTTGGTGACTTTCGTTCCCACATGAACCACAACTGGACCTGGTGACTGTGGTGTTCTTGTACACTCACATTTACCTGTTGACTCCGGTCCCCACTAGGGCCTCACCTGGATCTGGTGACTCTGGCTTGTAGGTTGGCCTCACCTGGGCCGGGTGAGTGGGGATGCCACCTGGGACTCACCCATACCTGGTGACTCTGGTCCCCACCTGGAACTCACCTGGATCTTGTGACTCTGGTCTCTGTTTGGCCTCACCTGGACAGGTGTCTCTCGTCCCCACTTTGAACTAACTCAGAACTGCTGAATCTTGCCCCACCTATGCCGCACCCAGACCTGGTGACACTTGTCCCCTGCTATGCCTCAATTCAACCTGATGAATCTGGTCCTCACGTGGGCCTCACATGGACCTGGGACTCAGCTGGATAGAGAGGCTCTGGTTCCCACAAGGGGCTCACCTGATACTGGTGACTGTGTTCTTATTCTATGCCTCAACGGGACCTAGTGATTCTGTTCCCCATCTGGGCTTTCTTGGCCCTAGTGAGTCTGGTCCTCACCAAGGCATCATTGGGACCTGGATACTTTATTCCACACCTGGGCCTCACTTTGTCCAGGGACCTCTGGTCCCATTCTGGGCCTCAAACTAAACTGGTTACTCTGGTTCCCCCTCGGGGCCTCACCCTTACCTGGTGACGCTGGTCACCCCTTGGGCTTCACTTGGGCCTGGTGAATCTGGTTCTTAGCTGGTCCGCACCTGGCTCTGGTGACCGGTCACCTCGTGGGCCTCACCTGGACTTGGTGAATCATGTTGCCACCTGCGCCTCACCTGGTCCTTGTGAATGTGGTCCCTCCTGGACCTCACCTGGATCTGGTGGCTCTGGTTCCCATATGGGGCTCTCCTGGACCTGGTTCCTGTGGTCTCCATCTGGCCTCACTTGGAACACAATGACTCTGATCCATATTTGGGCCTCTCCTGGACCTGTTGACTCTGGTCCTTACCTGGGCATCATGGGACCTGGATACTCTCTTATATACCTGGGCCTCACCAGGACCTGGTGACTGTGGACCCACCTGGGCCTCACCTGGACGGGGTGACTGGTTCCCACAGGGACATCACCTGGACCTGGTGACTCAGGTCCTCATATGGGCATCTTGGGACCTGGTTTCACTGTTCCACATCGGGGTCTCACCTGGACCTAGTGATTCTCGTCCCCCTCTGGGCCTCACCCTGACTTGTGACACTGGTCCCCACCTGGATATCACCAGAACCGGGTGACACACCCGGAGCTGGGGACACTGGTCCTCAGCTGGGCCTCAACAGGACCTGGTGAATCTACTCCAAACTTAGGCTTCGTCTGGACCTTGCGACTCTTTTCCCACCTGGCATCAATTGGACATGGTTACTCTGTTCCCCACCTGGGCCTCACCTGGACATGATAACTTTGCTGCACACTTTGGCCTCAACTGGTCCTGATGACTCTCGTACCCCAACCTAGGCCTCAATCTGGACCTGGTGACTGTCGTCCCCCACTGGGTGTCAGCTGGACCTGGTGACTCCAGTTCCCACATGAACCACACCTGGACCTGGTGACTGTGGTGTTCTTGTAGACTCACATTCACCTTGTGATTCCCGTCCCCACTAGGGCCTCAACTGGATATGGTGACTCTGGCCTGCAGGCTGGCCTCACCTGGACATGGTGAGTGGGGTTGCCACCTGGGCCTCACCCATACCTGGTGACTCAGGTCCACACGTGGGCCTCTTGGACCTGGTGAATCTGGTCCTTACCTGGTCCTCTCTCAGAACCGGGGACTCTGGTGACCACCTGGGCCTCACCTGGTCCTGGTAAATCTGGTACCCATCTGGGCCTCACGCAGTTCTGGTGACTTTGTTCGCCACCTGGACCTGATTGCTGTGGACTCTTTATTGGCCTCACCTGGACCTAGTGACTCTGATCCTATCTGCGCGTCACCCAGATCTGGTGACTCTGGTCCTCACCTGGGCATCATTGGTACCTAGTGACTCTGTTCCACACCTGAGCCTCAGCTGGACATGATGACTCTCGAACCTCTCTGTGCCTCACCCTGACCTGGTGACTCTGGTCCCCATCTGTATGTCACCTGGACCAGGGGATTCTGGTACCCCTCTGGGCCTCAACCAGATCTGGTGACTCTGGTCCTCAACTGGGCCTCACCTGGACCTAGTGAATATTCTCCATCTGGGCCTCATTTGGAGCTCGTCCCTCTGGTACCTACGTGGGCACCATCGGGACATGGTTCCACTGCATGTCCTGTAGGTTGGCCTCACCTGGACCTGGTAACTCTGGTCCCTACCTGGACATCATTGGGACACGGTTCCTCTGCATGGCCTGCATGTTGGCCTCAGCCGGACCTGGTGAGTGGGGTTACCACCTGGGGCTCACCCATTCCTGGTGACACAGGTCCCCACGTGGGCCTCACTTGGACCTGGTGAATCTGTTCCTTACCTGGTCCTCCCCCGGACCTGGTAACCCTGGTCACCACCTGGGAATCACCTGGACCTGGTGAATCTGGTCCCCATCTGGGCCTCATCCAGTCCTGTTGACTTTCTTCCCCACCTGGACCTGATTGCTGTGGACTCCTTCTTGGACTCAACTGGAACTGTTGACTCTGATCCTAACTGGGCTTCACCCAGATCTGGTGACTCTGGTCCTCACCTGTGGACCATTATGACCTGGATACTCTGTTCCACACCTGAGCCTCACCTGGATATGCTGACTCTGGATCCCCTCTGGGCCTCACCCTGACATGGTGACTCTGGTCCCCATCTGTATGTCACCTAGACCAGGTGAATATGGTACCCCTCTAGGCCTCAAGAAGACCTGGTGACTCTGGTCCTCAATTGGGCCTCACCGGGACCTAGTGAATATGCTCCCCACCTGCGCCTCATCTGGACCTGTGACGCTGGTTCTATCTGGGCATAATCGGGACATGGTTACTCTGTTCCCACTGGGACAGACCTGATCCTTGTAACTCTGCCATGACTTTGGCCTCTGTGTACCAGGTGACTCTGGCTCTACCTGGGCCTAACCTGTAACTGGTGACTCTGATCTTAAGCATGGCCTCACCTGACCTGGTGACTGTGGTTCCCATCGGGACCTCACCTGAACCTGATATCTGTGTTCCCCACCTGGGTAGCATCAGGATATGGTTACACTGTTCACTAACAGTGACCCATCCGGACCTATTAACTCTGGTCTTCACCTGAGCCACACCTGGACATGGTGACACTGGTTCCCACCTGGGTCTCACCTTGACATGGTGAGTCGAATCCCCACCTGGTCCTCACCTGTAACTGGTGATTCTCGTTCCCACATGGACATTATGTGGACCTGGTGGCTGCAGTGTTTCTAGCTTCTCATGTACCTCGTGACTCTGGTCCCCACCAGGGCCTCCCCGGGAACTGGTGAGTGTGGTTTCCACCTGCACCTCACCTGGACCTGGTGATTCTGGTCTGCACCTGAGACTACACTGGATCTGGTGACTGGGGTCTCCACCTGGGCTTCACCTGGATTTGGGGACTCCGGTCCCCATCTGGGCCTCACCTGGCCCTGTTGACCATGGTCCTCAACTGTTCAGAATTGGGACCCGGTGACTGTGTTCCACAACTGGACCTCACCTGGACCAGGTGACTCTGGTCCCCCTCAGGGTCTCACCGTGCCCTAGTGACTGTGAACCCCACATTGTACTGACTTGAACTTGCTGACCCTGGTTGCCACCTGCAACTGACGTAGAACTGTTGACTCTGGTTCTTTCAAGGGCCTCCCCTGAACCTGTTGAACCTGGTCCCCACCTGGGCCTCACCTGGACGTGGTGACTCTTTTCACCACCGGTTACTCACGTGGACCTGGTTACTGTGTTCCACGCCTGGGCCTCAAGTAGACCTGTTGACCATGGTCCCCAAGCCGGCCTCACATGAACCTGTTGCCTGTGATCCCCACCGGTGCCTCACGTGTACCTGGTAACTTTGGTCCTCACCTGTGCCTCTTCTGGACCTAGTGACTCTGGTCCCAACCTGGGCTACACCTGGATCTGGTGACTCTGGTCCCCGTCTGGGTCTCACACAGTCCTGGTGACTTTGTTCCCCAAGTGGACGTGATTGCTGTGGACTCTTTCTTGGCCTCACCTGGAACTGGTGACTCTGGTCCCTATCTGGATGTCACCTGGACCAGGGGATTCTGGTACCCCTCTGGGCCTCAACCAGATCTGGTGACTCTGGTCCTCAAATGGGCCTCACCTGGACCTAGTGAATATGCTCTATCTTGGTCTCATTTGGACCTGGTGACTCTGGTCCCTACATGGGCAACATCGGGACATGGTTCCACATAATGGTCTGCAGGTTGGCCTCTTCTTGACTTGGTAACTGTGGTCCCTACCTGGGCATCATCGGGACACGGTTCCTCTGCATGGCCTGCAGGTTGGCGTCACCTGGACCTGGTGAGTGGGGATGCCACATGGGCCTCACCCATACCTGGTGACACAGGTCCCACGTGGGCCTCACTTGGACCTGGTGAATCTGGTCCTTACCTGGCCCTCATCCGGAACTGGTAACTCTGGTCACCACCTGGGAATCACCTGGACCTGTTGAATCTGGTCCCCATCTGGGCCTCACCCAGTCCTGGTGACTTTGTTCCCTACCTGCACCTGATTGCTGTGGACTCCTTCTTGGCCTCACCTGGAAATTGTGACTCTGCTCCTAACTGGACCTCACCCAGATCTGGTGACTCTGGTCCTCACATGTGGATCATTATGACCTGGATACTCTGTTCCACACCTGAACCTCACCTGGACATGATGACTCTGGATCCCCTCTGGGCCTCACCCTGACATGGTGACTCTGGTCCCCATCTGGATATCCCCTAGACCAGGGGAATTTGGTACCCCTCAAGGCCTCAACTAGACCTGGTGAGTCTGGTCCTCATCTGGGCCTCACCTGGACCTAGTGAATATTCTCCCCACCTGCGCCTCGATGGACCTGGTGACTCTGGTTCTACCTGGGCATCATTGGGACATGGTTACTGTATTACCCACTGGGACTGACCTGATCCTGGTAACTCTGGTCCTGACTTTGGCCTCTTCTGTACCAGGTGACTCTGTGTCCACCTGTGCCTCACCTGTACCTGGTGACTCTGATCCTAAGCATGGCCTCACCTGACCTGGTGACTGTGGTTCCAATCGGGAAATAAACTGGACCTCATTTCTCCGGTCCCACCTGGGCCTCACCTGGACCTGGTGTCTCTGGTACCCCCCTGGGTAGCATCAGCATATGGTTACACTGTTCATTAACAGTGACCCAGCCGGACCTATTAACACTGGTCTTCACTTGGGCCACACCTGGACAAGGTGACCCTGGTTCCCACCTGGTTCTCACCTGGACATGGTGAGTCGGATCCCCACCTGGTCTTCACCTGTAACTGGTGATTCTCGTTCCCACATGGTCATTATGTGGACCTGGTGGCTGCAGTATTTCTAGCTTCTCATGTACTTCGTGACTCTGATCCCCACCAGGACCTCACCGGGTCCTGGTGAGTGTGGTTGCCACCTGCACGTCACCTGGACCTGGTGATTCTGGTCTGCACCTGAGACTACCTTGGATCTGGTGACTGTGGTCCCCACCTGGGCATCACCTGTATTTGGGGACTCCGGTCCCTATCTGGGCCTAACCTGGACCTGTTGACCATGGTCCTCAACTGGGTAAATTGGGCCCCGGTGACTTTGTTCCACAACTGGACCTCACCTGACCACGTGACTCTGGTCCCCCTCTGGGTCTCACCGTATCCTAGTGACTGTGAACCCCACTTTGGCCTGACTAGGACCTGCTGACCCTGGTTGCCACCTGCGCCTGACCTCGAACTGTTGACCCAGGTTCTTTCAAGGGCCTTTCCTGTACCTGGTGATTCTGGTCCCCACCTCGGCCTCACCTGGACGTGGTGACACTTGTCACCACCGGGGACTCACCTTGACCTGCTTACTGTGTTCCACACCTTGACCTCCAGTAGACCTGTTTACCATGGTCCCCAAGACGACCTCACATGGACATGATGACTCTGGAACCTCTCTTGGCCTCACCCTGAACTGGTGACTCTGGTCTCCATCTGGATGTCACCTGTACCAGGTGATTCTGGTATCCCTCTGGGCCTCAACGAGATCTGGTGACTCTGGTCCTCAACTAAGCCGCAACGGGACCTAGTGAATATGCTCCATCTGGGCCTCATTTGGACCTGGTGACTTTGGTCCCTCCCTGGGCATCATCGGGACATGGTTACACAGCATGGCCTACAGGTTAGAATCACCAGGAGCCGGTAACTCTGGTCCCTGCATGGGCATCATCGGGACACGGTTCCTCTGCAGGGCCCAAGGGTTGGCCTCACCTGGACCTGGTGATTGGGGTTTCCACCTGAGCCACCTAGGCCGAACCCAGATCTGGTGACTCTTGTCCCCAGCTATTCCTCCCCTGTACCTGGTGACCCATGCACCCACGTGGGCCTCACTTGGACCTGGTGAATCTGGTCCTTACCTGGTCCTCACCTGGAACTGGTAACTCTGGTCACCACCTGGGAATCACCTGGACCTTGTGAATCTGGTCCCCATGTGGGCCTCACACAGTCCTGGTGACTTTGTTCCCCACCTGGACCTGATTGCTGTGGACACATTCTTGGCTTCACCTGGAAGTGGTGAGTGTGATCCTAACTTGGCCTCACCCAGATCTGGTGACTTTGGTCCTCACCTGTGGACCATTATGATCTAGATACTCCGTTCCACACCTGAGCCTTACTTGGACATGATGACTCTGGATCCCCTATGGGCCTCAGCCTGACATGGTGACTCTGCTCCCCATCTGGATGTCACCTAGACCAGGTGAATCTGGTACCCCTCTAGGCCTCAACTAGACCTCGTGCCTCTGGTCTGCAACTGGGCCTCACTGGGACCGAGTGAATATGCTCCCCACCTGCGCCTCATCTGGACCTGGTGACTCTGGTTCTACCTGGGTATCATCGGGGCATGGTTACTCTATTCCCCACTGGGACTGACCTGATCCTGGTAACTATGGTCCTGACTTTGGCCTCTTCTGTACCAGGTGACTCTGGCTCAACAGGGGCCTCACCTGTAACTGGTGACTCTGATCCTAAGCATGCCCTCACCTGACCTGGTGACTGTGGTTCCCATCGGGACCTCTTCTGGACCTCATGTCTCTGGGCCCTCCTGGGACTCACCAGGACCTGGTTTCTGTGATTCCCACCTGGGTAGCATCAGGATATGTTTACACTGTTCACTAACAGTGACCCAGCCGGACCTATTAACTCTGGTCTTCACCTGGGCCACACCTGGACATGGTGACACTGGTTCCCACCTGGGACTCACCTGGACATGGTGAGTCGGATCCCCACCTGGTCCTCACCTGTAACTGGTGATTTTCATTCCCACATGGACATAATGTGGACCTTGTGGCTGCAGTGTTTCTAGCTTCTCATATACATCGTGACTCTGATCCCCACCAGGGCCTCACCGGGACCTGGTGAGTGTGGTTGCCTCCTCCACCTCACCTGGACCTGGTGATTCTGGTCTACACCTGAGACTACCCAGGATCTGGTGACTCTGGTCCCCACCTGAGCTTCACTTGGATTTGGGGACTCCGGTCTCCATCTGGGCTTCACCTGGCCCTGTTGACCATGGTCCTCAACTGGGCAAAATTGGAACCCGGTGACTGTGTTCCACAACTGGACCTCACCTGGACCAGGTGACTCTGGTCCCCCTCTGGGTCTCACGGTTCCCTAGTGACTGTGAACCCCCTCTATGGCCTGTCTTGGTCCTGCTGATACTGGTTGCCTCCTGCGCCTGACCTCAAACTGGAGACTCTGGTTTTTCAAAGGCCTCCCCTCGACCTGGTCATCCTGGTCCCCACCTGGGTCTCACTTGGACGTGGTGACATTGTCACCATCGGGGACTCTCCTGGACCTGCTTACTGTGTTCCACACCTGGGCCTCAAGTAGACCTGTTGACCATGTTCCCCAGGACGGCCTCACATGGACCTGTTGACACTGCTCCCCACCGGGGCCTCACTTGTACCTGGTATCTCTGGTCCCCACCTTGACCTCATCTGGACTTAGTGACTCTGGTCCCCACCTGGGCTTCACCTGGATCTGGTGACTCTGGTCCCCACCTGGACTTCACCTGGATCTGGTGACTCTGGTCCCCACCTGGACCTCTCCTGGACCTGGTGACTCCTTTCCAACATGGACCTCACCTGGATCTGGTGACTCTGGTCCTCAGTTTGGCCTACCTGGACCTGGTGACTCTCGTTCCCACATGAATCACACCTGGACCTGGAGACTGTGGTGTTCTTGTAGACTCACTTTTACCTGGTGACTCTGGTCCTCACTAGGGCCTCTCCTGGATTTGCTAACTCTGGCCTGCTGGTTGGCCTCACCTGGACCTGGTGAGTGGGGTTGCCACCTGGGCCTCACCCATACCTGGTGACTCAGGTCCCCACGTGGACCTCTTGGACCTGGTGAATCTGGTCCTTACCTGGTCCTCTCCCATACCCGGGGACTCTGGTTACCACCTGGGCCTCACCTGGACCTGGTGAATCTGGTCCCCACCTGGGCCACACCCAGTCCTGGTGACTTTGTTCCCCACCTGGACCTGATTGCTGTGGACTTTTTCTTGGCCTCACCTGGAACTGGTGACTCTGATCCTATCTGTGCGTCACCCAGACCTGGTGACTCTGGTCCTCACCTGGGCATCCTTGGTACGTGGTGACTCTGTTCCACACCTGAGCCTCTCATGAACATGATGACTCTTGAACCTCTCTGGGCCTCACTCTGACCTGGTGATTCTGGTCCCCATCTGGATGTCACCTGGACCAGGTGATTCTGGTATCCCTCTAGGGCTCAACCAGATCTGGTGATTCTGGTCCTCAACTGGGCCTCACTGGACCTAGTGAATATGCTCCATCTGGGCCTCATTTGGACCTGGTGACTCTGTTCCCTACCTGGGCATCATCGGGACATGGTTCCACAGCATGGCCTGCAGGTTGGCCTCACCTGGACCTGGTAAGTCTTGTCCCTACGTGGGCATCATCGGTACATGGTTCCACTGCATGGCCTGCACGTTGGCCTCACCTGGACCTGGTGAGTGGGATTTACACCTGGGCCTCACCCATACATGGAGACACAAGTCCCCACGTGGCCCTAACTTGGACCTGGTGAATCTGGTCCTTACCTGGTCTTCACTTGGAACTGGTAACTCTGGTCACCACCTGGGAATCACCTGGACCTGGTGAATCTGGTCCCCATCTGGGCCTCACCTAGTCTTGGTGACTTTGTTCCCAACCTGGACCTGATTGCTGTGGACTCCTTCTTGTCCTCACCTGGAACTGCTGACTCTGATCCTAACTGGACCTCACCCAGATCTGTTGATTCTTGTCCTCACCTGTGGACCAATACGACCTGGATACTTTGTTCCACACCTGAGCCTCACCTGGACATGATGACTCTGCATCCCCTCTGGGCCTCACCCTGACCTGGTGACTCTGGTCTCCATCTGGATGTCACCTAGACCAGGTGAATCTGGTACCCCTCTAGGCCTCAACTAGACTGGGGGAATCTGGTCCTCAACTGGGCCTCACCGGGACCTAGGGAATATACTCCCCACCTGCGCCTCATCTGTACTTGGTGACTCGGGTTCTACCTGGTCATCATCGGGACATGGTTACTCTATTCCCCACTGGGACTCTCCTGATCCTGGTAACTCTGGTCCTGACTTTGGCATCTTCTCTACTTGGTGACTCTGGCTCCACCTGGGCCTCACCTGTAACTGGTGACTCTGATCCTAAGCATGGCCTCACCTGACCTGATGTCTGTGGTTCCCATCGGGACCTCACCTGGACCTCATGTCTCTGGTCCCACCTGGGCCTCACCAGGACCTGGTGTCTCTGGTACCCACCTGGGTAGCATCAGGATATGGTTACACTCTTCACTAACAGTGACCCAGCCGGACCTATTAACTCTGGTCTTCACCTGGGCCACACCTGGACATGGTGGCACTGGTTCCTTCTTGGGTCTCACGTGGACATGTGATTCAGATCCCTGCCTGATCCTCACCTGTAACTGGTGATTCTCGTTTCCACATGGACATCATGTGGATCTGGTGGCTGCAGTGTTTCTAGCTTCTCATGTACCTCGTGACTCTGGTCCCCACCAGGGCCTCACCGGTACCTGTTGTGTGTGGTTGCCACCTGCACCTCACCTGGACCTGGTGATTCTGGTCTGCCCCTGAGACTACCCTGGATCTGGTGACTGTGGTCCCCACCTTGGCTTCACCTTGATTTTGGGCTCTCGTTCCCATCTGAGCCTCACCTGGCCCTGTTGACCATGGTCCTCAACTGGGCAAAATTGGGACCCGGTGACTGTGATCCACAACTGGACCTCACCTGGACCAGGTGACTCTGGTCCCCCTCTGGGTGTCACCGTGCCCTAGTGACTGTGAACCCCACTTTGGCCTGACTTGGACCTCCTGACCATGGTTGCCACCTGCGCCTGACCTCGAACTGTTGACTCTGGTTCTTTCAAGGGCCTCCCCTGGACGTGGTGATCCTGGTGCCCACATGGGCCTGACCTGGACCTGGTGACTCTTGTCACCACCGGGAACTCACCTGGACCTGCTTACTGTGTTCCACACCTGGGCCTCAAGTAGACCTGTTGACCATGATCCCCAAGCCAGCCTCACATGGACATGTTGCCTCTGATCCACACCGGGGCTTCACGTGTACCTGGTAACTCTGGTCCTCATCTGGGTCTCATCTGGACCTAGCGACTCTGGTCCCTACCTGGGCTTCACCTGGATCTGGTGACTCTGGTCCCCACCTGGACTTCACCTGGATCTTCTGACTGGTCCACACCTGGACCTGACCTGCATCTGGTGACTCTGGTCCTCAGTTTGGACTCATCTGGATCTGGCATCTCTCGTCCCCACTTTGACCTAACTCAGAACTGCTGAATCTTGCCCCACCTCGGCCGCACCCAGACTTGGTGACTCTTGTCCCCAGCTATGCCTCAATTCGACCTGATGAATCTGCTCCTCACGTGGGCCTCACATGGACCTGGGACTCAGCTTGATAGAGTGGCTTGGTTCCCACAAGGGGCTCACCTGATATAGCTGACTGTGGTCTTATTCTATGCCTCACCTGGTCCTAGCGATTCTGTTCCCATCTGGGCCTGCATGGCCCTAGTGACTCTGGTCCTCACCCAGGAATCATTAGGACCTGGATACTCTATTCCACACCTGTGCCTCACATTGACTATGGACCTCTCGTCCCATTCTGGGACTCAAACTAAACTAGTTACTGGTTCTCCTTTGGGCCTCACCCTTACCTGGTAACTCTGGTCACTCTTTGGGCTTCACTTCACCAGATGAACCACACCTGGACCTGGTGACTGTGGTGTTCTTGTATACTCACATGTACCTGGTGACTCCAGTCCCCACTAGGGCCTCACCTGGATCTGGTGACTCTGGCCCGCCAGTTGGCCTCACCTAGACCTGGTGAGAGGGTTTGCCACCTAGGCCTCACACATAGCTGGTGACTCAGGTCCCCACGTTAGCCTCTTGGACCTGGTGAATCTGGTCGTTACCTGGTCCTTTCCGAGACCCGGGGACTCTATCCCCACCTGGGCCTCACCTGGACATGGTGAATCTGGTCCCCATCTGGGTCTCACCCTGGTCTGGTGACTTTGTTCCCCACCTGGACCTGATTGCTGTGAACTCTTTCTTGGCCTCACCTGCAACTGGTGACTCTGATCCTATCTGCGCCTCACCCAGATCTGGTGACTCTGGTCCTCACCTGGGCATCTTTGGTACCTGGTGACTCTATACCACACCTGAGCCTCACCTGGACCCGATGACTCTGGAACCACTCTGGGCCTCCCCCTGACCTGGTGACTCTCGTCCCCATCTGGATATCACCTGGACCAGGTGATTCTGGTACCCTTCTAAGACTCAAGTAGATATGGTGAAACTGGTCCTCAACTGGGCCTCACCTGGACCTAGTGAATATGCTCCATCTGGGCCTTATATGGACCTGGTGACTCTGGTCCCTACCTGGGCATCATCGGGATATGGTTCCACTGCATCGCCTGCAGATTGGCCTCAACTGGACCTGGTAAATCTGGTCCCTACCTGAGCATCACCGGGACATGGTTCCTCTGCATGGCCTTCAGGTTGGCCTCACCTGGACCTGGTGAGTGTTATTGCCACCTGGGCCTCACCCATACCTGGTGACTCAGGTCCACGTGGGCCTCTTGGACCTAGTGAATCTGGTCCTTACCTGGTCCTTTCCCAGAACGGGGACTCTGGTCACCACCTGTGCCTCACCTGGACCTGGTGAATCTGTTACCCCTCTAGGCCTCAACAAGATCTGGGGACTCTGATCCTATCTGCGCGTCACCCAGACCTGGTGACTCTGCTCCTCACCTGAGCATCATTGGGACCTGGTGACTCTGTTCCACACCTGAGCCTCACCTGGACATGATGACTCTGGAACCTCTCTGGGACAACCCTGACCTGGTGACTGTGGTCCCCATCTGGATGTCACCTGGACCAGGTGATTCTGGTACCCTTCTAGGCCTCAACCAGATCTGGTGACTCTGGTCCTCAACTGGGCCTCACTTGGACCTAGTGAATATGCACCATCTGGGCCTCTTTTGGACCTGGTGACTCTGGTCCCTACCTGGGCATCATCGGGACATGGTTCCACTGCATGGCCTGCAGGTTGGCCTCACTTGGACCTGGTAAGTCTGGTCCCTACATGGTCATCATCGGGACATGGTTCCTCTGCACGGCCTGCAGGTTGGCCTCACCTGTACCTGGTCAGTGGGGTTGCCACCTGGGCCTCACCTATGCCTGGTGACACAGGTCCCCACGTGGGCCTCACTTGGACCTGGTGAATCTTGTCCTTACCTGGTCCTCACCCGGAACTGGTAGTCTGGTCACCACCTGGATATCACCTGGATCTTGTGTATCTGGTCCCCATCTAGGCCTCACCCAGTCCTGGTGACTTTGTTCCCCACCTGGACCTGATTTCTGTGGACTCCTTCTTGGCCTCACCTGGAACTGGTGACTCTGGTCCCCACCTGGACCTCTCCCGGACCTGGTGACTTTCTTTCAAACATGGACCTCACATGGATCTGGTGACTCTGGTACTCAGTTTGGCCTCACCTGGAACTGGCGTCTCTCGTCCCCACTTTGACCTAACTCAGAACTGCTGAATCTAGCCCAACTTGGGCAGCACCTAGACTTGGTGACTTTTGTCCCCAGCTATGCCTCAATTCGACCTAATGAATCTGGTCCTCACGGGAGCCTCACCTGGACCTGGGACTCAGCTGTAGAGTGGCTCTGGTTCCCGCAAGGGGCTCAGCTGATACTGCTGACTGTGGTCTTATTGTATGCCTCACCAGGACCTAGTGATTCTGTTCCCCATCTGGGCCTGCATGGCCCCAGTGACTCTGGGCCTCACACAGGCATCATTGGGTTTTGGACCCAATGATCCTCACCCTGGATACGCTATTACACACCTGGGCCTCACTTTGACCAGGGACCTCTGGTCCAATTCTGAGCCTCAAACTAAACAGGTTACTCTGGTTCCCCCTCTGGGGCTCACCCTTACCTGGTGATTCTGGTCACCCTTTGGGCTTCACTTCGGCCTGGTGAATCTGGTCCTTAGCTGGTCCGCGCCTGGATGTGGTGACTGGTCGCCACCTAGGCATCACCTGGACTTGTTGAATCCTGTTGCCACCTGCGCCTCACCTGGACCTTGTGACTGTGGTCCCACCTGGACCTCACCTGGATCTCGTGGCTCTGGTTCCCATATGGGGCTCTCCTGGACCTGGTTCCTGTGGTCTCCATCTGACCTCACCTGGAACACAATGACGCTGATACGTATTTGGGCCTCTCCTGGACCTGTTGACTCTGGTCCTTACCTGGGCATCATTGGGACCTCGATACTCTCTTATATACCTGGGCCTCACCTGGACCTGGTGACTGTGGTCCCACCTGGGCCTCACCTGGACGAGGTGACTGGTTCCCACAGAGACCTCACATGGACCTGGTGACTCAGGTCCTCATATGGGCATCATGGTACCTGGTTTCTCAGTTCCACATCGGGCCTCACCTGGAGCTAGTGATTCTCATCACCCTCTGGGCCTCATCCTGACGTGGTGACTCTGGTCCCCACCTTGATATCACCAGAACCGGGTGACTCTGGTCCCCCTCTGAGACTCTCCGGAACTGTGGACACTGGTCCTCAACTGGGCCTCAACAGGACCTGATGAATCTACTCTTCACATAGGCCTCGTCTGGAACTTGTGACTCATTTCCCACCTGGCATCAAAGGGACATGGTTACTCTGTTCCCCACCTGGGCCTCACCTGGACATGATAATTTTGCTCCACACTTTGGCCTCACATGGTCCTGATGACTCTGGTCCCCCGACCTAGGCCTCAATCTGGACCTGGTGACTGTGGTGTCTTGTAGACTCACATTTACCTGGTGACTCCGGTCCCCACTAGGGCCTCACCTGGATCAGGTGACTCTGGCCTGCAGGTTGGCCTCACCTGGACCTGGTGAGTGGGGTTGCCACCTGGGCGTCAGCCATACCTGGTGACTCAGGTCCCCACGTGGGCCTCCTGGACCTGGTGAATATGGTAATTCTGGTCTCCACCTGGGAATCCCCTGGACCTGGATAATCTGGTCGCCATCTGGGCCTGACCCAGTCCTGGTGACTTTGTTCCCCACATGGACCTGATTGCTGTGGACTCCTTTTGGGCCTCACCTGGAACTGGTGACTCTGATCCTAACTGGGCCTCACCCAGATCTGGTGACTCTGGTCCTCACCTGTGGACCACTAAGACCTGGATACTCTGTTCCACACCTGAGCCTCACCTGGACATGATGACTCTGCATCCTCTCTGGGCCTCACTCTGACATGGTGACTCTGGTCCCCATCTGGATGTCACCTAGAACAGGTGAATATGGGACCCCTGTCGGCCTCAACCAGACCTGGTGACTCTGGTCCTCAACTGGGCCTCACCTGGACCTAGTGAACATGCTCCACACCTGCGCCTCATCTGAACGTGGTGACTCGGGTTCTACTTGGGCATCATCGGGACATGGTTACTCTATTCCCCAATGGGACTGACCTGATCCTAGTAACTCTGGTCCTGACTTTGGCCTCTTCTGTACCAGGTCACTCTGGCTCCTCCTGGGCCTCAACTGTAACTGGTAACTCTGATCCTAAGCATGGCCTCACCTGACCTGGTGACTGTGGTTCCCATCGGGATCTTACCTGGACCTCATGTCTCTGGTCCCACCTGGGCCTCACCAAGACCTGGTGTCTCTGGTACCCACCTGGGTAGCATCAGGTTATGGTTACACTGTTCAATAACAGTGACCCACCCGGAACTATTAACTCTGGTCTTCACCTGTGCCACACCTGGACATGGTGACACTGGATCCCACCTGGGTCTCAACTTGACATGGTGAGTCGGATCCCCACCTGGGCCTCACCTGTAACTGCTGATTCTCCGGCCCACATGGACATCTTGTGGACCTGGTGGCTGCAGTGTTTCTAGCTTCTCATGTACCTTGTGACTCTGGTCCCTGCCAGGGCCTCACTGGGTCCTGGGGAATGTGGTTGCCACCTGCACCTCACTTGGAACTGGTGATTATGGTCTGCACCTGAGACTACCCTGGATCTGCTGACTGTGGTCCCCACCTGGGCTTCACCTGGATATGGGGACTCCAGTCCCCATCTGGGCCTCACCTGGCCCTGTTGACCATGGTCCTCAACTGGGCAAAATTGGGACCCGGTGACTGTGTTCCACAACTGGACGTCACCTAGACCAGGTGACTCTGGTACCCCTCTGGGTCTCACCGTGCCCTAGTGACTGTGAACCCCACTTTGGCCTGCTTTGGACCTGCTGACCCTGGATGCCACCTGCGCCTGACCTCGAACTGTTGACTCTGGTTCTTTCAAGGGCCTCCCCTGTACCTGGTGATCCTGGTCCCCACCTGGGCCTCACCTGGACGTGGTGACTCTTGTCACAACCTGGGACTCACCTGGACCTGGTTACTGTGTTCCACACTTGGGCCTCAAGTAGACCTGTTGACCATGGTCCCCAAGCCGGCCACACATGGACCTGTTGCCTCTGATCCCCACCGGGGCCTCACGTGTACCTGGGAACTCTGGTCCTCACCTGGGCGTCATCTGGACCTAGTGACTCTGGTCCCCACCTGGGCTTCACCTGGATCTGGTGACTCTGGTCCCGCCTTGGCCTTCACCGGGATCTGGTGACTCTTGTCCCCACCTGGACCTCTCCTGGACCTGGTGACTCTCTTTCCAACATGGACCTCACCTGGATCTGGTGACTCTGGTCCTCAGTTTGGCCTCACCTGGACCTGGTGTCTCTCGTCCACACTTTGACCTAACTCAGAACTGCTGAAACTTGCCCCACCTAGGCCGCAACCAGATCTGGTGACTCTTGTCCCCAGCTATGCCTCAATTCGACCTGATGAATCTGGTCCACACGTGGGCCTCACATGGACCTGGGACTCAGCTGGATAGAGTGGCTCTGTTACCCACAAGGGGCTCACCTGATACTGTGGACTGTGGTCTTATTCTATGCCTCACCAGGACCTAGTGATTCTGTTCCCCATCTGGCCCTGCATGGCCCTAGTGACTCTGGTCCTCACCCAGGCATCATTGGGACCTGGATACTCTATTCGACACCTGGGCCTCACTCTCACCAGGGACCTCTGGTCGCACTCTGGGCCACAAATTAAACTGGTTACTCTGGTCACCCTCTTGGCCTCACCCTTACCTGGTGACTCTGGACACCCCTTGGGTATCATTTGGGCCTGGTGAATCTGGTCCTTAGCTTGTCCTCACTTCTTTATGGTGAGTGGTCGCCACCTGGGCCTCACCTGGACTTGGTGAATCCTGTTGTCACCTGCGCCTCACCTGGACCTTGTGACAGTGGTCCAACCTGGACTTCACCTGGATCTGGTTGCTCTGGTTCCCATATGGGGCTTTCCTGGACCTGGTTCCTGTGGTCTCCATCAGGCCTCACCTGGAACACAATGACTCTGTTTCATATTTGGGCCTCTCCTGGACCTGTTGACTCTGGTACTTACATGGGCATCATTGGGACCTGGGTACACTCTTATATACCTGGTCCTCACCTGGACGTGGTGACTGTGGTCCCACCTGGACCTCACCGGGACGAGGTGACTGGTTCCCACAGGGACATCACCTGGACCTCGTGACTCAGGTCCTCATATGGGCATCATGGGACCTGGTTTCTCAGTTCCACATCGGGGCCTCAAGTGGACCTAGTGATTCTGGTCCCCCTCTGGGCCTTACCCTGACGTGGTGACTCTGGTCCCAACCTGGATATCACCAGAACCTGGTGACTGTGGTCCCCCTCTGGGACTCACCCAGAGCTGTGGACACTGGTCCTCAACTGGGCCTCACAGGACCTGGTGAATCTACTCCTCACTTAGGCCTCGTCTGGAACTTGTGACTCTTTTCCCACCTGGCATCAATGGGACATGGTTACTCTGTTCCCCACCTGGGCCTCACCTGGATATGATAACTTTGCTCCGCACTTTGGCCTCATCTGGTCCTGATGACTCTGGTCCCTCCACCTAGGCCTCAATCAGGACCTGGTGACTGTGGTCCCCACCTGGGACTCACCTGGACCTGGTGACTCTCGTTCCCAAATGAATCACTCCTGGACCTGGTGACTGTGGTGTTCTTGTAGACTCACATTTACCTGGGGATTCCGGTACCCACAAGGGCCTCACCTGCATCTGGTGACTCTGGCCTGCAGGTTGGCCTCACTTGGACCTGGTGAGTGGGGTTGCCACCTGGGCCTCACCCACACCTGGTGATTCATGTCCTCACGTTGGTCTCTTGGACCTGGTGAATCTGGTCCTTACCTGGTCCTCTCCCAGACCCGGGGACTCTGGTCACCACCTGGGCCTCACCTGGACCTGGTGAATCTGGTCCCCATCTGGGCCTCACCCAGTCCTGGTGACTTTGTTCCCCACGTGGACCTCATTGCTGTGGACTCTTTCTTGGCCTCACCTGGAACTGGTGACTCTGATCCTATCTGCGCGTCACCCAGATCTGGTGACTCTGGGCCTCACCTGAGCATCATTGGTACCTGGTGACTCTGTTCCACGCCTGAGCCTAACGTGGACATGATGACTCTGGAAACACTCTGGGCCTCTCCCTGAACTGATGCCTCTGGTCCCCATCTGGATGTCACCTGGACCAGGTGATTCTGGTACCCCTCTAAGCCTCAACCAGATCTGGTGACAGTGGTCCTCAACTGGGCCTCACTGGACCTAGTGAATATTCTCCATCTGGGTCTCATTTGGACCTGGTGACTCTGGTCCCTACCTGGGCATCATCGGGACATGGTTCCACTGCATGGCCTGCATATTGGCCTCACCTGGACCTGGTAACTCAGTTCCCTACCTGGGCATTATCGGGACATGGTTCCTCTGCATGGCCTGCAGGTTGGCCTCACCTGGACCTGGTGAGTGGGGTTGTCACCTGGGCCTCACCCTTACCTGGTAACACAGGTCCCCACCTGGGAATCACCTGGGCCTGGTGAATCTGGTCCTTACCTGGTCCTCACTCAGTCCTGGTGACTTTGTTCCCCACCTGGACCTGATTGCTGTGGACGCCTTCTTGGCCTCACCTGGAACTGGTGACTCTCATCCTAACTGGGCCTCACCCAGATCTGGTGACTCAGGTCCTCACCTGGGCATCATTGATACCTGGTTAGTCTGTTCCATACCTGAGCCTCACCGGGACATGATGACTCTGGAACCTCTCTGGGACTCACTCTGACCTGGTGACTCTGGTCCCCATCTGGATATCACCTGGACCAGGTGATTCTGGTACACCTCTAGGGCTCAAGGTGATCTGGTGACTCTGGTCCTCAACTGGGCCTCACCTGGACCTAGTGAATATACCCCATCTGGGCCTCATTTGGACCTGGTGACTCTAGTCCGTACCTGGGCATCATCGGGATATGGTATCACGGCATGGCCTGCAGGTTGGCCTCAACTGGACCTGATAACTCTGGTCCCTACCTGGGCATCATCGGGACATGTTTCCACTGCATGGCCTGCAGGTTGGCCTCACCTGGACCTGGTAACTCTAGTCCCTACCTGGGCATCATCGGGACATGGTTCCTCTGCATGGCCTGCAAGATCGCCTCACCTGGACCTGGTGAGTGGGGTTGCCACCTAGGCCTCACCCATGCCTGGTGACACAGGTCCCCACGTGGGCCTCACTTGGACCTGGTGAATCTGGTCCTTACCTGGTCCTCACCCGGAACTCGTAACTCTGGTCACCACATGGGAATCACCTGGACCTGGTGAATCTGGTCCCCATCTGGGGTCATCCATTCCTGGTGACTTTGTTCCCCACCTGGACCTGATTGCTGTGGACTCCTTCTTGGCCTCACCTGGAACTGGTGACTCTGATCCTAACTGGGCCTCACCCAGATCTGGTGACTCTGGTCCTCACCTGTGGACCATTATGAACTGGATACTCTGTTTCACACGTGAGCCTCACCTGGACATGTTGACTCTGGATCCCCTCTGGGCCTCAGCCTGACATGGTGACTCTGGTCCCCATCTGGATGTCACCTAGACCAGGTGAATCTGGTACCCCTCTAGGCCTCAACTTGACCTGGTGACTCTGGGCCCCAACTGGGCCTCACCGGGACTTAGTGAACATGCTCCCCAGCTGCGCCGCATCTGGGTATGGTGACTCTGGTTTTACCTGGGCATCCTCGGGAAATGGTTACTGTATTCCCCACTGGGACTGACCTGATTCTGGTAACTCTGATCCTGACTTTGGCCTCTTCTGTACCAGGTGACTCTGGCTCCACCTGGGCCTCACATGTAACCTGTGACTCTGATCCTAAGCATGGCCTCACCTGACCTGGTCTGTGGTTCCCATCGGGACCTAACGTGGACCTCATGTCTCTGGTCGCACCTGGGGCTCACCAGGACCTGGTGTCTCTGGTCCCCACCTGGGTAACATCAGGATATTGTTACACTGTTCACTAACAGTGATCCAGCTGGACCTATTAACTTTGGTCTTCAACTGGGCCAAAAATGGACATGGTGACACTGGTTCCCACCTGGATCTCACCTGGACATGGTGAGTTGGATCCACACCTGGTCCTCACCTGTAACTGGTGATTGTCGTTCCCACATGGACATCATGTGGACCTGGTGGCTGCAGTGTTTCTAGCTTCTCATGTACCTCGTGACTCTGGTCCCCACCAGGGCCTCACCGGGACCTGGTGAGTGTGGTTGCCACCTGCACTTCACCTGGACTTGGTGATTCTGGTCTGCACCTGAGAATACCCTGGATCTGGTGACTGTGGTCTACACCTGGGCTTCACCTGGATTCGGGGACTCCGGTCCCCATCTGGGCGTCACCTCGTCCTGTTGACCATGGTACTCAACTGGGCAAAATTGGGACCTGGTGACTGTGTTCCACACCTGGACCTCACCTTTACCAGGCGACTCTGGTCCCCCTCTGGGTCTCACCATGCCCTAGTGACTGTGAACCCCACTTTGGACTGACTTGGACCTGCTGACCCTGGTTCCTACCTGCGACTGACGTCGTAATGTTGACTCTGGTACTTTCAAGGGCCTCCCCTGGACCTGGTGATCCTGGTCCCCACCTGGGCCTCACCTGGACGTGGTAAATTTTGTCACCACCGGTTACTCACCTAGACCTTGTTACTGTGTTCCACACCTGAGCCTCAAGTAGACCTGTTGACCATGGTCCCCAAGCCGGCCTCACATGGACCTGTTGCCTCTGATCCCCCCGGGGCCTCTCGTGTACCTGGTAACTCTGGTCCTCACCTGGGCATCATTGGTCCTGGTGACTCTGTTCCATACCTGAGGCTCCCCTGGATATGATGACTCTGGTACCTCTCTGGCTATCAACCTGACCTGGTGACTCTGGTCCCCATATGGATGTCACCGGGACCAGGGGATTATGGTACCCCTCTGGGTCTCAACCAGGTCTGGTGACTCTGGTCCTCAACTGGGCCTCGGCTGGACTTAGTGAATATGCTCCATCTTGGCCTCATTTGGACCAGGGTACTCTGGTCCCTACCTGGGCATCATGGGGACCTGGTTCCACTGCATGGCCTACAGGTTGGCCTCACTTGGACCTGGTAACTCTGGTCCCTACCTTGGCATTATTGGGACTCGGTTACTTTGCATGGCCTGCAGGTAGGCCTCACCTGGACCCGGTGAGTGGGCATGCCACTTGGGCCTCACCCATACCTGGTGACACAGGCCCCTTCGTGGGCCTCACTTGGACCTGTTGTATCTGGTAATTCTGGGCACCACCTGGGAATCACCTGGAGCTGGTGAATCTGGTAACTCTGGTCACCACCTGGGAATCACCTGGACCTGGTGAATCTGTGTCCCCATCTGGGCCTCATCCAGTCCTCGTGACTTTTTTACCCACCTGGACCTGATTGCTGTGGACTCCTTCTTAGCCTCACCTGGAACTGTTGACTCTGATCCTAACAGGGCATCACTCAGATCTGTTGACTCTGGTCCTCACCTGTGGACCATTATGACCTGGATACTCTCTTCCACACGTGAGCCTCACCTGGACACGATGACTCTGGATCCCCTCTGGCCCTCTCCCTGACATGGTGTCTCTGCTCCCCATCTGGAAGGTACCTAGACCAGGTGAACCTGGTACCCCTCTTGGCCTCAACTAGACCTGGTGACTCTGGTCCTCTACTGGGCCTCAATGGGACGTAGTGAATATGCTCCCCACCTTCGCCTCATCTGGACCTGGTGTCTCTGGCTCCACCTGGGCCTCACCGGTAACTGGTGACTCTGATCCTAAGCATGGCCTCACCTGACCTGGTGACTGTGGTTTCCATCGGGACCTCACCTGGACCTCATGTCTCTGGTCCCACCTGGGCCTCACCAGGACCTTGTGTCTCTGGTTACCACCTGGGTAGCATCAGGATATGGTTATACTGTTCACTATCAGTGACCCAGCCGGACCTATTGTCTCTGGTCTTCACCTGGCCACACCTGGACATGGTGACACTGGTTCCCACCTGGGTCTCACCTGGACATGGTGAGTCGGATCCCCACCTGGTCCTCGCCTGTAACTGGTGATTCTCGTTCCCACATGGACATCATGTGGATCTGGTGGCTTCAGTGTTTCTAGCTTCTCATGTACCTCGTGACTCTGGTTCCCACCAGGGCCTCACCGGGACCTGGTGAGTGTGGTTGTCACCTGCACCTCACATGGACCTGGGGATTCTGGTCTGCACCAGAGACAACACTGGATCTAGTGACTGTGGTCTCCACCTGGGCTTCACCTGGATTTGGGGACTGTGGTCCCCATCTGGGCCACACCTGGCCCTGTTGACCATGGTCCTCAACTCTGCAGAATTGGGACACGGTGACTTTGTTCCACAACTGGACCTCACCTGGACCACGTGACTCTGGTCCGCCTCCGTGTCTCAACGTACCCTAATGACTGTGAACCCCACTTTGGCCTGACTTGGACCTGCTGACCTTGGTTGCCACCGGTGCCTGACCTCGAACTGATGACTCTGGTTCTTTCAAGGGCCTCCCCTGTACCTGGTGATCCTGGTCCCCACCTGGGTCTCACCTGGACGTGGTGACTCTTGTCACCACCGAGGACTCACCTGGACCTGGTTCCTGTGTTCCACACATGGGCCTCAAGTAGACCTGTTGACCATGGTCCCCAAGCCGGGCTCACATGGACTTCTTGCCTCTGATTCCCACCGGGGCCTTACGTGTACCTGTTAACTCTGGTCCTCACCTGGGCCTCATTTGGACCTAGTGAGTCTGGTGCCAACCTGGGCTTCATCTGGATCTGTTGACTCTGGTCCCCACCTCGACTTCACCTGGATCTGGGGACTCTGGTCTGCTTCTGGACCTCTCCTGGACCTGGTGACTCTCTTTCCAACATGGACCTCAACTGGAACTGGTGACTCTGATACTCAGTTTGGCCTCACATGGACCTGGTGTCTCTCGTCCCCACTTTGATCTAACTCAGAACTGCTGAATCTTGCCCCACCTAGGCCGCACCCAGACCTGGTGACTCTTGTCCCCAGCTATGCCTCAATTCGACCTGATGAATCTGGTCCTCACGTGGGCCTCACATGGACCTGGGACTCAGCTGGATAGAGTGGCTCTGGTTCCCTGAGGGGCTCACCTGATACTGGTGACTGTGGTCTTATTCTATGCCTCACCAGGACCTAGTGATTCTGTTCCCCATCTGGGCCTGCATGGCCCTTGTGACTCTGGTCCTCACCCAGGCATCATTGGGACCTGGATACTCTATTCCACACATGGGCCTCACACTGCCAAGGATATTCTGATCCCAATCTGGGCCTCAAACTAAACTGCTTACTCTGGTTCCCCCTCTGGGCCTCAACCTTACCTGGTGACTCTGGTCACCCCTTGGGATTCACTTGGGCCTGGTGAATCTGGTCCTTAGCTGGTCCGCACCTGGATCTGGTGACTGGTCGCCACCTGGGCCTCACCTGGACTTGGTGAATCCTGTTGCCACCTGCGCCTCACCTGGACCTTTTGACTGTGGTCCCACCTGGACCACACCTGGATCTGGTTGCTCTGGTTCCCATATGGGGCTCTCCTGAATCTGGTCCGTGTTGTCTCCATCTGGCCTCACCTGGAACACAATGACTCTGATACATATTTGGGCCTCTCCTAGACCTGATGACGCTGGTCCTTACCTGGGCATCACTGGGACCTGGATACTCTCTTATACACCTGGCCTCACCTGGACCTGGTGACTGTGGTCCCACCTAGGCCTCACCTGGACGAGGAGACTGGTTCCCACAGGGACCTCACCTGGACCTGGTGATTCAGGTCCTCATAGGGGCATCTATCGACCTGGTTTCTCAGTTCCACATCGGGGCCTCACCTGGACCTAGTGATTCTCGTCCCCTCTGGGCCTCACCCTGACGTGGTGACTCTGGTCACCCCTGGATATCACCAGAACCGGGTGACTCTGGTCCCCCTCTGGGACTCTCCCGGAGCTGGGGACACTAGTCCTCAGCTGAGCCTCAACAGGACCTGGTGAATCTACTCCTCACTTAGGCCTCGTCTGGACCTTGTGACTCCTTTCCCACGTGGCATCAATGGGACATGGTTTCTCTGTTGCCCACATGGGCCTCACCTGGACATTATAACTTTGCTCCACACTTTGGCCTCAACTGGTCCTGATGAATCTGGTCCCCGCACCTAGGCCTCAATCTGGACCTGGTGAGTGTGGTCCCCACCTGGGTCTCACCTGGACCTGGTGACTCTCGTTCCCACTTGAAACACACCTGGCCCTGTTGACTGTGGTGTTCTTGTAGAGTCACATTTACCTGTGACTCCGGTCCCTACTAGGGCCTCACCTGGATCTGGTGACTCTGACCTGCAGGTTGGCATCACCTGGACCTGGTGAGTGGGGTGGCCAAATGGGCCGCACCCATACGTGTTGACTCAGGTCCACACGTGGGCCTCTTGGACCTGGTGAATCTTGTCCTTAAATGGTCCTCTCCGAGACCCGGGGACTCTGGTCACCACCTGGGCCTCACCTGGATCTGGTGAATCTGGTCCCCATCTGGGCCTCACCCAGTCCTGGTGACTTTGTTCCCCACATGGACCTGATTGCTGTGGACGCCTTCTTGGCCTCACCTGGAACTGGTGACTCTGATCCTATCTGCGCGTCACCCAGACCTGGTGAATCTGGTCCTCAACTGGGCATCATTGGTACCTGGTGACTCTGTTCCACACCTGAGCCTCACTTGGACATGATGACTCTGGAACCTCTCTGGGCCTCTCCCTTTCCTGGTGACTCTGGTCCCCATCTCGATGTCACCTGAACCAGGTGATTCTGGTACCCTTATAGGGCTCAACCAGATCTGGTGACTCTGGTCCTCCACTGGGCCTCACCTACCTAGTGAATATGCTCCATCTGGGCCTCATCTGGACATGGTGATTCTGATCCCTAACTCGGCATTACCGGGACATGGTTCCACTGCATGGACTGCAGCTGTGCCTCACCTGGACCTGATAACTCTAGACCCCACCTGGGCATCATCAGGACATGGTTCCTCGGCATGGCCTGCAGGTTGGCCTCACTTGGACCTAGTGAGTGGGGTTGTCACCTGAGACTCACCCATGCCTGGTGACACAGGTCCCAACGTGGGCCTCACGTGGACCTGGTGAATCTGGTCCTTCCCTTGTCCTCACCCGGAACTGGTACCTCTGGTCATCACCTGGGAATCACCTGGACATTGTGATTCTGGTCCCCATTAGGCCTCATCCAGTCCAGGTGACTTTGTTCCCACCTGGACCTGATTGCTGTGTACTCCTTCTAGGCCCTCACCTGGAACTAGTGACTCTGATCCTAACTGGGCCTCACCCAGTTCTGGTGAATCTGGTCCTCACCTGTGGACCATTATGACCTGGATACTCTGTTCCACACCTGAGCCTCACCTGGACATGATGATTCTGGATCCCCTCTGGGCCTCAGCCTGACATGGTGACTCTGGTCCCCATCTGGATGTCACCTAGACCAGGTGAATCTGGTACCCCTCCAAGCCTCAACTAGACCTGGTGACTCTGGTCCTCAACTGGGCCTAACCGGGACCTAGTGAATATGCTCCCCACCTGTACCTCATCTGGACCTGGTAACTCTGGTTCTACGTGGGCATCATCGGGACATGGTTACTCTATTCCACACTGGGACTGACCTGATCCTGGTAACTCTGGTCCTGACTTTGGCCTCTTCTGTACCAGGTGACTCTGGCTCCACCTGTGCCTCACCTGTAACTGGTGACTCTGATTCTAAGCATGGCCTCACCTGACCTGGTGACTGTGGTTCCCGTCGGGACCTCATCTGGACCTCATGTCTCTGGTCCCACCTGGGCCACACCAGGAGCTGGTGTCTCTGGTACCCATCTGTGTAGCATCAGGATATGGTTACACTGTTCACTCATATTGACCCAGCCGGACCTATTAACTCTGGTCTTCACCTGGGCCACACCTGGACATGGTGACACTGGTTCCCATCTGGGTCTCACCTGGACATGATGAGTCCGGATCCCTACCTGGTCCTCACCTGTACCTGGTGATTCTCATTCCAGCATGGACATCATGTTCACCTGGTGGCTGCAGTGTTTCTAGCTTCTCATGTACCTCGTGACTCTGTTCCCCACCAGGGCCTCACCGGGACCTGGTGAGTGTGGTTGCCCCCTGCACCTCACCTGGACCTGGTGATTTTGTTCTGCACCTGAGACTACCCTGGATCTGGTGACTGTGGTTCCCTCCTGGGCTTCACTGGGATTTGGGGACTCCGGTCTCCATATGGGCCTCACCTGGCCCTGTTGACCATGGTCCACAACTGGGCAAAATTGGGACCCTGTGACTGTGTTCCACAACTGGATCTCACCGGGAACAGGTGACTCTGGTCCCCCTCTGGGTCTCACCGTGCCCTATTGACAGTGAACCCCACTTTGGCTTGGCTTCGACCTGCTGACCCTGGTTGCCAACTGCGCCTGACCTCGAACTGTTGACTCTGGTTCTTTCAAGGGCCTCCCCTGTACCTGGTGATACTGGTGCCCACCTGGGCCTCACCTGGACATGGTCACCCTTGTCAACACCAGGGACTCACCTGGACCTGCTTACTGTGTTCCACACCTGGGCCTCAAGTACACCTCTTGACCATGGTCCCCAAGAACGCCTAACATGGACCTGTTGACTCTGATCCCCACCGGGGCCTCACGTGTACCTGGTAACTCTGGTCCTAACCTGGGCCTCACCTGCACCTAGAGACTCTGGTCCCCACGTGGACTTCACCTGGATCTGGTGACTCTGGTCCCCACTTGAAATTTACCTGGATCTGGTGATTCTGGTCCCCACCTGGACCTCTCCTGGACCTGGTGACTCTATTTCCAACATGGACCTCACCTGGATCTGGTGACTCTGGTCCTCAGTTTGGCCTCACCTGGACCTGGTGTCTCTTGTCCCCACTTTGACGTAATTCAGAACTGCTGAATCTAGCCCCACATAGGCCGCACCCAGACCTTGTGACTCTTGTCCCCAGCTATGCCTCAATTCGAACTGATGAATCTGGTCCTCACGTGGGCCTCACATGGACCTGGGACTCAGCTGGATAGAGGGGCTCTGGGTCCCACAAGGGTCTCACGTGATCCTGCTGACTGTGATCTAATCTATGCCTCACCAGGACCTAGTGATTCTGTTCCCCATCTGGGCTTGCATGGCCCTAGTGACTCTGGTCCTCACCCAGGCATCATTGGGACCTGGATACTCTATTCCACACCTGGGCCTCACTTTGTCCAGGGACATCTGGTCCCATTCTGGGCCTCAAACTAAACTGGTTACTCTGGTTCCCCCTCTGGGCCTCACCCTTACCTGGTGACTCTGGTCACCCCTTGGGCTTCACTTGGGCCTGGTGAATCTGGTCCTTAGCTGGTCCGCACCTGGATCTGGTGACAGGTCACCACGTGGGCCTCTCCTGGACTTGGTGAATCATGTTGCCACCTGCGCCTCACCTGGACCTTGTGACTGTGGTCCCTCCTGGACCTCACCTGGATCTGGTGGCTCTGGTTCCCATATGGGGCTCTCCTGGACCTGGTTCCTGTGGTCTCCATCTGGCCTCACCTGGAACACAATGACTCTGATCCATATTTGGTCCTCTCCTGGACCTGTGGACTCTGGTCCTTACCTGGGCATCATTGGGACCTGGATACTCTCTTATATACCTGGGCCTCACCTGGACCTGGTGACTGTGGTCCCACCTGGGCCTCACCTGGACGGGGTTACTGGTTCCCACAGGGACATCACCTGGACCTGGTGACTCAGGTCCTCATATGGGCATCATGGGACCTGGTATAACAGTTCGACATCGGGGCCTCACTTGGACCTAGTGATTCTCGTTTCCCTCTGGGCCTCACCCTGACGTGGTGACTCTGGTCCTCACCTGGTTATCACCAGAACCGAGGGACTCTGGTCCCCTCTGGGACTCACCCGGAGCTGGGGCCAGCGGTCCACAACTGGGCCTCAACTGGACCTGGTGAATCTACTCCTCACTTAGGCCTCGGCTGGACCTTGTTACTCTTTCCCCACCTGGCATCAATGGGACAAAGTTACTCTGTTCCTCACCTGGGCCTCACCTGGACATGATAACTTTGCTCCACAGTTTGGCCTCAGCTGGTCCTGATGACTCTGGTCCCCCTACCTAGTCCTCAATCTGGACCTGGTGACTGGTCCCAACCTGGAACTCACCTGGACCTGGTGACTCTCGTTCCCACATGAACCACACCTGGACCTGGTGCTGTGGTGTTCTTGTAGACTCACATTTACCTGGTGACTCCGGTCCCCACTAGGGCCTCACCTGGATCTGGTGACTCTGGCCTGCAGGTTGGCCTCACCTTGACCTGGTGAGTGGCGTTGCCACCTGGGCCTCACCCATACCTGGTAACTCAGGTCTCCACGTGGGCCTCTTTGACCTGGTGAATCTATTACTTACCTGGTCCTCTCGCAGACCCGGGGACTCTGGTCAACACCTGGGCGTCACCTGGACCTGGTCAATCTGGTCCCCATCTGGGCCTCACTCGGTCCTGGTGACTTTGTTCCGGACCTGGACCTGATTGCTGTGGACTCTTTCTTGACCTCACCTGGAACTGGGGACTCTGAACCTATCTGCGCGTCACCCAGACCTGGTGACTCTGTTCCTCACCTGGGCATCTTTGGTACTTGGTGTCTCTGTTCCATACCTGAGCCTCACCTGGACATGATGACTCTGGAACCTCTCTGGGCCTCACCCTGACATGGTGATCCTGGACCCATCTGGATGTCACCTGGACCAGGTGTTTCTGGTACCCCTCTAGGCGTCAACCAGATCTGGTGACTCTGGTCCTCAACTGGGCCTCACCTGGACCTAGTGAATATGCTCCATCTGGGCCTCATTTGGGCCTGGTGACTCTGGTCCCTACCTGGGCATCATCGGGACATGGTTCCACTGCATGGCCTGCAGGTTGGCCTCAGCTGGACCTGGTATCTCTCGTCCCTACCTGGGCATCATCGGGACATGGTTCCACTACATGGCCTGCAGGTTGGCCTCACCTGGACCTGGTGAGTGGTGTTGCCACGTGGGCCTCACCCATACCTGGTGACACAGGTTCCCACGTGGGTCTCACTTGGACCTGGTGTATCTGGTCCTTACCTGGTCCTCACCCGTAACTCGTCACCTGGTCACCACCTGGGAATCACCTGGGCCTGGTGAATCTGGTCCCCATCTGGTCCTCACTCAGTCCTGGTGACTTTGTTCCCCACCTGGACCTGATTGCTGTGGACTCCTTCTTGGCCTCACCTGGAACTGGTGACTCTGATCCTAACTACGCCTCACCCAGATCTGCTGACTCTGGTCCTCACCTGTGGATCATTACGACCTGGATGCTCTGTTCCACACCTGAGCCTCACCTGGACATGATGACTTTGGATCCACTCTGGGCCTCCCTCTGACATGGTGACTCTGGTCCCCATCTGGATATCACCTAGACCAGGGGAATCTGGTATGCCTCTAGGCCTCAACCAAACCTGGTGACTCTAGTCCTCAACTGGGCCTCACCGGGACCTAGTGAATATGCTCCCAAACTGCGCCTCATCTGGACATGGTGACTCTGGTTCTACGTGGGCATCATCGGGACATGGTTACTCTATTCCCCACTGGGAGTGACCTGATCCTGGTAATACTATTCTGAACTTTGGCATTTTCTCTATCAGGTGACTCTGGCTCCACCTGGTCCTCACCTGTAACTGGTGACTCTGATCTTAAGCATGGCCTCACCTGACCTGGTGACTGTGGTTCCCATCGGGAACTCACCTGGACCTCATGTTTCTGGTCCCAACTGGGCCTCACCAGGACCTGGTGTCTCGGTAACCACCTCGGTAGCATCAGGATATGGTTACACTGTTCAATAACAGTGACCCAGCGGGACCTATTATCTCTGGCCTTCACCTGGGCCACAGCAGGACATGGTGATACTGGTTCCAACCTGGGTCTCACCTGGACATGGTGAGTCGGTTCCCCACCTGGTCCTCACCTGTAACTGGTGATTCTCGTTCCCACATGGACATCATGTGGACCTGGTGGCTGCAGTGTTTCTAGCTTCTCATGTACCTCGTGACTCTGGTCCACACCAGGGCCTCACCGGGACCTGGTGAGTGTGGTTGCCACCTGCACCTCACCTGGACCTGGTGATTCTGGTCTGCACCTAAGACTACCCTGCATCTGGTGACTGTGGTCCCCACCTGGGCTTCACCTGGATTTGGGGACTCCGGTCCCCATCTGGGCCTCACCTGGCCCTGTTGATCATGGTCCTCAACTGGGAAAAATTGGGACCCTCTGACTGTTTTCCACAACTGGACCTCACCTGGACCAGGTGACTCTGGTCCCCCTCTGTGTCTCACCGTGCCCTAGTGACTGTGAACCCCACTTTGGCCTGACTTCGACCTGATCACCCTGGTTGCCATCTGTGCCTGACCTCGAACTGTTGACTCTGGTTCTTTCAAAGGCCTCCCCTGTACCTGGTGATCCTGGTGCCCACCTGGCCCTCACCTGCACCTGGGGTCTCTAGTCACCACCGGGGACTCACCTGGACCTGCTTACTGTGTTCCACACTTCTGCCTCAAGTACACCTCATGACCATGGTTCCCAAGCTCGCCACACATGGACCTGTTGCCTCTGATCCCCACCGGAGCCTCACGTGTACCTGGTAACTCTGGTCCTCACCTGGGCCCCATCTACAACCTAGTGACTCTGGTCCCTACCTGGACTTCACCTGGATCTGGTGACTCTGGTCCCCATCTGGAACTCACCTGTATCTGGTGACTCTTCTCAGTTTGGCCTCACCTGGACTGGTGTCTCTCGTCCCCACTTTGACCTAACTCAGAACTGCTGAATCTTGCCCCACCTAGGCCGCACCCAGACCTGATGACTCTTGTCCCCAGCTATGCCTCAATTCGACATGATGAATCTGGTCCTCACGTGGGCCTCACATGGACCTCGGACTCAGCGGGATAGAGTTGCACTGGTTCCCACAAGGGGCTCACCTGATACTGGTGACTGTGTTCTTATTCTATACCTCACCAGGACCTAGTGATTCTGTTCCCCATCTGGGCTTTCATGGCCCTAGTGACACTGGTCCTCACCCAGGCATCATTGGGACCTGGATACTCTATTCCACACCTGGGCCTCACTTTGTCCAGGGACCTCTTGTCCCATTCTGGGCCACAAACTAAACTGGTTACTCTGGTTCCACTCGGGGCCTCACCCTTACCTGGTGACTCTGGTCACCCCTTGGGCTTCCCTTCGGCCTGGTGAATCTGGTTCTTAGCTGGTCCGCACCTGGATCTGGTGACAGGTCACCACGTGGGCCTCACCTGGACTTGGTGATTTGTGTTGCCACCTGCGCCTCACCTGGACCTTGTGACTGTGGTCCATCCTGGACCTCACCTGGATCTGGTGGCTCTGGTTCCCATATGGGGCTCTCCTGGACCTGGTTCCTGTGGTCTCCATCTGGCCTCACCTGGAAGACAATGACTCTGATCCATATTTGGGCCTCTCCTGGACCTGTTGAGTCTGGTCCTTACCTGGGCATCATTGGGACCTGGATAATCTCTTATATACCTGGGCCTCACCAGGACCTGGTGACTGTGGTCCCACCTGGGCCTCACCTGGACGGGGTGACTGGTTCCCTCAGGGACCTCACCTGGACCTGGTGACTCAGGTCCTCATATGGGCATCTTGGGACCTGGTTTCACAGTTCCACATCTGGGCCTCGCCTGGACCTAGTTATTCTCGTCCCCCTCTGGGCCTCACCCAGACTTGTGACACTGGTCCCCACCTGGATATCACCAGAACCGGGTGACACACCCGGAGCTGGGGACACTGGTCCTCAGCTGGGCCTCAACAGGACCTGGTGAATCTACTCCTCACTTAGACCTCGTCTGGACCTTGTGACTCTTTTCCCACCTGACATCAATGGGACATGGTTACTGTGTTCCCCATCTGGGCCTCACCTGGTCATGATAACTTTGCTCCACACTTTGGGCGCAACTGGTCCTGATGACTCTGGTCCCCCCACCTAGGCCTCAATCTGGACCTGGTGACTGTGGTCCCCCCCTAGGTCTCACCTGGATCTGGTGACTCTCGTTCCCACATGAACCAAACCTGGACCTGGTGACTGTGGTGTTCTTGTAGACTCACATTTACCTGCTGCCTCGTGTCGCCACTAGGACCTCAACTGGATCTGTTGACTCTGGCCTGCAGGTTCGCCTCACTTGGACCTGGTGAGTGGGGTTGCCACCTGGGCCTCACCGAAACCTGGTGACTCAGGTCCCCACGTGGGCCTCTTGGACCTGTTAATCTGGTGCTTGCCTGGTCCTCTCCCAGACCCGGGTACTCTGGTCCCCAACTGGGCCTCACCTGGACCTGGTGATTGTGGTCCCCATCTGGGCCTCACCCAGTCCTGGTGACTTTGTTCCCCACCTGGACCTGATTGCTGTGGACCCCTTCTTGGCCTCACCTGGAACCGGTGTCTCTGATCCTATCTGCGCCTCACCCAGACCTGTTGACTCTGGTCCTCACCTGGGCATCATTGGTACCTGGTGACTCTGTTCCACACCTGAGCCTCACCTGGACATGATGACTCTGGAACCACTCTGGGCCTCACCCTGACCTGGTGATTCTGGTCCCCATCTGGATTTCACCTGGACCAGGTGATTCTGGTACCCCTCTAGGCCTCAACGAAATCTGGTGACTCTGGTCCTCAACTGGGCCTCACCTGGACCTAGTGAATATGCTCAATCTGGGCCTCATTTGGACCTGGTGACTCTGGTCCCTACCTGGGCATCATCGGGACATGGTTCCACTGCATGGCCTGCAGGTTGGCGTCACCTGGACCTGGTAAATCTGGTCCCTACCTGGGCATCAACGGGACATGGTTTCTCTGCATGGCATGCAGGTTGGCCTCACCTGGACCCGGTAAGTCTATTCCCTACATGGGCATCATTGGGACATGGTTCCTCTGCATGGCCTGCATGTTGGCTTCACCTGGACCTGGTTAGTGGGGTTTTCACCAGTGCCTCACCCATACCTGGTGACACAGGTCCCCACGTGCTCATCACTTGGACCTGGTGAATCTGACCCTTACCTGGTCCTCACCCGGAACTGGTAAGTCTGGTCACCACCTGGGAATCACCTGGGCCTGGTGAATCTGGTCCCCATCTGGGCCTCACCCAGTCCTGGTGACTTTGTTCCCCATCTGGGCCTGATTGCTGTGGACTCCTTCTTGGCCTCACCTTGAACTGGTGACTCTGATCCTAACTGGGCCTCACCCAGAACTGGTGACTCTGGTACTCACCTGTGGTCCATTATGACATGGATACTCTGTTCCAACCTGAGCCTCACCTGGATATGATGACTCTGGATCCCCTCTGGGCCTCAGCCTGCATGGTGACACTGGTCCCCATCTGGATGTCACCTAGACCAGGTGAAACTGGTACCCCTCTAGGCCTCAACTTGACCTGGTGACTCTGGTCCTCAACTGGGCCTCACCGGGACCTAGTGAACATGCTCCCCAACTGCGCCTCATCTGGACCTGGTGACTCTGGTCCCTACCTGGGCATCATCAGGACATGGTTGCTTTGCATGGCCTGAAGGTTGCCCTAACCTGGACCTGGTGTGTGGGGTTGCCACCTGGGTCTCACCCATACCTGGTGACTCAGGTCCCAACGTGAGACTCTTGGACCTGGTGAATCTGGTCCTTACCTGTTCCTCTCCCAGATTCGGGGACTCTGGACACCACCTGGGCTCACCTGGACCTGGTGGATCTGGTCCCCATCTGGGCCTCACCCAGTCCAGGTGACTTTGTTCCCCACCTGTACCTGATTGCTTTGGACTGTTTCTTGGCCTCACCTGGAACTGGTGTCTCTGATCCTATCTGCGCCTCACCCAGAATTGTTGACTCTGGTCCTCACCTGGGCATCATTGGTACCTGGTGGCTCTGTTCCACACCTGAGCCTCACCTGCACATGTTGACTCTGGAACCACTCTGGGCCTCACCCTGACCTGAAGACTCTGGTACCCATCTGGATGTCACCAAGACCAGGTGAATCTGGTACCCCTCTGGGCCTCAACTAGACTTGGTGGCACTGGTCCTCAACTGGGCCTCACCGGGACCTAGTGAATATGCTCCCCACCTGCGACTCATCTGGACATGGTGACTCTGGTTCTACCTGGGCATCATCGGGTCATGGTTACTCTATTCCCCACTGGGACTGACCTGATCCTGGTAACTCTGGTCCTGACTTTTGGCTCTTCTGTACCAGGTGACTCTGGCTCCACCTGGGCCTCACCAGTAACTGTTGAATCTGATCCTAAGCATGGACTCACCTCACCTGATGTCTGTGGTGCCCATGGGACATCACCTGGTCCTCATGTCTCTGGTCTCACCTGGGCCTCACCAGGACTTGGTGTCTCTCGTACCCACCTGGGTAGCATCAGGATATGGTTACACTGTTCACTAACAGTGACCCAGCCGGACCTATTAACTCTGGTCTTCACCTGGGCCACACCTGGACATGGTGACACTGGTTCCCACCTGGGTCTCACCTGGACATGGTGAGTCGGATCCCCACAGGGTCCTCACCTCTAACTGGTGATTCTCATTCCCAAATGGACATCATGTGGACCTGGTGGCTGCAGTGTTTCTAGATTCTCATGTACCTCGTGACTCTGGTCCCCACTAGGGCCTCACGTGTATCTGGTGACTCTGGCCTGCAGGTGGCCTCACCTGGACTTGGTGAGTGGGGTTGCCACCTGGGACACACCCATACCTGGTGACTCAGGTCCCCACGTGTGCCTCTTTGACCTGGTGAATCTGGTCCTTACCTGGTCCTCTTCTAGACCCGGGGAATCCGGTCACCACCTGGGCCTCACCTGGACCAGGTGAGTGAATCTGGTCTCCATCTGGGCCTCACCCAGTCCTGGTGACTTTGTTCCCCACCTGGACCTGATTGCTGTGGACACTTTCTTGGCCTTACCTGGAACTGGTGGCTCTGATCCTATCTGCACGTCACCCAGATCTGGTGACTCTGGTCCTCAACTGGGCCTCACCTGGACCTAGTGAATATGCTCCATCTGGGCCTCTTTTGGGTCTGGTGACTCTGTTCCCTACCTGGGCATCATCGGGACATGGATCCACTGCATAGCCTGCAGGTTGGCCTCACCTGGACCTGGTAACTCTGGTCCCTACATCGGCATCATCGGGACATGGTTCCTCTACATGGCCTGCAGGTTGGCCTCACCTGGACCTGGTGAGTGGGGTTGCCACCTGGGCCTCACCCATACCTGGTGACAAAGGTCCCCACGTGGGCCTAGATTGGACCTTGTGAATCTGGTCCTTACCTTATACTCACCCGGAAGTGGTAACCCTGGTCACCACCTGGGCCTCACCCTGACTTGGTGATTCTGGACCCATCTGGATTTCACCTAGACCAGGTGAATCTGGACCCCTCTACGCCTCAACTAGAACTGGTGACTCTTGTCCTCAACTTGGCATCACCGGGACCTAGTGAATATGCTCCCCACCTGCGCCTCATCTGGACCTGGTGACTCTGGTTCTTCCTGGGCATCATCGGGACATGGTTACTCTATTCCCCACTGGGACTGACCTGATCCTTGTAACTCTTGTCCTGACTTTGGCCTCTTCTGTACCAGGTGACTCTGGCTCAACCTGTGCCTCACCTGAAACTGGTGACTCTGATCCTAATCATGGCCTCACCTGACGTGGTGACTGTGGTTCCCATCGGGACCTCATCTGGACCTCGTGTCTCTGGGCCCACCTGGGCCTCACCAGGATATGGTGTCTCTGGTACCCACCTGGGTAGCATCAGGATATGGTTACACTGTTCACTAACAGTGACCCAGCCGGACCTATTAACTCTGGTCTTCACCTGGGTCTCACCTGGGCATGGTGGGTCGGATCCCCACCTGGTCCTCACCTGTAAATGGTGATTCGCGTTCCCACATGGACATCATGTGGACCTGGTGGCTGCAGTATTTCTAGCTTCCCATGTACCTCGTGGCTCGGGTCCCCACCAGGGCCTCACCGGGACCTGGTGAGTGTGGTTGCCACCTGCACATCACCTGGACCTGGTGATTCTGGTCTGCAACCGAGACTACCCTGGATCTGGTGACTGTGGTCCCCACCTGGGCTTCACCTGGATTTGGGGACTCTGGGCCCCATATGGGCACTCCTGGCTCTGGTGACCATGATCCTCAACTGGGCAAATTTGGGACCTGGTGACTATGTTCCACAACTGGACCTCACCTGGACCAGGTGACTCTGGTCCCCCTCTGGGTCTCACCGTGCCCTAGTGACTGTGAACCCCACTTTGGCCCGACTTGCACCTTCTGTCCCTGGTTGCCACCTGCACCTGACCTCGAACTGTTGACTCTGGTTCTTTCAAAGGCCTCCCCTGTACCTGGTGATCCTGGTCCCCACCTGGCGTCACCTGGACCTGGTGACTCTTGATACAACCGGGGACTTACCTGGACCTGGTTACTGTGTTCCACACCTGGGCCTAAAGTAGACCTGTTGACCACGGTCCCCAAGCCGGCTTCACATGGACTTGTTGCCTCTGATCCCCACAGGGGCCTCACGTGTACCTGGTAACTCTATTCCTCACCTGGGCCTCATCTGGACTTGGTGACTCTGGTCCCCACCTGGGCTTCACCTGGATCTGGTGACTCTGGTCCCCACCTGGACTTCACCTGTATCTGGGGACTCTGGTCCCAACCTGGACCTCTCCTGGACCTGGTGACTCTCTTTCCAACATGGACCTCACCTGGGTCTGGTGACTCTGCTCCTCAGTTTGGCATCACCCGTACCTGGTGTCTCTTGTCCCCACTTTGACGTAACTCAGAACTGCTGAATCTTGCCCCACTTAGGCCGCACCCAGATCTGGTGACTCTTGTCCCCAGCTATGCCTCAATTCGACTTGATGAATCTGGTCCTCACGTGGGCCTCACATGGACCTGGGACTCAGCTGGATAGAGTGGCTCTGGTTCCCACAAGGGGCTCACCTGACAGTACTGACTGTTGTCTTATTCTGTGCCTCACTAGTACCTAGTGATTCTGTTCGCCATCTGGGCCTGCATGGACCTAGTGACTCTGGTCCTCACCCGGGCATGATTGGGACCTGGATATTCTATTCCACACCTGGGCCTCACTTTGACCAGAGACCTCTGGTCCCATTCTGGGCCTCAAACTAAACTGGTTATTCTGGTTCCCCCTCTAGCCTCACCCTTACCTGGTGACTCTGGTCACCCCTTGGCTTCATTGGGCCTGTTAAATTTGGTCTTTAGCTGGTCCGCACCTGGATCTGGTGACTGTTCGGCACCTGGGCCTCACCTGGACTTGGTGAATCCTGTTGCCACCTGCGCCTCACCTGGACCTTGTGACTGTGATCCCACCTGGACCTCACCTGGATCTGCTGGCTCTGGTTCCCATATTGGCTCTCCTGGACCTGGTTCCTGTGGTCTCCATCTGGCCTCACCTGGAACACAATGACTCTGATCCATATTTGGGCCTCTTCTGGACCTGTTGACTCTGGTCTTTACCTGGGCATCATTGGGACCTGGATACTCTCTTATATACCTGGACCTCACCTGGACCTGGTGACTGTGGTCCCACCTGGGCCTCACCTGGACGAGGTGACTGGTTCAGACCCGGACATCACCTGGACCTGGTGACTCATGTCCTCATATGGGCATCTTGGGAGTTGGTTTCTCAGTTCCACATCGGGTCCTCACCTGGACCTAGTGATTCTCATCCCGCTCTTGGCCTCACCCTGACGTGGTGACTCTGCTCCCGACCTGGATATCACCAGGACCGGGTGACTCTAGTCCCCCTCAAGGACGCACCCACAGCTGGGGACACTGGTCCTCAACTGGGCCTCAAAAGGACCTGGTGAATCTACTCCTCACTTAGGCCGCGTCTGGACCTTGTGACTCTTTTCCCACCTGGAATCAATGGGACATGGTTACTCTGTTCCCCACATGGGCCTACCCTCGACATGATAACTTTGCTCCACACTTTGGCCTCAACTGGTCCTGATGACTCTGGTCCCCCCACCTAAGCCTCAATCTGGACCTTGTGACTGTGGTCCCGACCAGGGTCTCACCTGGACTTGGTGACTCTCGTTCCCACATGAACCACACCTGGACCTGGTGACTGTGGTTTTCCTATAGACTCACATTTACCTGGTGACTCCGGTCCCCACTAGGGCCTCTCCTGGATCTGGTGACTCTGGCCTGCAGGTTGGCCTCACCTGGACCTGGTGATTCTGGTCTGCACCTGAGGCTACCCTGGATCTGATGACTCCGGTTCCACCTGGGCATCACCTGGATTTGGGGACTCCGGTCCCCATCTGGGCCTCACCTGGCCCAGTTGACCATGGTCCTCAACTGGGCAAAATTGGGAACCGGTGACTCTGTTCCACAACTGGATCTCACCTGGACCAGGTGACTCTGGTCCCCCTCTGGGTCTCACCGTGCCCTAGTGACTGTGAACCCCACTTTGGACTGACTTGGACCTGCTGACCCTGTTTGCCACCTGCGCCAGACCTCGAACTGTTGACTCTGGTTCTATCAAGGGCCTCCCCTGGACCTGGTGATCCTGGTCCCCACCTGGGCCTCACCTGGACGTGGTGACTCTTGTCACCACCGGGGACTCACCTGGACCTGGTTACTGTGTTCCACACCTGGGCCTCAAGTCAACCTGTTGACCATGGTCCCCAAGCCGGCCTCACATGGACCTGTTGCCTCTGAAGCCCACCGGGGCCTCACGTGTACCTGGTAACTCTGGTCCTCACCTGGGCCTCATCTGGACCTAGTGACTCTGGTCCCCCCTGGGCTTCACCTGGATCCGGTGACTCTGGTCCCCACCTGGATTTCACCTGGATCTGGTGACTCTGGTCCCCACCTGGACCTCTCCTGGACATGCTGACTCTCTTTCCAACATAGACCTCACCTGGATCTGGTGATTCTGGTCCTCAGTTTGGCCTCACCTGGACCTGGTGTCTCTCGTCCCCATTTTGACCTAACTCAGAACTGCTGAATCTTGCCCCACCTAGGCCGCACCCAGACCTGGTGACTCTTGTACCCAGCTATGCCTCAATTCGACCTGATGAATCTGGTCCTCACGTGGGCCTCACATGGACCTGGGACTCAGCTGGATAGAGGGGCTCTGGTTCACACAAAGGGCTCACCTGATACTGCTGACTGTGGTCTTATTCTATGCCTCACCAGGACCTAGTGATTCTGTTCCCCATCTGGGCCTGCATGGCCCCAGTGACTCTGGTCCTCACCCAGGCATCATTGGGACCTGGATACTCTATTCCACACCTGGGCCTCACTTTGACCAGGGACCTCTGGTCGCATTCCGGGCCTCAAACTAAACTGGTTACTCTGGATCCCCCTCTGGGCCTCACCCATACCTGGTGACTCTGGTTACCCCTTGCGCTTCACTTGGGCCTGTTGAATCTGGTCCTTAGCTGGTCCTCACCTGGATCTGGTGACTGGTCGCCACCTGTGCCTCACCTGGACTTGGTGAATCCTGTTGCCACCTGCGCCTCACCGGGACCTTGTTACTGTGGTCCCACCCGGACCTCACCTGGATCTGGTGGCTCTGGTTCCCATATGGCGCTCTCCTGCTCCTGGTTCCTATGGTCTCCATCTGACCTCAACTAGAGCACAATGACTCTGATCCATATTTGGGCCTCTCCTGGAACTATTGACTCTGGTCCTTACCTGGGCATCATTGGGACCTGGATACTCTCTTATATACCTGGGCCTCACCTGGACCTGTTGACTGTGGTCCCACCTGGGCCTCACCTGGACGAGGTGACTGATTCCCACAGGAAACTCACCTGTACCTGGTGACTCAGGGTCTCATATGGACATCATGGGACCTGGTTTCGCAGTTCCACATTGGGGCCTCACCTGGAACTAGTAATTCTCGTCCCCCTCTGGGCCTCACCCTGACGTGCTGACTCTGTCCCCACCTGGATATCACCAGAACCGGGTGACTCTGGTCCCCTGTGGGACTCACCCGGAACTGGGGACACTGGTCCTCAACCGGACCTCAACAGGACCTGGTGAATCTACTCCTCACTTAGGCCTCTTCTGGACCTTGTGACCCTTTTCCCACCTGGCATCAATGAGACATGGTTACTCTGTTCCTCACGTAGGCCTCAACTGGACATGATAACTTTGCTCCACACTTTGGCCTCAACTGGTCCTGATGATTCTGGTCCCCCGACCTAGGCCGCAATCTGGACCTGGTGACTGGTCCACACCTGGGTCTCACCTGGACCTGGTGACTCTCTTTCCCACATGAACCACACCTGGACCTGGTGACGGTGGTGTTCTTGTAGACTCACATTTAAATGGTGACTCTGGTCCTCACTAGGGCTTCACCTGGATCTGGTGACTCTGGCCTGCCGGTTGGCCTCACCTGGACCTGGTGACTGGGGTTGCCACCAGGGCCTCAACCATACCTGGTGACTCAGGTCCCCATGTGGCTCTCTTTAACCTGATGAATCTGGTCCTTACCTGGTCATCTCCCACTCCCAGGGACTCTGGTAACCACCTGAGCCTCACCTGAACCTGCTGAATCTGGTCCCTACTGGGCCTCACATAGTCCTAGTGACTTTGATCCCCACCTGGTCTGATTGCTGTGGACAATTTCTTGGCCTCACCTGGAACTGGTGACTATGATCCTATCTGTGCATCCCCCAGATCTGGTGACTCTGGTCCTCCCATGGGCATCATTGGTACCTGGTGACTCTGTTCCACACCTAAGCCTCATCTGGACATGATGACTCTGGAACCTCTCTTGTTCTCACCGTGACCTGGTGACTCTGGTCCCCATCTGGATGTCACCTGGACCAGCTGATTCTGGCACCCCTATAGGCCTCAACCAGATCTGGTGACTCTGGTCCTCAAATGGGACTCACCTGGACCTAGTGAATATGCTCAATCTGGGCCTCATTTGGACGTGGTGACTTTGGTCCTGACTTTGACCTCTTCTGTACCAGGTTACTCTGACTCCACCTGGGCCTCACCTGTAACTGGAGACTCTGATCCTAAGCATGGCCTCACCTGACCTGGTGACTGTGGTTTCCATCGGGACGTCACCTGGACCTCATGTCTCTGGTCCCACCTGGGCCTCGCCAGGACCTGGTGTCTCTGGTACCCACCTGGGTACCATCAGGATATGGTTACACTGTTCACTCACAGTGACCCAGTCGGACTTATTAACTCTAGTCTTCACCTGGGCCACACCTGGACATGGTGACACTGGTTCCCACCAGGGTCTCACCTGGACATGGTGATTCAGATCCCACCTGGTCCTCACCTGTAACTGGTGATTCTCGTTCCCACATGGACGTCATGTGGACCTGGTGGCTGCAGTGTTTTTAGCTTCTCATGTACCTCGTTACACTGGTCCCCGCCAGGGCCTCACCGGGACCTGGTGAGTGTGGTTGCCACCTGCACCTCACCTGGACATGGTGATTCTGGTCTGCACCTGAGACTCCCCGGGATCTGGTGACTGTGGTCCCCACCTGGGCTTCACCTGGATTTGGGTACTCCGGTCCCCATTTGGTCCTCACCTGCCCCTGTTGACCATGGTACTCAACATGCAATATGGGACCCGGTGACTGTGTTCCACAACTGGACCTCACCTGGACCAGGTGACTCTGGTCCCACTCTGGGTCTCACCGTCCCCTAGTGACCTTGTACCCCACTTTGGCCTGACTTGGACCTGCTGATCCAGGTTGCCATCTGCGCCTCACCTCGAACTGTTGACTCTGGTTCTTTGAAGGGGCTCCCCTGGACCTGGTGATCCTGGTCCCCACCTGTGTCTCACCTGGACGTGGTGACTCTTGTCACCACCGGGCACTCACCTGGACCTGCTTACTGTGTTCCACACCTGGGCCTCAGGTAGACCTGTTGACCATGGTCCCCAAGCCGGCCTCACATGGACCTTTTGGCTCTGATACCCGCCGGGGTCTCACGTGTTTCTGGTAACTCTGATCCTCACCTGGGCCTCATCTGGACCTAGTGACTATGGTCCCCACCTGGGCTTCACCTGGATCTGGTGACTCTGGTTCCCACCTGGACCTCTCCTGGACCTAGTGACTCTCTTTCCAACCTGGACCTCACCTGGATCTGGTGACTCTGGTCCTCAGTTTGGCCTCACCTGGACCTGGTGTCTCTCGTCCCCATTTTGACCTAACTCAGAACTGCTGAATCTTGCCCCACCTAGGCCGCACCCAGACCTGGTGACTCTTGTCCCCAGCTATGCCTCAATTCGACCTGATGAATCTGGTCCTCACGTGGGCCTCACATGGACCTGGGACTCACCTGGATAGAGTGTCTCTTGTTCCCACAAGGGGCTCACATGATACTGTTGACTGTGGTCTTATTCTATCCCTCACCGGGACCTAGTGATTCTGTTCCCCATCTGGGCCTGCATGGCCCTAGTAACCTTGGTCCTTACCCAGGCATCATTGGGACCTGTATACTCTATTCTACAACTGGGCCTCACTTTGTCCAGGAGACTCTGGTCCCATTCTGGTCCTCAAACTAAACTGGTTACTCTGGTTCACACTCTGGTCCTCACCCTTACCTGGTGACTCTGGTCACCCCTTGGGCTTCACTTCGGCCTGGTGAATCTTGTCCTTAGCTGGTTCTCACCTGGCTCTGGTGACTGGTCGCCACCTGGATCTCACCTGGACTTGGTGAATCCTGTTGACACCTGCGCCTCACCTGGACCTTGTGACTGTGGTCCCACCTGGACCTCACCAGAATCTGGTGGCTCTGGTTCCCATATGGGGCTCTCCTGAACCTGGTCCGTGTTGTCTCCATCTGGCCTCACCTGGAACACAATGACTCTGATACATATTTGGGCCTCTCTTGGAACTGATGACGCTGGTCCTTACCTGGGCATCACAGGGACCTGGATACTCTCTTATATACCTGGGCCTCACCTGGACCTGGTGACTGTGGTCCCACCTGGGCCTCACCTGGACGAGGTGACTGGTTCCCACAGGGACCTCACCTGGACCTGGTGACTCAGGTCCTCATATGGGCATCATGGGACCTGGTTTTTCAGTTCCACATCGGGGCCTCACCTGGACCTAGTGATTCTTGTCCCCCTCTGGGCCTCACTCTGACGTGGTGACTCTGGTCACCCCTGGATATCACCAGAATCGGGTGACTCTGGTCCCCCTCTGGGACTCTCCCGGAGCTGGGGACACTGGTCTTCCGCTGGGCCTCAACAGGACCTGGTGAATCTACTCCTCACTTAGGCCTCCTCTGGACCATGTGTCTCTTTTCCCACATGGCATCAATGGGACATGGTTACTCTGTTCCCCACCTGGGCCTCACCTGGACATGAAAACTTTGCTCCACACTTTGGCCTCAACTGGTCCTGATGAATCTGGTCCCCCCACCTAGGCCTCAATCTGGACCTGGTGAGTGTGGTCCCCACCTGGGTCTGACCTGGACCTGGTGACTCTCGTTCCCACATAAACCACACCTGGAGCTGGTGACTGTGGTGTTCATGTAGACTCACATTTTCCTGGTGACACCGGTCCCCACTAGGGCATTACCTGGATCTGGTGACTCTGGCCTGCAGGCTGGCCTCACCTGGATCTGGTGAGTGGGGTTGACACCTGGGCCTCACCCATACCTGGTGACTCAGGTCACCACGTGGGCCTCTTGGACCTGGTGAATCTTGTTCTTACCTGGTCCTCTCCCACCACGGGGACACTGGTCACCACCTGGGTCTCACCTGGACCTGGTGAAGCTGGTACCCTTCTGTGCCTCACCCAGTCCTGGTGACTTTTTTCCCCACCTGGACCTGATTGCTGTGGACTCTTTCTTGGCCTCACCCGGAACTGGCGACTCTGATCCTATCTGAGTGTCACCCAGACCTGGTGACTCTGGTCCTCACCTGGGCATCATTGGTACCTGAAGACTCTGATCCACACCTGAGCCTCACCTGGACATGATGACACTGGAACCACTCTGGGCTTCACCCTGACCTGGTGACCCAGGTTCCCATCTGGATGTCACCTGGACCTGGTGATTCTTGTACCCCTCTAGGACTCAACAAGATCTGGTGACTCTGGTCCTCAACTGGGCCTCACCTGGACCTAGTGAATATGCTCCATCTGGGCCTCATTTGGACCTGGTGACTCTGGTCCCTACCTGGGCATCATCGGTACAATGTTACTCTATTCCACACTGGGAATCCCCTGATCCTGGTAACTCTGGTCCTCTCTTTGGACTCTTCTGTACCAGGTAACTCTGGCTCCACCTAGACCTCACCTGTAACTGGTGATTCTGATCCTACGCATGGCCTCATCTGACCTGGTGACAGTCCTTCCCATCGGGACCTCACCTGGACCTCAGGTCTCCGGTCCCACCTGGGCCTTACCAGGACCTGGTGTCTCTGCTAACCACCTGGGTAGCATCAGGATATGGTTACACTGTTCACTAACAGTGACCCAGCTGGACCTATTAACTCTGGTCTTTACCTGGGCCACACCTGGACATGGTGACACTCGTTACCACCTGGGTCTCACCTGGACATGGTGAGTCAGATCCCCACCTGTTCCTCAGCTTTAACTGGTGATTCTCGCTTCCACATGGACATCATGTCGACCTGGTGGCTGCAGTGTTTCTAGCTTCTCATGTCCTCGTGACTCTGGTCCCCACCAGTGCCTCACCGGGACCTGGTGAGAGTGGTTGCCACCTGCACCTCAGCTGGACCTTGTGATTCTGGTCTGCACCTGAGACTACCCTGCATCTGGTGACTGTGGTCCCCACCTGGGCTTCACCTGGATTTGGGGACTCCGGTCCCCATCTGGGCCTCAACTGGCCCTGTTGACCATGGTCCTCACTGGACAAAATTGAGACCCGGTGACTGAGTTCCACAACTGGACCTCACAGGACCAGGTGACTCTGGTCCCCCTCTGGGTCTCACCGTGCCCTAGTGACTGTGAACCCCACTTTGGCCTGACTTGGATCTGCTGACCCTGGTTGCCACCTGCGCCTGACCTCTAACTGTTGACTCTGGTTCTCTCAAGGGCCTCCCCTGTACCTGGTGATCCTGGTCCGCACCTGGGCCCCACCTGAACGTGGTGACCCTTGTCACCACGTGGGACTCACCAGGACCTGCTTACTGTGTTCCACACCTTGGCCTCAAGTAGACCTGTTGACCATGGTCCCCAAGGCGGCCTCACATAGACCTGTTTCCTCTGATCCCCACCGGGGCCTCACGTGTACCTGGTAACTCTGGTCCTCACCTGGGCCTCATCTGGACCTAGTGACTCTGGTCCCCACCTGGGCTTCACCTGGATCTGGTGACTCTGGTCCCCACCTGGAACTCACCCGGATATGGTGACTCTGGTCCTCAGTTTGGCCTCACCTGGACCTGATTTCTCTCGTCCCCACTTTGACCTAACTCAGAACTGCTGAATCTTGACCCACCTAGGCCGCACGCAGACCTGGTGACTCTTGTCCCCAGCTCTGCCTCAATTCGACCTGATGAATCTACTCCTCACATTGGCCTCACATGGACCTGGGACTCAGCTGGATAGAGTGGCTCTGGATCCCACAAGGGGCTCACATGATACTGGTGACTGTGGTCCCACCTGGGCCTCACCTGGACGATGTGACTGGTTCCCACAGGGACCTCACCTGGACCTGGTGACTCAGGTCCTCATATGGGCATCATGGGACCTGGTTTCTCAGTTCCACATCGGGACCTAACCTGGACCTAGTGATTCTCGTCCCATTATGGTCCTCACCCTGACGTGGTGACTCTGGTCCCCACCTGGATATCACCAGAACCGGGTGACTCTGGTCCCCCTCTGGGACTCACCCGGAGCTGGGGACACTGGTCCTCAACTGGGCCTCAACAGGACCTGGTGAATCTGCTCCTCACTTAGGCCTCGTCTGGATCTTGTGACTCTTTTCCCACCTGGCATCAATGGGACATGGTTAGTCTGTTCCCCACCTGGGCCTCACCTGGACATGATAACTTTGCTCCACATTTTGGCCTCAACTAGTCCTGATGACTCTGGTCCCCCGACCTAGGCGTCAATCTGGACATGATTGCTGTGGACTCCTTCTTAGCCTCAACTGGAACTGGTGAATCTGATCCAGATTGAGGATCCCCAATCTGGGACTCACCTGGCCCTGTGAACCATGGTCCTCTACTGGCAAAATTGGGACCCCGTGACTGTGTTCCACCCCTGGGCCTCACCTGGACCAGTTGACTCTGGTCCCCCTCTGGGTCTCACCGTGCCCTAGTGACTGTGAACCCGACTTTGGCCTGACTTGGACCTGCTGACCCAGGTTGACACCTGCGACTGACCTCGAACTGTTGACTCTGGTTCATTCAAGGGCTTCCCCTGTCCCTGGTGATCTTGGTCCCCCCCTGGGACTCACCTGGACGTGGTGACCCTTGTCACCACCGGGGACTCACCTGGACCTGGTTTCTGTGTTCCACACCTGGGCCTCAAGTAGTGCTGTTGACCATGGTACCGAAGCCGGGCTCATATGGACCTGTTTCCTCTGATTCCCACTGGGGCATCACGTGTACCTGGTAACACTGGTCCTGACTTGGGCCTCATCTGGACCTAGTGACTCTGGTTCCCACCTTGGCTTCACCTGGATCTGGTGACTCTGGTCCTCAACTGGGCCTCACGTGGACCTATTGAATATGCTCCATCTGGGCCTCATTTGGACTTGGTGACTCTCTTCCGTACCTGGGCTTCATCGGGACATGGTTCCACTGCATGGCCTTTAGGTTGGCCACCCCTGGACCTGGTAACTGTGGTTCTACCTGGGCATCATCGGGACGTGGTTACTCTATTCCCAGTGGGACTGACCTGATCGTGGTGACTCTGGTCCTGACTTTGGCCTCTTCTGTACCAGGTGACTCTGGCTCCACCTGGGCCTCAACTGTAACTGGTGACTCTGATCCTAAGCATGGCCTCACCTGACCTGGTGACTGTGGTTCCCATCGGGACCTCACCTGGACCTCATGTCTCTGGTCCCACCTGGGCCTCACCAGGACCTGGTGTCTCTGGTACCCACCTGGGTAGCATCAGGATATGGTTACACTGTACACTAACAGTGACCCAGCCGGACCTATTAACTCTGGTCTTCACCTGGGCCACTCCTGCACATGGTGACACTCGTTCCCACCTGTGTCTCACCTGGAAATTGTGAGTCAGATCCCCACCTGGTCCTAACCTGTAACTGGTGATTCTCGTTCCCACATGGATATCATGTGGACCTGGTGGCTGCAGTGTTTCTAGTTTGTCATGTACCTCGTGACTCTGGTCCCCACCAGGGCCTCACCGGGACCTGGTGAGAGTGGTTGCCAACTGCACCTCACCTGGACCTGCTGATTCTGGTCTGCACCTGAGACTACCCTGGATCTGGTGACTGTTGTCCCCAGCTGGGCTTCACCTGGATTTGGGGACACCGGTCCCCATCTTGGCCTCACCTGGACCTTTTGACCATGGTCCTCAACTGGGCAAAATTGGGACGCGGTGACTGTGTTCCACAACTGAACCTCACCTGGACCACGTGACTCTGGTGCCGCTCTGGGTCTCACCATGCCCTAGTTACTGTGAACCCCACTTTGGCCTGACTTGGACCTGCTGACCCTGGCTGAAACCTGCGCCTGACCTCGAACTGTTGACTCTGGTTCTTTCAAGGGCCTCCCCTGTACCTGGTGATCCTGGTCCGCAACTGGGCCTCACCTGGACATGGTGACCCTTGTCACCACTGGGGACTCACCTGGACCTGCTTACTGTGTTCCACACCTGGGCCTCAAGTAGACCTGTTGACCATGGTCCCCATGCCGGCCTCACATGGACCTGTTGCCTCTGATCCCCACCGGGGCCTCACGTGTACCTGGTAAAACTGGTCCTCACCTGGGCCTCTTCTGGACATAGTGACTCTGGTCCCCACCTGTGCTTCACCTGGATCTGGTGACTCGGGTCCCCACCTGGACCTCACCTGGATCTGGTGACTCTGGTCCTCAGTTTGGCCTCACCAGGACCTGGTGTCTCTCGTCCCCACTTTGACCTAACTCAGAACTGCTGAATCTTGACCCACCTAGGCCGCATCCAGACCTGGTGACTCTTGTCCCCAGCTATGCCTCAATTCGACAAGATGAATCTGGTCCTCACGTGGGCCTCACATGGACCTGGCACTCAGGTGGACCTGGGACTCAGCTGGATAGAGTGGCTCTGGTTCCCAAAAGGGGTCACTGATACTGCTGACTGTGGTCTTATTCTATGCCTCATCAGGACCTAATGAATCTGTTCCCCATCTGGGCCTGCATGGCCCTAGTGACTCTGGTCCTCACCCAGGCATCATTGGGACCTGGATACTCTATTCCACACTTGGGCCTCACTTTGACCAGGGACCTCTGGTCCCATTCTGGGCCTCAAACTAAACTGGTTACTCTGGTTCCCCCTCTGGGCCTCACCCTTACCTGGTGACTCTGGTCACCCCATGGGCTTCATTTGGGCCTGGTGAATCTGGTCCTTAGGTGGTCCGCACCTGGATCTGATGACTGGTCGCAACCTGGGCCTCTCCTGACTTGGTGAATCCTGTTGCCACCTGGGCCTCACTTGGACCTTGTGACTGTGGTCCCACCTGGACCTCACCTGGATCTGGTGGCTCTGGTTCCCATATGGGGCTCTCCTGGACCTGGTTCCTGTGGTCTCCATCTGGCGTCACCTGGAACTCAATGACTCTGATACATATTTGTGCCTCTCCTGCACCTGTTGACTCTGGTCCTTACCTGGACATCATTGGGACCTGGATACTCTCTTATATACCTGGGCCTCACCTGGACCTGGTGACTGAGGTCCCACCTTGGCCTCACCTGGATGAGGTGACTGGTTCCCACAGGGACCTCACCTGGTCCTGGTGACTCAGGCCCTCATATGGGCATCATGGGACCTGGTTTCTCAGTTCCACATAGGGGCCTCACCTGGACCTAGTGATTCTCGTCCCACTCTGGGCCTCACCCTGACGTGGTGAGTCTGGTCCCCACCTGGATATTACCAGAACCGGGTGACTCTGGTCCCCGTCTGGGACTCACCCGGAGCTGAGGACACGGGTACTCAACTGGGCCTCAACAGGACCTGGTGAATCTACTCCTCACTCAGGCCTCGTCTGGACCTGTGACTCTTTTCCCACCTGTCATCAATGGGACAAGGTTACACTGTTCCCCACCTGGACCTCACCTGGACATGATAACTTTGCTCCACACTTTGGCCTCAACTGGTACTGATGACTCTGGTCCCCCCACCTAGGCCTCAATCTGGACCTGGTGACTGTGGTCCCCACCTGGGTCTCACCTGGTCCTGGTTACTCTTGTTCCCACATGAACCTCACGTGGACCTGGTGGCTGTGGTGTTCTTGTAGACTCATATTTACCTGGTGACTCCGGTCCCCCTAGGGCCTCACGTGGATCTGGTGACTCTGACATGCCAGTTGGCCTCACCGGGACCTGCTGAGTGGGGTGGCCACGTGGGCCTCACCCATACCTGGTGACTCAGGTCCCCACGTGGCATCTTGGACCTGGTGAATCTGGTCCTTACCTGGTCCTCTCCCAGACCCGGGGACTCTGGTCTCCACCTGGGCCTCACCTGCACCTGGTGAATCTGGTCCCCATCTGGGCCTCACCCAGTGATGGTGACTTCGTTCCACACGTGGACCTCATTGCTGTGGACTCTTTCTTGGCCTCACCTGGAACAGGTGTCTCTGATCCTATCTACGCGTCACCCAGACCTGGTGACTCTGACCCTAACCTGGGCATCATTTTTACCTGGTGACTCTGTTCCACACCTGAGACTCACCTGGACATGATGACTCTGGAACCTCTCTGGGACTCACCCTGACTTGGTGAGGCTGGTCCCCATCTGGATGTCACCTGGACCAGGTGATTCTGTACCCCGATAGTTCTCAATCAGATCTCGTGACCTTGGTCTTCAACTGGGCCTCACCTGGACCTAGTGAATATGCTCCATCTGGGCCTCATTTGCACCTGGTGACTCTGGTCCCTACCTGGGCATCATCGGGACATGGTTCCACAGCATGGCCTGCAGGTTGGACTCACCTGGACATGGTAAGTCCTGTCTCTACCTGGGCATCATCGGGACATGGTTCCTCTGCATGGCCTGCAGGTGGCCTCCCCTGGACCTGTTGTATGGGGTTGCCACCTGGGCCTCACGCATACCTGGTGACTCAGGTTCCCACGTGCGCCTCACTTGGACCTTGTGAATCTGCTCCTCACCTGGTGCTCACCCGGAACTGGTAACTCTGGACACCACCTGGGAATCACCTGGACCTGGTGAATCTGGTCCCCATCTGGGCCTCACCCAGTCCTGGTGACTTTGTTACCTACCTGGACCTGATTGATGTGGACTCCTTCTTGGCCTCACCTAGAACTGGTGACTCTGATCCTAACTGGGCCTCACCCAGATCTGGTGACTCTGGTCCTCACCTGTGGACCATTATGACCTGGATACTCTGTTCCACACCTTACCTCACCTGGACATGATGACTCTGGATCCCCTCTGGGCCACAGCCTGACATGGTGACTCTGGTCCGCATCTGGATGTCACCTAGACCAGGTGAATCTGGTACCCCTCTAGGCCTAAACTAGCCCGGGGGAATCTGGTCCTCAACTCGGCCTCACCGGGCCCTAGTGAATATGCTCCCCACCTGCGCCTCATCTGGACGTGGTGACTCGGGTTCTACTTGGGCATCATCGGGACATGGTTACTCTATTCCCCACTGGGACTGACCTGATCCTGGAAACTCTGGTCCTGACTTTGGCCTCTTCTGTACCAGGTGACTCTGGCTCCACCTGGGCCTCACCTGTAACTTGATACTGTGATCCTAAGCATGGCCTCACCTGACCTGGTGACTGTGGTTCCCATCGAGACTTCAACTGGACCTCATGACTCTGATCCCACCTGGGGCTGACCAGGACATGGTGTCTCTGGTATCCACCTGGGTAGCATCAGGATATGGTTACACTGTTCTCTAACAGTGACCCACCCGGACCTATTAACTCTGGTCTTCACCTGGGTCACACCTGGACCTGGTGACTCTGGTCCTCAGTTTGGCCTCAACTGGACCTGGTGTCTCTCGTCCCCACTTTGACCTAACTCAGAACTGCTGAATCTTGCCCCACCTAGGCCGCACGCAGACCTCGTGACTCTTGTCCCCAGCTCTGCCTCAATTCGATCTGATGAATATGGTCCTCACGTGGGCCTCACATGGACCTGGGACTCAGCTGGATAGAGTGGCTCTGGTTCCCACAAGGGACTCACCTGATACTGCTGACTGTGGTCTTATTCTATGCCTCACCAGGACCTAGTGATTCTGTTCCCCATCTGGGCCTGCATGGCCCTAGTGACTCTGGTCCTCACCCAGGCATCATTGGGACCTTGATACTCTATTCCACACCTTGGACTCACTCTGACCATGGACCTCTGGTCCCATTCTGGGCATCAAACTAAACTGGTTACTCTGGTTCCCCCTCTGGGCCTCACCCTTACCTGGTGACTCTGGTCACCCCTTGAGCTTCACTTGGGCCTGGTGAATCTGGTGCTTAGCTGGTCCTCACCTGGCTCTGGAGACTTGTCGCCACCTGGGCCTCACCTGGACCTGGTGAATCCTGTTGCCACCTGCGCCTCACCAGGACCTTGTGACTGTTGTCCTACCTGGACCTCACCTGGATTGGTGGCTCTGGTTCCCATATGGGGCTCTCCTGGACCTGGTTCCTGTGGTCCCCATCAGGCATCACCTGGAACAAAATGACTGTGATAAATATTTCGGCCTCTCCTGGACCTTTTGACTCTGGTCCTTACCTGGCCATCATTGGAACCTGGAGACTCTCTTATATACCTGGGCCTCACCTTGACCTGGTGACTGTGGTCCCACCTGGGCCTCACCTGGACGAGGTGCCTGGTTCCCACAGGGACCTCACCTGGGCCTGGTGACTCAGGTCCTCATATGGGCATCATGGTAACTGGTTCTCAGTTTCACATCGGGGTCTCACCTGGACCTAGTGATTCTCGTCCCCCTCTGGGCCTCACCCTGACGTGGTGACTCTGCTCCCCACCTGGATATCACCAGAACCGGTGACTCTGGGCCCCCTCTTGGACTCAACTGCACATGGAGACACTGGTCCTCAACTGGGGCTCAACAGGACCTGGTGAATCTACTCCTCATTTAGGCCTCGGCTGGACCTTGTTACTCTTTTCCCACCTGGAATCAATGGGACAAGGTTACTCTGTTCCTCACCTGGGCCTCACCTGGACATGATAACTTTGCTCCACACTTTGGCCTCAGCTGGTCCTGATGACTCTGGTCCACCCACCTAGGCCTCAATCTGGACCTGGTTCCTGTGTTCCCCACCTGGGTCTCACCTGGACCTGGTGACTCTCGTTCCCAAATGATTCACACCTGGACCTGGTGACTGTGGTGTTCTTGTAGACTCCCATTTACCTGGTGACTCCGGTCCCCACTAGCGACTCACCTGGATCTGGTGACTCTGGCCTGCAGGTTGGCCTCACCTGGACTGGAGAGGGGGGTTGCCACCTGGGACTCACCCATACCTGGTGACTCAGTTCCACACGTGGGCCTCGTGGACCCGGTGAATCTGGTCCTTACCTGGTCCTCTCCCAGACCCGGGGTCTCTGGTCACCACCTCGCCACTCCTGGACCTGGTGAATCTGGTCCCCATCTGGGCCTCACCCAGTCCTGGTGACTTTGTTCCCCACCTGGACCTGATTACTGTGGACTCCTTCTTGGCCTCACCTGGAACTGGTGACTCTGATCCTGTCTGCGCGTCACCCAGACCTGGTGACTCTGGTCCTCACCTGTGGACAATTATGACCTGGATTCTCTGTTCCACATGTGTGCCTTACGTGGACATGATATCTCTGGATCCCTTCTGGGCCTCAGCCTGACATGGTGACTCTGGTCCCCATCTGGATGTCACCTAGACCAGGTGAATCTGGTACCCCTCTAGGCCTCTACTTGACCTGGTGACTCTGGTCCTCAACTGGGACTCACCGGGACCTAGTGAGCATTCTCCCAACCTGCGCCTCTTCTGGACCTGGTGACTCTGGTTCTACCTGGGCATCATCGGGACATAGTTACTCTATTCCCCACAGGGACTGACCTGATCCTGGTAACTCTGATCCTGACTTTGGCCTCTTCTGTACCAGGTGACTGTCGCTCCACATGGGCCTCACCTGTAACTGGTGACTCTGATCCTAAGAATGGCCTCACCTGACCTGGTGACTGTGGTTCCCATCGGGACCTCACCTGGACCTCATATCTCTGGTCCCACCTGGGCCTCACCAGGACCTGGCCCAGAGTCATCATGTCCAGGTGAGGCTAACATGGTGACTCTGGTCCCCATCAGGATGTCACCTAACCAGGTGAATCTGGTACCCCTCTAGGCCTCAAGTAGACCTGGTGACTCTGGTCCGCAACTGGGCCTCACAGGGACCTAGTGAATATGCTCCCACCTGCGCCGATTCTGGACCTGGTGACTCTGGTCCCTACCTTGGCATCAGTGGGACAGGGTTCTTCTTCATGGCCTGCAGGTTGGCCTCACCTGGACCTGGTGATTTGGGTGCCTCCTGTGCGATTGCTGTGGACACCTTCTGGTGCTCACCTGGAACTGGTGACTCTGATACTAACTGGGCCTCACCCAGATCTGGTGACTCTGGTCCTCACCTGTGGACCATTATGAACTGGATACACTGTTCCACACGTGAGCCTCACCTGGACATGTTGACTCTGGATCCCCTCTGGGCCTCAGCCTGACATGGTGACTCTGGTCCCCATCTGGATTTCACCTAGACCAGGTGAATCTGGTAACCCTCTAGGCCTCAACTTGACCTCGTGACACTGGTCCTCAACTGGGCCTCACCGGAACCTAGTGAATATGCTCCCCATCTGCGCCGCATCTGGGCATAGTGACTCTGGTTTTACCTGGGCATCCTCGGGAAATGGTTACTGTATTCCCCACTGGGACTGACCTGATTCTGGTAACTCTGATCATGACTTTGGCCTCTTCTGTACCAGGTGACTCTGGCTCCACCTGGACCTCACCTGTAACTTGTGACTCTGATCCTAAGCATGGCCTCACCTGACCTGGTGACTGTGGTTCCCATCGGGACCTCACCTGGACCTCAGGTCTCTGGTTCCACCTGGGCCTCACCAGGACCTGGTGTCTCAGGTACCCACCTGGGTAGCATCAGGATAGGGTTACACTGTTCACTAACAGTGACCCAGCTTGACCTATTAAATCTGGTCTTCACCAGGGCCACACCTGGACATGGTGACACTGGTTCCCACCTGGGTCTCACCTGGACATGGTGAGTCGGTTCCCCACCTGGCCCTCACCTGTAACTGGTGATTCGCGTTCCCATATGGATATCATGTGGTCCTGGTTGCTGCAGAGTTTCTTGTTTCTCATGTACCTCGTGACTCTGTCTCCTCCAGGGCCTCATCTGGACCTGGTGAGTGTGGTTGACACCTGCACCTCACCTGGACTTCGTGATTCTGCTCTGCACCTGAGACTACCCTGGATCTGGTGACTGTGGTCCCCACCTGGGCTTCACTTGGATTTGGGGACTCCGGTCCCCATCTGGGCCTCACCTGGCCCTGATGACCATGGTCCCCAAATGGGCAAAATGGGGACCCGGTGAGTGTGTTCCACAACCGGACCTCACCTGGACCATGTGACTCTGGTTCCCCTCGGGGTCTCACCATGCACTAGTGACTGTGAACCCCACATTGGCTTTACTGGGACCTGCTGACCCTGGTTGCCACCTACGTCTGACCTCGAACTGTTGACTCTGGTTCTTTCAAGGGCCTGCCCTGTACCTGGTGATCCTGGTCCCCACCTGGGCCTCACCTGGACGTCGTGACTCTTGTCACCACCGGGGACTCACCTGGACCTGCTTACTGTGTTCCACTCCTGGGCATCAGGTAGACCTGTTCACTATGGTCCCGAAGCCGGAATCACATGGACCTGTTGCCTCTGATCTCCACCGGGGCCTCACGTGTACCTGGTAACTCTGGTCCTCACCTGGGCCTCATCTGGACCTAGTGACTCTGGTCCCCACCTGGGCTTCACCTGGATCTGATGACTCTGGTTCCCACCTGGAATTCACCTGGATCTGGTGACCCTGGTCCCCACATGGACCTCACCTGGATCTGGTGACTCTGGTCTTCAGTATGGCCTCACCTGGACCTGGTGTCTCTCATCCCCACTTTGACCTAACTCAGAACTACTGAATCTTGCCCCATCTAGGCCGCACAAAGACCTGGTGACTCTTGTCCCCAGCTATGCCTCAATTCGACCTGATGCATCTGGTCCTCACGGGGGCCTCACATGGACCTGGGAGTCAGCTGGATAGAGTGGCTCTGGTTCCCACAAGGGGCTCACCTGATACTGCTGACTGTGGTCTTATTCTATGCCTCACCAAGACCTAGTGATTCTGTTCCCCATCTGGGACTCCATGGCCATAGTGACTCTGATCCTCACCCAGGCATCATTGGGACCTGGATACTCTATTCCACACAGGGCCTCACTTTGACCAGGGACCTCTGGTCCCATTCTGGGCCTCAAACTAAACTGGCTACTCTGCTTCCCCCTCTGGGACTCACCCTTACCTGGTGACTCGGGTTACCCCTTGGGCTTCACTTCGGCCTGGTGAATCTGGTCCTTAGCTGGTCCGCACTTGGATGTGGTGACTGGTCGCCACCTGGGCCTCACCTGGACTTGGTAAATCCTGTTGCCACCTGCGCCTCACCTGGACCTTGTGACTGTGGTCCCACCTGGACCTCACCGGGATCTGGTGTCTCTGGTTCCCATATGGGGCTCTCCTGGACCTGGTTCCTGTGGTCTCCATCTGACCTCACCTGGAACACAATGACTCTGATCCATATTTCGGCATCTCCTGTACCTGTTGACTCTGGTCCTTACCTGGGCATCATTGGGACCTGAATACTCTCTTATATGTCTTGGCCCCACCTGGCCCTGGTGACTGTGGTCCCACATGGGCCTCACCTGGACAGGTGACTGGTTCCCACAGGGACCTCACCTCGACCTGGTGACTCAGGTCCTCATATGGGCATCATGGGACCTGGTTTCAGTTCCACATCGGGGCCTAACCTGGACCTAGTGATTCTCGTCCCCCTCTGGGCCTCAACCTGACGTGGTGACTCTGGTCCCCACCTGGATATCACCAGAACCGTGGGACTCTGGTCCCCCTCTGGGACACACCCGGAGCTGGGGACACTGGTCCTCAGCTGAGCCTCAACAGGACCTGGTGAATCTCCTCCTCACTTAGGCCTCGTCTGGACCTTGTGACTCTTTTCCCACCTGGCAGCAATGGGACATGGTTACTCTGTTCCGCACCTGGGCCTCACATGGACATGATAACTTATCTCCGAACTTTGGCCTCAACTGGTCCTGATGTCCCTAGTCCCCCAACCGAGGCCTCAATTTGGACCTGGAGACTGTCGTCCCCACCTGGGTCTCACCTGGACCTGGTGACTCTCGTTCCCACATGAACCACACCTGGACCTGGTGACTGTGGTGTACTTGTAGACTCACATTTACCTGGTGACTCCGGTCCCCACTAGGGCCTCACCTGGATCTGGTGACCTCGGCCTGCAGGTTGGCCTCACTTGGACCTGGTGAGTGGGGTTGCCACCTGGGCCTCACCCAAACCTGGTGACTGAGGTTCACACGTGGGCCTCTTTGACATGTTAATCTGGTCCTTACCTGGTCCTCTCCCAGACCCGGGGACTCTGCTCACCACCTGGGCCTCACCTGGAGCTGGTGAATCTGGTCCCCATCTGGGCCTCACCCATTCCTGGTGACTTTGTTCGCCACCTGGACCTGATTGTTGTGGACTCCTTCTTGGCCTCACCTGGAACTGGTGACTCTGATCGTATCTCCACGTCACCCAGATCTGGTGACTCTGGTCCTCACCTGGGCATCATTGGTACCTGGTCACTCTGTTCCACACCTGAGCCTCACCTGGACATGATGACTCTGGAACCTCTCTGGGCCTCACCCTGACCTGGTTACCCTTTTCCCCATCTGGATGTCACCTGGTCCAGGGGATTCTGGTACTCCTCTAGGACTCAATCAGATCTGGTTACTGTGATCCTCAACTGGGCCTCAAATGGACCTAGTGAATATGCTCCATCTGGGCCTCATTTGGACTTGGTGACTCTGGTACCTACCTGGGCATCATCGGGACATGTTCCACTGCATGGCCTGCAGGTTGGCCTCACCTGGACCTGAGAACTCTAGTCCCTACCTCGGCATCATCGGGACATGGTTCCACTGCATGGCTTGCAGGTTGGCCTCACTTGTTTCTGGTGAGGGGGGTTGTCACATGGGCCTCACACATGCCTGGTGACACAGGTCCCCACTTGGGCCTCACTTGGACCTGGTGACTCTGGTCCTTACCTGGTCCTCACCCGGAACTCGTAACTCTGTTCACCACCTGGGAATAACCTGGACCTGGTGACTCTGGTCCCCATCTGGATGTCACCTGGACCAGGTGTTTCTGATACCCCTCTAGGCCTCAACCAGAACTGGTGACTCTGGTCCTCAACTGGGCCTCACTGGGACCTAGTGAACATGCTCCCCACCTGCGCCTCATCTGGACCTGGTGACTCTGGTTCTACCTGGGCATCATCGGGACCTGGTTACTCTATTCCCCACTGGGACTGACCTGATCCTGGTAACATTGGTCCTGACTTTGGCCTCTTCTGTACTTAGTGACTCTGGCTCCACCTGGGCCTCAGCTGTAACTGGTGACTCTGATCCTAAGCATGGCCTCACCTGACCTGGTGACTGTGGTTCCCATCGGGACCTCACCTGGACCTCATGTCTCTGGTCCAACCTGGGCCTCACCAGGAACTGGTGTCTCAGGTACCATCCTTGGTAGCATCAGGATATGGTTACACTGTTCACTAACAGTGACCCAGCCGGACCTATTAACTCTGGCCTTCACCTGGGCCACACCTGGACTGGTGACACTGGTTCCCACCTGGGTCTCACCTGAACATGGTGAGTCGGATAGCCACCTGGTCCTCACCTGTAACTTGTGATTCTCGTTCCCACATGGACATCATCTGGACCTGGTGGCTGCAGTGTTTCTAGCTTCTCATGTACCTCGTGACTCTGGTCCCCACCAGGGCCTCACCGGGACCTGGTGAGTGTGGTTGCCACCTGCACCTCACCTGGACCTGGTGATTCTGGTCTGCACCTGAGACTACCCTGGATCTGGTGACTGTGGTCCCCACCTGGACATCACCTGGATTTAGGGAATCCGGTCCCCATCTGGGCCTCTCCTGGCCCTGTTGATCAAGGTCTCATCTGGGCATAATTGGGACCCGCTGACTGTGTTCCACAACTGGACCTCACCTGGACCATGTGACACTGGTTCCCCTCTGGGCCTCACCGTACCCTAGTGACTGTGAACCCACTTTGGCCTGACTTGGACCTCCTGACCCTGGTTGCCACCTGCGCCTGACCTCGAACTGTTGACTCTGGTTCTTTCAAGGGCCTCCCCTGGACTTGGTGATCCTGGTCCCCACCTGGGACTTACCTGGACGTGGTGACCCTTGTCACCACCGGGGACTCACCTGGACCTGCTTACTGTGTTCCACACCTGGGCCACAAGTATACCTGATCACCATGGTCCCCAAGACAGAATCACATGGACCTGTTGCCTCTGATCCCCACCGGGGCCTCACGTGTACCTGGTAACTCTGGTCCTCACCTGGGTCTCATCTGGACCTAGTGACTCTCGTCCCCACCTGGGCTTCACCTGGATCTGGTCACTCTGGTCCCCACCTGGAATTCACCTGGATCTGGTGACTCTGGTCCCCACCTGGACCTCACCTGGATCTGGTGACTCTGGTCCTCAGTATGGCCTCACCTGGACCTAGTGTCTCTCATCCCCACTTTGACCTAACTCAGAACTGCTGAATCTTGCCACATCTAGGCCGCACCCAGACCTGATGACTCTTGTCCCCAGCTATGCCTCAATTCGACCTGATGAATCTGGTCCTAACGTGGGCCTCACATGGACCTGGGACTCAGCTGCATAGAGTGGCGCTGGTTCCCACAAGGGCCTCCCCTGATACTGGTGACTGTGGTCTTATTCTATGCCTCAACAGGAACTAGTGATTTTGTTCCCCATCTGGGCCTGCATGGCCTTAGTGACTCTGGTCCTCACCCAGGCATCATTCGGACCTGGATACTCTATTCCACACCTGGGCCTCACTTTGACCCGGGATCTCTGGTCCCATTATGGGCCTCAAACTAAACTGGTTACTCTGGTTGCCCCTCTGGGCCTCACCCTTACCTGGTGACTCTAGTCACCCCGTGGGCTTCACTTGGGGCTGGTGAATCTGGACCTTAGCTGGTTTTCACCTGGATGTGGTGACTGGTCGCCACCTGGGCCTCACCTGGACTTGGTAAATCCTGTTGCCACCTGCACCTTACCTTGACCTTGTGACTGTGGTCCCACCTGAACCTCACCTGGACCTGGTGACTGTGGTGTTCTTGTAGACTCACATTTACCTGGAGACTCTGGTCCCCACCTGGATCTGGTGACTCTTGCCTGCAGGTTGTCCTCACCTGGACCTGGTAACTCTAGTCCCTAGATGGGCATCTTCGGGACGTGGTTCCACTGCAAGGCCTGCAGGATGGCCTCACCTGGACCTGGTGAGTGGGGTTACCACTTGGGCCTCACCCATACTAGGTGACACAGGTCCCCACGTGGGTCTAACTTGGATCTGGTGTATCTGGTAATTCTGGTCACCACCTGAGAATCACCTGGACTTGGTGAATCTGGTAAACCTGGTCACCACCTGGGAATCACGTGGACCTGGTGAATCTGGTCCCCATCTGGGCTTCACCCAGTCCTGATGACTTTGTTCCGCACCTGGACCTGATTGCTGTGGACTCCTTCTTGACCTCACCTGGAACTGGTGACTCTGATCCTAACTGGGCCTCACCCAGATATGGTGACTCTGGTCCTCACCTATGGAAAATTATGACCTGGATACTCTCTTCCACACCGGAGTCACACCTGCACATGATGACTCTGGAACCTCTCTAGGCCTCACCCTGACCTGGTGATTCTGGTCCCCATCTGGATTTCACCTGGTCCAGGTGATTCTGGTACCCCTCTAGGGTCAACCAGATCTGGTGACTCTGGTCCTCACCTGGGCCTCACCTGGACCTAGTGAATATAATCCATCTGGGCCTCTTTGGACCTGGAACTCTGGTCCCTACCTGGGCATCATCGGAACATGGTTACTCTGCATTGCCTGCAGGTTGGCCTCACCTGGACCTGGTGAGTGTGGTTGCCACCTGGGTCTCACCCATACCTGGTGACACGGGTCCCCACGTGGGCCACACTTCGACCTGGTGAATCTGGTCCTTACCTGGTCCTCACCCGGAACTGGTAACTCCGGTCATCATCTGGGAATCTCCTGGACCTTGTGAATCTGGTCCCCATCTGAGCCTCACCCAGTCCTGGTGACTTTGTTCCCCACCTGGACCTGATTGCTGTGGACTCCTTCTTGGCCTCACCTGGACCTGGTGACTCTGATCCTATCTGCGGGTCACCCAGACCTGGTGACTCTGGTCCTCACCTGGGCATCATTGGTACCTGGTGACTCTGTTCTACACCTGAGCCTCACCTGGACATGATGACTCTGGAACCTCTCTGGGCCTCACCCTTCCCTGGTGACTCTGGTCCCCATCTGGATGTCACCTGGACCAGGTGATTCTGGTACCCCTCTAGGCTTCAACCACATCTGGTGACTCAGGTCCTCAACTGGGCCTCACCTGGACCTAGTGAATATGCTCCATGTGGGCCTCATTTGGACCTGGTGACTCTGGTCCCTACCTGGACATCATAGGGATATGGTTCCACTGCATGGCCTGCAGGTTGGCCTCACCTGGACCTGGTTTCTCTGGTCCCTACCTGGGCATCATCGGGACATGGTTCCACTGCATGGCCTGCAGGTTGGCCTCACCTGGACCTGGTAACTCTGGTCCCTACCTGGGCATCATCGGGACACGGTTCCTCTCCATCGCCTGCAGGTTGGCCTCACCTGGACCTGGTGAGTGGGGTTGCCAATTGTGCCTCACCCATACATGGTGACACAGGTCCCCACGTGGGCCTCAATTGGACCTGGTGAATCTGGTCCTTACCTGGTCCTTCCCCGGAACTGGTAACTCTGGTCACCACCTGGGAATCACCTGGGCCTGGTGAATCTGGTCCCCATCTGGGCCTCACCCAGTCCTGGTGACTTTGTTCCCCACATGGACCTGATTCCTGTGGACGCCTTCTTGGCCTCACCTGGAACTGGTGACTCTGATCCTATCTGTGCGTCACCCAGACCTGGTGAATCTGGTCCTCAACTGGGCATCATTTGTACCTGGTGACTCTTTCCACACCTGATCCTCACTTGGACATGATGACTCTGGAACCTCTCTGGGCCTCACCCTGACCTGGTGACTCTGGTCCCCACTCGATGTCACCTGAACCAGGTGATTCTGGTACCCTTATAGGGCTCAACCAGATCTGGTGACTCTGGTCCTCAACTGGGCCTCACCTTGACCTGGTGAATATGCTCCATCTGGGCCTCATCTGGACATGGTGATTCTGATCCCTACCTCGGCATTACCGGGACATGGTTCCCCTCCATGTCCTGCAAGTGTGCCTCACCTGGACCTGATAACTCTAGACCCCACCTGGGCATCATCAGGACATGGTTCCTCGGCATGGCCTGCAGGTTGGCCTCACTTGGACCTAGTGAGTGGGGTTGTCACCTGAGACTCACCCATGCCTGGTGACACAGGTCCCAACGTGGGCCTCACGTGGACCTGTTGAATCTTGTACTTACCTGGTCCTAACCCGGAACTGGTTAGTCTGGTCCCCACCTGGACTTCACCTGGATTTGGTGACTCTGGTCCCCACCTGGAACTCACCTGTATCTGGTGACTCTGGTCTCAGTTTGGCCTCACATTTACTGGTGTCTCTCGTCCCCACGTTGACCTAACTCAGAACTGCTGAATCTTGCCCCACCTAGGCCGCACCCAGACCTGATGACTCTTGTCCCCAGCTATGCCTCAATTCGACCTGATGAATCTGGTCCTCACGTGGGCCTCACATGGACCTGGGACTCAGCGGGATAGAGTGGCTCTGGTTCCCACAAGGGGCTCACCTGGTACTGGTGACTGTTTTCTTATACTATGCCTCACCAGGACCTAGTGATTCTGTTCCCCATCTGGGCTTTCATGGCCCTAGTGATTCTGGTCCTCACCCAGGCATCATTGGGACCTGGATACTCTATTCCACACCTGGGCCTCACTTTGTCCAGGGACCTCTGGTCCCATTCTGGGCCTCAAACTAAACTGGTTACTCTGGTTACCCCTCGGGGACTCAGCCTTACCTGGTGACTCTCGTCACCCCTTGGGCTTCACTTGGGCCTGGTGAATCTGGTTCTTAGCTGGTCCGCACCTGGATCTGGTGACAGGTCACCACGTGGGCCTCACCTGGACTTGGTGAATCATGTTGCCACCTGCGCCTCACCTGGACCTTGTGACTGTGGTCCGTCCTGGACCTCACCTGGATCTGGTGGATCTGGTTCCCATATGGGGCTCTCCTGGACCTGGTTCCTGTGGTCTCCATCTGGTCTCACCTGGAACACAATGACTCTGATCCATATTTGGGCCTCTCCTGGACTTGTTGACTCTGGTCCTTACCTGTGCATCATTGGGACCTGGATACTATCTTATATACCTGGACCTCACCAGGACCTGGTGACTGTGGTCCCACCTGGGCCTGACCTGGACGGGGTGACTGGTTCCCACAGGGACATCACCTGGACCTGGTGACTCAGGTCCTCATATGGGCATCATGGGACCTGGATTCTCAGTTCCACATCGGGGCCTCACCTGGACCTAGTGATTCTAGTCCCCCTCTGGGCCTCACCCTGACTTGTGACACTGGTCCCCACCTGGAGATCACCAGAACCGGGTGACACACCCGGACCTGGCGACACTGGTCCTCAGCTGGGCCTCAACAGGACCTGGTGAATCTACTCCAAACTTAGGCTTCGTCTGGACCTTGTGACTCTTTTCCCACCTGGCATCAATGGGACATGGTTACTCTGTTCCCCAACTGGTCCTCACCTTGACATGATAACTTTGCTGCACACTTTGGCCTCAACTGGTCCTGATGACTCTGGTCCCCCCACCTAGGCCTCAATCTGGACCTGGTGACTTGTCGTCCCCAACTGGTTCCCAGCTGGATCTGGTGACTCCCGTTTCCACATGAACCACACCTGGACCTGGTGACTGTGGTGTTCTTGTAGACTCACATTTACCTTGTGACTCCCGTCCCCACCGGGCCTCACCTGGATCTGGTAACTCTGGCCTGCAGGCTGGCCTCACCTGGACCTGGTGATTGGGGTTGCCACCTGGGACTCACCCATACCTGGTGACTCAGGTCCTCACGTGGGCCTCTTGGACCTGGTGATTCTGGTCCTTACCTGGTCCTCTCCCAGAACCGGGGACTCTGGTCACCACCTGGGCCTCACCTGGACCTGGTGAATCTGGTCCCCATCTGGGCCTCACCCAGTCCTGGTGACTTTGTTCCCCACCTGGACCTGATTGCTGTGGACTTTTTCTTGCCCTCACCTGGACCTGGTGACTCTGATCCTATCTGCCCGTCACCCAGATCTGGTGACTCTGGTCCTCACCTGGGCATCATTGGTACCTGGTGACTCTGTTCCACAGCTGAGCCTCAGCTGGACATGATGACTCTCGAAACTCTCTGTGCCTCACCCTGACCTGGTGACTCTGGTCCCCACTCGATGTCACCTGAACCAGGTGATTCTTGTACCCTTATAGGGCTCAACCAGATCTGGTGACTCTGGTCCTCAACTGGGCCTCACCTGGACCTAGTGAATATGCTCCATCTGGGCCTCATTTGAACCTGGTGACTCTGGTCCCTACCTGGGCATCATCGGGACATGGTTCCACTGCATGGCCTGCAGGTTGGCCTCACCTGGACCTGGTAACTCTGGTCCCTACCTGGACATCATCGGGACACGGTTCCTCTGCATGGCCAGCATGTTGGCCTCAGCCGGACCTGGTGAGTGGGGTTGCCACCTGGGGCTCACAAATACCTGGTGACACAGGTCCCCACGTGGGCCTCACTTGGACCTGGTGAATCTGGTCCTTACCTGGTCCTCCCCCGGACCTGCTAACCCTGGTCACCACCTGGGAATCAACTGGACCTGGTGATTCTGGTCCCCATCTGGGCCTCACCCAGTCCTGTTGACTTTCTTCCCCACCTGGACCTGATTGCTGTGGACTCCTTCTTCGCCTCCAGTGGAACTGTTGACTCTGATCCTAACTGGGCCTCACCCAGATCTGGTGACTCTGGTCCTCACCTGTGGACCATTATGACCTGGATACTCTGTTCCACACTTGAGCCTCACCTGGACATGCTGACTCTGGATCCCGTCTGGGCCTACCCTGACATGGTGACTCTGGTCCCCGTCTGGATGTCACCTAGACCAGGTGAATCTGGAAACCCTCTAGGCCTCAACTTGTCCTGGTGACTCTGGGCCTCAACTGGGCCTCACCGGGACCTAGTGAACATGCTCCCACCTGCGCCTCATCTGGACCTGGTGACTCTGGTTCTACCTGGGCATCACCGGGACATGGTTACTCTATTCCCCACTGGGACAGACCTGATCCTGGTAACTCTGGTCCTGACGTTGGCATCTTCTGTACCAGGTGACTCTGGCTCAAACCTGGGTCTCACCAGTAACTAGTGACTCTGATCCAAAGCATGGCCTCACCTGACCTGGTGACTGTGGTTCTCATCGGACCTCACCTGGACCTCAGGTCTCTGGTCCCACCTCGGCCTCACCAGGACCTGGTGTCTCTGGTACCCACCTGGGTAGCATCAGGATATGGTTACACTGTTCACTATCAGTGACCCAGCCGGACCTATTAACTCTGGTCTTCACCTGGGCCACAACTGGACATGGTGACACTGGTTCCCACATGGGTCTCACCTGGACATTGTGAGTCGGATCCCCACCTGGTCCTCACTGGTAACTGGTGATTCTCGTTCCCAAATGTACATCATGTGGACCTGGTGGCTGCAGTGTTTCTAGATTCTCATGTACCTCGTGACTCTGGTCCCCACCAGGGCCTCACCGGGACCTGGTGAGTTTGGTTGCCACCTGCACCTCACCTGGACCTGATGATTCTGGTCTGCACGTGAGACTACCCTGGATATGGTGATGTGGTCCCCACGTCGGCTTCACTGCTTTGGGGACTCAGGTCCCCATCTGGGCCTCACCTGGCCCTGTTGACCATGGTCCTCAACCTGGCAAACCTGCGACCCGGTGACTGTGTTCCACAACTGGACCTGAACTGGACCAGGTGACTTTGGTCCCACTAAGGGTATCACCGTGCCGTAGTGACTGTGAACCCCACTTTGGCTTGACTTGAACCCTCTGACCCTGCTTGCCACCTGTGTCTGATTTCGAACTGTTGACTGTGGTTCTTTCAAGGGCCTCCCCTGTACCTGTTGATGCTGGTGCCCACCTGGGCCTCACCTGGACGTGGTGACTCTTGTCACCACCGGGGACTCACCTGGACCTGCTTACTGTGTTCCACACCTGGGCCTCAAGTAGTCCTGTTGACCATGATCCCCAAGCCGACCTCACATAGACCTGTTGTCTCTGATCCCCAGCTGGGCCTCACGTGTAACTGGTAACTCTGGTCCCCACCTGGGGCTCATCTGGACCTAGTGACTCTGGTCCCCACCTGGACCTCACCTGGATCTGGTGACTCTGGTCCTCAGTTTGGCCTCACCTGGACCTGGTGTCTCTCGTCCCCACTTTGACCTATCTCAGAACTGCTGAATCTTGCCACACCTACGCCGCACCCAGACCTGGTGACTCTTGTCCCCAGCTATGCCTCAATTCGACCTGATGAATCTGGTCCTCACGTGGGCCTCACATGGACCTGGGACTCAGCTGGTTGAGTGGCTCTGGTTCCCACAAGGGGCTCACCTGATATTACTGACTGTGGTCTTATTCTATGCCTCACCAGGACCTAGTGATTCTGTTCCCCATCTGGGCCTGCATGGCCCTAGTGACTCTGGTCCTCACCCAGGAACCATTGGGACCTGGATACTCTATTCCACACCTGGGCCTCACTTTGACCAGGGACCTTTGGTCCCATTCTGGGCCGCAAACTAAACTGGTTACTCTGGTTCCCCCTCTGGTCCTCACCCTTACCTGGTGACTCTGGTCACCCCTTGGGCTTCACTTGGGCCTGGTGAATCTGGTCCTTAGCTGGTCCGCACCTGGATCTGGTGACTGGTCGCCACCTGGCCCTCACCTGGACTAGGTGAACCCTGGTGCCAACAGCGCCTCACCTGGACCTTGTAACTGTGGTCCCACGTGGACCTCACCTCGATCTGGTGTCTCTGGTTCCCATATGGGGCTCTCCTGGACCTGGTTCCTGTGGTCTCCATCTGGCCTCACCTGGAACACAATGACACTGATCAATATTTGTGCCTCTCATGGACCTGTTGACTCTGGTCCTTACGTGGGCATCATTGGGACTCGGATACTCTCTTATATACCTGGGCCTCACCTGGACCTGATGAATGTGGTCCCACCTGGGCCTCACCTGGATGAGGTCACTGGTTCCCACAGGGACTTCACCTGGACCTGGTGACTCAGGTCCTCAAATGGGCATCATGGGACCTGGTTTCTCAGTTCCACATCGGGGCCTCACCTGGACCTAGTGATTCTCGTCCCCGTCTGGGCCTCACCCTGACGTGGTGACACTGGTCCACACCTGGATATCACCAGAACCGGGTGACTCTGGTCCCCCTCTGGGACTCACCCGGAGCTGGTGACACTGGTCCTCAACTGGGCCTCAAAAGGACCTGGTGAATCTACTCCTCACTTAGGCCTCATCTGGACCTTGTGACTCTTTTCCCACCTGGCATCAATGGGACATGGTTACTCTGTTCCCCACCTGGGCCTCACTTGGACATGATAAATTTGCTGCACACTTTGGCCTCAAATGGTCCTGATGACTCTGGTCCCCCCACGTAAGCCACAAACTGCACCTGTTGACTGTGGTCCCCACCTGGGTCTCACCTGGACCTGGTGACTCTCGTTCCCACATGAACCACACCTGGACCTGGTGACTGTGGTATCTTGTAGACTCACATTTACCTGGTGACTCCGGTCCCCACTAGGGTCTCACCTGGATCTGGTGACCCTCGCCTGCAGCTTGGCGTCACCTGGACCTGGTGAGTGGTCTTGCCACCTGGGCCTAACCCATAACTGGTGACTAATTCCCCACGTGGGCCTCTTGAACCTGGTGAATCTGGTCCTTACCTGGTCCTCTCCCAGACCCAGGGACTCTGCTCAACACCTGGGCCTCACCTGGACCTGGTGACTCTGGTCCCCACCTGGACCTCACCTGGATCTGGTGACACTGGTCCTCAGTTTGCCCTAACCCAGACCTGGTGACTCTTGTCCCCAGCTATGCCTCAATTCGACCTGATGAATCTGGTCCTCACCTGGCCCTCACATGGACCTGCGACTCAGCTGGATAAAGTGGCTCTGGTTCCCACAAGGGGCTCACCTGATACTGCTGACTGGGATGTGTTTCTATGCCTCACCAGGACCTAGTGATTCTGTTCCCCATCTGGGCCTGCATGGCCCTAGTGACTCTGGTCCTCACCCAGGCATCACTGGGATCTGGATACTCTATACCCCATATGAGCCTCACTTTGACCAGTGACCTCTGGTCCCATTCTGGGCCTCAAACTAAATGGTTACTCTGGTTCCCCCTCTGGGCCTCACCCTTACCTGGTGACTCTGGTCACCCCTTGGGGTTCACTTGGGCCTGGTGATTCTGGTCCTTAGCTGGTCTGCACCTGGATGTGGTGACTTCTCGCCACCTGGGCTTCACCTGGACTTGGTGAATCCTGTTGCCACCTGCACCTCACCTGGACCTTGTGACTGTGGCCACACCTGGACGTCACCTGGATCTGGTGGCTCTGGTTCCCCTATGGGGGTCTCCTGGACCTGGTTCCTGTGGTCTCCATCTGGCCTCACCTGGAACACAATGACTCTGATCCATATTTGGACCTCTCCTGGACCTGTTGACTCTGGTCCTTACCTGCGCATCATTGGGACCTGGATACTGTCTTATATAACTGGGCCTCACCTGGACCTGGAGACTGTGGTCCCACTTGGGCCTCACCTGGACGAGGTGACTGGTTCCCACAGGGACCTCACCTGGACCTGGTGACTCAGGTCCTCATATGGTCATCATGGAACCTGGTTTCTCAGTTCCACATCGGGGCCTCACCTGGACCTAGTGATTCTCTTCCCCCTCTGGGCCTCTTCCTGACGTGCTGACTCTGGTTCCCACCTGGACATCATCAGAACCGGGTGACTCTGGTCCCCCTCTGGGACTCACCCGGAGCTTGGGACTCTGGTCCTCAGCTGGGCCTCAACAGGACCTGGTGAATCTACTCCTCACTTAGACCTCGTCTGGACCTTGTGACTCTTTTCCCACCTGGCATCAATGGGACATGGTTACTCTGTTCCCCACCTGGGCCTCACCTGGATATGATAACTTTGCTCCACACTTTGGCCTCAACTGGTCCTGATGACTTTGGTCCCCCCACCTAGGCCTCAATCTGGACCTGGTGACTGTGGTCCCCACCTCTTTCTCACCTGGACCTGCTGACTCTCGTTCCCAGATGAACCACACCTGGAACTTGTGACTGTGGTGTTCTTGTAGAATCACATTTACCTGGTGACTCCGGTCCCCACAAGGGCCTCACCTGGATCTGGTGACTCTGGCCTGCAGGTTGGCCTCACCTGGACCTGGTGAGTGGGGTTGCCACCTGGGGCTCACCCTGACATGGTGACTCTGGTCCCCATCTGGATGTCACCTTGACCAGGTGAATCTGGTACCCCTCTGGGCCTCAACTAGACCTGGTGACACTGGTCCTCAACTGGGCCTCACCGGGACCTAGTGAATATGCTCCCCACCTGCGCCTCATCTGGACCTGGTGACTCGGGTTCTACCTGGGCATCATCGGGTCATGGTTACTCTATTCCCCACTGGGACTGACCTGATCCTGGTAACTCTGGTCCTGACTTTTGGCTCTTCTGTACCAGGTGACTCTGGTCACCATACATGGTGACACAGGTCCCCGGTGGGCCCAGTATGACCTGGTGAATCTCGTCCTTACATGGTTCTCACCCGTACCTGGTAACCCTGGTCACCACCTGGGAATCACCTGGACCTGGTGAATCTGGTCCCCATCTGGTCGTCACCCAGTCCTGGTGACTTTGTTCCACTCTGGACCTGATTGCTGTGGACTCCTTCTTGGACTCACCTGGAAGTGGTGACTCTGATCCTACCTGGGCCTCACCCAGATCTGGTGACTCTGGTCCTCACCTGTGGACCATTATGACCTGGATACTCTGTTAAACACCTGAGCCTCACCTGGACATGATGACTCTGGATCCCCTCGGGGCCTCACCCTGACATGGTGACTCTGGTCCCCATCTGGATGTCACCTAGACCAGGTGAATCTGTTACCCTTCTAGGGCTCAAATAGACCTGGTGACACTGGTCCTCAACTGGGTGTCACCGAGACCTAGTGAATATGCTCCCCACCTGCGCCTCATCTGGACCTGGTGACGCTGGGTCTACCTGGGCATCATCGGGACATGGTTACTCTGTTCCCCACTGGGAATGTCCTGATCCTGGTAACTCTGGTCCTGATTTTGGCCTCTTCTATACCAGGTGACTCAGGCTCCACCTGGGCCTCACCTGTAACTGGTGACTCTGATCCAAAGCATGGCCTCTCCTGACCTGGTGACTTTGGTTCCCATCGGGACCTCACCTGGACCTCATGTCTCTGGTCCAACCTGGGCCTCACCAGGACCTGGTGTCTCTGGTACCCACCTGGGTAGCATCAGGATATGGTTACACTGTTCACTAACAGTGACCAAGTCGGACCTATTAACTCTGGTCTTCACCTGGACCACACCTGGACATGGTGACATTGTTTCCCACCTGGGTCTCACCTGGAAATGGTAAGTCAGATACCCACCTGGTCCTAACCTATAACTGTTGATTCTCGTCCCACATGGACATCATGTGGACCTGGGGGCTGCGGTGTTTCTAGTTTGTCATGTACCTTGTGACACTGGTCCCCACCAGGGCCTCACCGAGACCTGGTGATTGTGTTTGCCACCTGCACCTCACCTGGACCTGGTGATTCTTATCTACACCTGAGACTACCCTGGATCTGGTGACTGTGGTCCCCACCTGGGCTTCACCCGGATTTGGGGACTCTGGTCCCCATCTGAGCCTCACCTGGCCCTGTTGACCATGGTCCTCAACTGGCCAAAATTGGGAACCGGTGACTGTGTTCCACAACTGGACCTCACCTGGACCACGTGACTCTGGTGCCCCTCTGGGTCTCACCATTCCCTAGTGACTGTGAACCCCACTTTCCCCTTACTTGGACCTGCTGACCCTGGTTGAAACCTGCGCCTGACCTCGAACTGTTGACTCTGGTTCTTTCAAGGGCCTCCCCTGTACCTGGTGATCCTGGTCCCCCCTGGGCTTCACATGGATCTGGTGACTCTGGTCCCCACCTGGATATCACCAGAACCGGGTGACTCTGGTCCCCCTCTGGGACTCACCCAGAGCTGGGGACACTGGTCCTCAAATGGGCCTCAACAGGACCTGGTGAATCTCCTCCTCACTTAGGCCTCGTCCGGACCTTGTGACTCTTTTCCCAACAGGCATCAATGGGACATGGTTACTCTGTTCCCCACCTATGTCTCTACTGGACATGATAACTTTGCTCAACACTTTGGCCTCAACTGCTCCTGATGAATCTGGTCCCCCCACCTAGGCCTCAATCTGGAACTGTGATGTGGTCCCCAACTGGGTCTCAGCTGGACCTGGTGACTCTCGTTCCCACATGAAACACACCTAGACCTGGTGACTGTGGTGTTCTTGTAGACTCACATTTACCTGGTGACTCCGGTCCTACTGGGGCCTCAACTGTTCTGGTGACTCGGGCCTGCATGGTGGCCTCACCTGGACCTGGTTAGTGGGGTTCCCACCTGGGCCTCACACATACCTGGTGACCACGTCCCCACGTGGGCCTCTTGGATCTGGTGAATCTGGCCCTTACCTGGTCTTCTCCCAGACCCGGGGACTCTGGTCACCACCTTGGCCTCACCTGGGCCTGGTGAATCTGGTCCCCATCTGTGCCTCACCCAGTCCTGGTGACTTTGTTCCCCACTTGGACCTGATTGCTGTGGACTCTTTCTTGGCCTCACTTGGAACTGGTGACTCTGATCCTATCTGTGTGTCACCCAGACCTGGTGACTCTCGTCCTCACTTAGACATCATTGGTACCTGATTACTCTGTTTCACACCTGAGCCTCCCCTGGACATGATGACTCTGGAACCTCTGAGGGCCTCACCCTGACCTGGTGACTCTGGTCCCCATCTGGATGTCACCTGGACCAGGTGATTCTGGTACCCCTCTAGGCCTCAACCAGATCTGGTGACTTTTGTCCTCAACTGGGCCTCACCTGGACCTAGTGAATATGCTCCATCTGGGCCTCATTTGGACCTGGAGACTCTGGTCAATCACTGGGCATCATCGGGAAATGGTTCCACTGCATGGCCCGCTGGTTTGCCTCACCTGGACCTGGTAACTCTGATCCCTACCTGGGTTTCATCGGGACACGGTTCCTCTGCTTGGCCTGCAGGTTGGCCTCATCTTGACCTGGTGAGTGGAGTTCCCACCTGGGTTTTACCCATGCCTGGTGACAGAGGTCCCCACGTGGGCCTCACTTGGACCTGGTGAATTTGGTCCTTACCTAGTCCTCACCCGGAACTGGTAAATCTGGTCACCACCTGGGAATCACCTAGACCTGACTTTGTTCCCCACCTGGACCTGATTGCTGTGGACATCTTCTTGGCCTCACCTGGAAGTGGTAACTCTGATCCTAACTGGGTCTTTCCAAGATCTGGTGACTCTGGTCCTCTCCTGTGGACAATTATGACCTGGATACTCTGTTCCACACCTGAGCCTCACCTGGACATGATGACTCTGGATCCCCTCTGGGCCTCACCCTTACATGGTTACTCTGGTCCCCATCTGGATGTCACCTAGACCAGGTGAATCTGGTACCCCTCTGGGCCTCAACCAGATCTGGTGACTCTGGTCCTCAACTGGGCCTCACCTGGACCTAGTGAATATGCTCTATCTGGGCCTCATTGGACCTGGTGACTCTGGTCCCTACGTGCGTAACATCGGGACATGGTTCCACATAATGGTCTGCAGGGTGGCCTCTTCTTGACCTGGTAAATCTGGTCCCTACCTGGGCATCATCGGGAAACGGTTCCTCTGCATGGCCTGCAGGTTGGCCTCAGCTGGACTTTGTAACTCTGGTCCCTACCTGGGCATCACCGGGACACGGTTCCTCTGCGTGGCCTCCAGGTTGGCCTCACCTGGCCCTAGTGATTGGGGTTGCCACCTGGGGCTCACCCATACCTGGTGACACAGGTCCCCACGTGGGCCTCACTTTGACCTGGTGAATCTGGTCCTTTCCTGGTCCTCACCCGGACCTGGTAACCCTGGTCACCACCTGGGAATCACCTGGACCTGGTGAATCTGGTCCCCCTCTGGGCCTCACCTAGTCTTGTTGACTTTCTTCCCCACCTGGACCTGATTGCTGTGGACTCCTCTTGGCCTCAACTGGATCTGGTGACTCTGATCCTAACTGGGCCTCACACAGATCTGGTGACTCTGGTCCTCACATGTGGACCGTTATGACCTGGATAGTCTGTTCCACACCTGAGCCTCACCTAGACATGATGACTCTGGAACCTCTCTGGTCCTCACCCTGACCTGGTGACTCTGGTCCCCATCCGGATGTCACATAGACTAGGTGAATCTGGTATCCCTCTAGACCTCAACTTTTCCTGGTGACTCTGGGCCTCAACTGGGCCTCACCGGGACCTAGTGAACATGCTCCACACCTGCGCCTCATCTGGACCTGGTGACTCTGGTTCTACCTGGGCATCACCGGGACATGGTTACTCTATTCCCCACTGGGACAGACCTGATCCTGGTAACTCTGTTCCTGACGTTGGCATCTTCTGTACTAGGTGACTCTGGCTCAAACCTGGGCCTCACCAGTAACTGGTGACTCTGATCCAAAGCATGGCCTCACCTGACCTGGTGACTGTGGTTCTCATCGGACCTCACCTGGACCTCAGGTCTCTGGTCCCACCTGGGCCTCACCAGGACCTGGTGTCTCTGGTACCCACCTGGGTAGCATCAGGATATGGTTACACTGTTCACTATCAGTGACCCAGCCGGACCTATTAACTCTGGTCTTCACCTGGGCCACAACTGGACATGGTGACACTGGTTCCCACATGGGTCTCACCAGGACATTGTGAGTCGGATCCCCACCTGGTCCTCACTGGTAACTGGTGATTCTCGTTCCCATATGTACATCATGTGGACCTGGTGGCTGCAGTGTTTCTAGATTCTCATGTACCTCGTGACTCTGGTCCCCACCAGGGCCTCACCGGGACCTGGTGAGTGTGGTTGCCACCTGCACCTCACTTGGACCTGATGATTCTGGTCTGCACGTGAGACTACCCTGGATATGGTGATGTGGTCCCCACCTCGCCTTCACTGCTTTGGGGACTCAGGTCCCCATCTGGGCCTCACCTGGCCCTGTTGACCATGGTCCTCAACCTGGCAAAACTGCGACCCGGTGACTGTGTTCCACAACTGGACCTCAACTGGACCAGGTGACTCTGGTCCCACTCAGGGTATCACCGTGCCCTAGTGACAGTGAACCCAACTTTGGCCTAACTTGGACCTGCTGTCCCTGGTTGCCACCTGTGTCTGATTTCGAACTGTTGACTGTGGTTCTTTCAAGGGCCTCCCCTGTACCTGGTGATCCTGGTGCCCACCTGGGCCTCACCTGGACGTGGTGACTCTTGTCACCACCGGGGACTCACCTGGACCTGCTTACTGTGTTCCACACCTGGGCCTCAAGTAGTCCTGTTGACCATGGTCCCCAAGCCGGCCTCACATGGACCTGTTGCCTCTGATCCCCTCCGGGTCCTCACGTGTACCTGGTAACTCTGGTCCTCACCTGGGCCTTATCTGGAACTAGTGACTCTGGTCCCCATCTGGGCTTCACATGGATCTGGTGACTCTGGTCCCCACCTGGACTTCACCTGGATCTGGTGACTCTGGACTCGACCTGGACCTCTCCTGGACCTGGTGACTCTCTTTCCAACATGGACCTCACCTGGATCTGGTGACTCTGGTCCTCAGTTTGGCCTCACCTGGACCTGGTGTCTCTCGTCCCCACTTTGACCTAATTCAGAACTGCTGAATCTTGCCCCACCTAGGCCGCACCCAGACCTGGTGACTCTTGTCCCCAGCTATGCCTGAATACAACCTGATGAATCTGGTCCTCACGTGGGCCTCACATGGACCTGGCACTCAGCTGGATAGAGTGGCTCTGGTTCCCACAAGGGGCTCACCTGATACTGCTGAATGTGGTCTTATTCTATGCCTCACCAGGACCTAGTGATTCTGTTCCCCATCTGGGCCTGCATGGCCCTAGTGACTCTGGTCCTCACCCAGGCGTCACTGGGACCTGGATACTCTATTCCACACCTGGGCCTCACTTTGACCAGGGACCTCTGGTCCCATTCTGGGCCTCAAACTAAACTGGTTACTCTGGTTCCCCCTCTGGGGCTCACCCTTACCTGGTGACTCTGGTCACCCCTTGGTTTTCACTTGGGCCTGGAGAATCTGGTCCTTATCTGTTCCGCACCTGGATCTGGTGACTGGTCGCCACCTTGGCCTCACCTGGACTTGGTGAATCCTGTTGCCACCTGCGCCTCACGTGGAACTTTCGACTGTGGTCCCACCTGGACCTCACCTGGACGAGGTGACTGGTTCCCACAGGGACCTCACCTGGACCTGGTGACTCAGGTCCTCATATGGGCATCATGGTACCAGGTTTCTCAGTTCCACATCGGGGCCTCACCTGGAACTTGTGATTCTTGTACCCCTCTGGGCCTCACCCTGACGTGGTGACTCTGGTACCCACCTGGATATCACCAGAACCGGATGACTCTGGTCCCCCTCTGGGACTCACCCGGAGCTGGGGACACTGGTCCTCAGCTGGTCCTCAACTGGAACTGGTGAATCTACTCCTCACTTAGGCCTCGTCTGGACCTTGTGACTCTTTTCCCATCTGACAAAATGGGACATGGTTACTCTGTTCCCCACCTTGGCCTCACATGAACATGATAACTTTGATCCACACTTTGGCCTCAACTGGTCCTGATGACTCTGGTCCCCCCACCTAGGCCTCAATCTGGACCTGGTGACTGTGGTCCCCACCTGGGTCTCACCTGGATCTGGTGACTCTCGTTCCCACATGAACCACACCAGGACCAGGTGACTGTGGTGTTCTTGTAGACTCACATTTACCTGGTGACACCGGTCCCCACTAGGGCCTCACCTGGTTCTGCTGACTGTGGCCTGTAGGTTGGCCTCGCCTGGACCTGGTGAGTGGGGATGCCACCTAGGACCCATACCTGGTGACTCAGGAACACACGTGGTCCTCTTGGACCTGGTGAATCTGGTCCTTACCTGGTCCTCTCCCAGACCCAGGGACTCTGGTCACCGCCAGGGCCTCACCTGGACCTGGTGAATCTCTTCCCCATCTGGGCCTCACCCAGTCTTGGTGACTTTGTTCCACACCTGGACCTGATTGCTTTGGACTCTTTCTTGGCCTCACCTGGAACTGGTGACTCTTATCCTCTCTGCGCGTGACTCAGGCCTGGTGACTCTGGTCATCACCTGGGCATCATTGGTACCTGGTGACTCTGTTCCACTCCTGAGCCTCACCTGGACATGATGACTCTGGAACCACTCTGGGGCTCACCCTGAACTGGTGACTCTGGTCCCCATCTGGATGTCACCTGGACCAGGGGATTCTGGTACCCCTCTAGGCCTCAACCAGATCTGGTTTCTCTTGTCCTCAACTGGGCCTCGGCTGGTCCTAGTGAATATGCTCCATCTTGGCCTCATTTGGACCTGGTTACTCTGGTCCCTACCAGGGCATCATGGGGACATGGTTCCACTGCATGGCCTGCAGGTCGGCCTCACCTGGACCTGGTAACTCTGGTCCCTACCTTGGCATTATCGGGACCCGGTTACTTTGCATGGCCTGCAGGTAGGCCTCACCTGGACCTTGTGAGTGGGGTTGCCACTTGGGCCTCACCCATACCTGGTGACACAGGCCCCTACGTGGGCCTCACTTGGACCTGGTGTATCTTGTAATTCTGCTCACCACCTGGGGATCACCTGGACCTGGTGAATCTGGTAACTCTGGTCACGACCTGGGAATCTCCTGGACCTGGTGAATCTGTGTCCCCATCTTGGCCTCACCAAGTCCTGGTGACTTTTTTCCCCACCTGGCCCTGACTGCTGTGGACTCCTTCTTAGCATCACCTGGAACTGTTGACTCTGATCCTAACTGGGCCTCACCCAGATCTGTTGACTCTGGTCCTCACCTGTAGATCATTATGACCTGGATACTCTCTTCCACACCTGAGACTCACCTGGACATGATGACTCTGGATCCCCTCTGGGCCTCTCCCTGACATGGTGACTCTGGTCCCCATCTGGACGGCACCTAGACCAGGTGAATCTGGTACCCCTCTAGGCCTCAACTAGACCTGGTGACTCTGGTCCTCTACTGGGCCTCAACGGGACGTAGTGAATATGCTCCCCAACTTCGCCTCATCTGGACATGGTGACTCTGGCTCCACCTGGGCCTCACCTGTAACTGGTGACTCTGATCCTAAGCATGGCCTCACGTGACCTGGTGAATGTGGTTTCCATCTGTACCTCACCTGGACCTCTTGTCTCTGGTCCCACCTGGGCCTCACCAGGAACTTGAATCTGGTTCCCACCTGAGTAGCATCAGAATATGGTTACACTGTTCACTAACAGTGACCCAGCCGGACCTATTAACTCTGGTCTTCCCCTGGTCCACACCTGGACATGGTGACACTGGTTCCCACCTGGGTCTCACCTGGACATGGTGAGTCGGTTCCCCACCTGGTCCTCACCTGTAACTGGTGATTCTCGTTCCCACATGGACATCATGTGGACATGGTGGCTGCAGTGTTTCTAACTTCTCATGTACCTCGTGACTCTGGTCCGCACCAGAGCCTCACCGGGACCTGGTGAGTGTGGTTACCACCTGCACCTCACCTGAACCTGGTGATTCTGATCTGCACCTGAGACTACCCTGGATCTGGTTACTGTGGTCCCCACCTGGGCTTCACCTGGATTTGGGGACTCCGGTCCCCATCTGGGCCCCACCTGGCCCTGTTGACCATGGTCCTCAACTGTGCCAAATTCGAACCCGGTGACTTTGTTCCACAACTGGACCTCACCTGGACCATGTGACTCTGGTCCCCCTCCGGGTCTCACCGTGCCCTAATGACTCTGAACCCCACTTTGGCCTGATGGACCTGCTGACCTTGGTTGCCAACTGTGCCTGACCTCGAACTGTTGACTCTGGTTCTTTCAAGGGCCTCCCCTGTACCTGCTGATCCTGGTCTCCACCTGGGTCTCACCTGGACGTGGTGACTCTTGTCACCACCGGGGACTCACCTGGACCTGTTTACTGTGTTTCACAGTTGGGCCTCAAGTAGACCTGTTGACCATGCTCCCCAAGCCGGCCTCACATGGACCTGTTGCCTCTGATCCCCACCGGGGCCTCATGTGTACCTGGTAACACTGGTCCTCACCTGGGCCTCATCTGGACCTAGTGACTCTGGTTCCCACCTGGGCTTCACTTGGATCTGATGACTCTGGTCCCCACCGGGACTTCACCTGGATCTGGTGACTCTGGTACCCACCTGGACCTCTCCTGGACCTGGTGACTCTCTTTCCAACATGGACCTCACTTGGATCTGGTGACTCTGGTCCTCAGTTTGGCCTCTCATGGACCTGGTATCTCTCGTCCCCACTTGGTCCTAACTCAGTACTGCTGAATCTTGTCCCACCTAGGCCGCACAAAGACCTGGTGACTCTTGTCCCCAGCTATGCCTCAATTCGACCTGATGAATCTGATCCTCACGTGGGCCTCACATGGACCTGGGGCTCAGCTGGATAGAGTGGCTCTGGTTACCACAAGGGGCTCCACTGATACTGCTGACTGTGGTCTTATTCTATGCCTCACCGGGACCAAGTGATTCTGTTCCCCATCTGGGTCTGCATGGCCCTAGTGACTCTGGTCCTCACCCAGGCATCATTGGGACCTGGATACTCTATTCCACACTGGGCCTCACTTTGACCAGGGACCTCTTGTCCCATTCTGGGCCTCAAACTAAACTGGTTACTCTGGTTCCCCCTCTGGGGCTCACCCTTACCTGGTGACGCTGGTCACCCCTTGGGCTTCACCTGGGCCTGGTGAATCTGGTCCTTAGCTGGTCCTAACCTGGATCTGGTGACTGGTCGCCACCTGGGCCTCACCTGGACTTGGTGAATCCTGTTGCCACCTGCCCCTCACCTGGACCTTGTGACTGTGGTCCCACCTGGACCTCACCTGGATCTGGTGTCTCTGGTTCCCATATGGGGCTCTCCTGGACCTGGTTCCTGTGGTCTCCATCTGGCCTCACCTGGAACTCAATGACTCTGATCCATTTTTGGGCCTCTCCTTGACCTGTTGACTCAGGACCTTACCTAGGCATCATTGGGACCTGGATACTCTCTTATATACCTGGGCCTCACCTGGAACTGGTTACTGTGGTCCCACATGGGCCTCACCTGGGGGAGGTGACTGGTTCCCACAGGGACCTCAACTGAACCTGGTGACTCAGGTCCTCATATGGGCATCATGGGACCTGGTTTCTTAGTTACACATCGGGGCTTCATCTGGACCTAGTGATACTCGTCCCCCTCTGGGCCTCACTCTGACGTGGTGACTCTGTTCCCCACCTGGATATCACCAGTACCGAGTGCCTCTGGTCCCCTCTGGGACTCCCCCTGTGCTGGGGACACTAGTCTTCAACTGGGCCTCAACAGGACCTAGTGAATCTACTCCTCACTTAGGCCTCGTCTGGACCTTGTGACTCTTTTCGCACCTGGCAACAATGGGACATTGTTACTCTGTTCCACAACTGGGCCTCACCTGGACATGATAACTTTACTCCACACTTTGGCCTAAACTGGTTCTGATGACACTGGTCGCCCTACCTTGTCCTCAATCTGGACCTGGTGACTGTGGTCCCCACCTGGGTCTCACCTGGACCTGGTGACTCTCGTTCCCACATGAACCACACCTGGATCTGGTGTCTGTGATGTTCTTGTAGACTCACGTTTACCTGGTGACTCCTGTACCCACTAGGGCATCACCTGGATCTGGTGACTCTGTCCTGCAGGTTGGCCTCACCTGGACCTGGTGAGTGGGGTTGCCACCTGAGCATCACCCATACCTGGTGACTCAGGTCCCCACGTGGGCTTCTTGGACCTGGTGAATCTGGTCCGTACCTGGTCCTCTCCCAGACCCTGGGACTCTGGTCACAACCTGGGCCTCACCTGGACCTAATGAATGAATCTGGTCCCCATCTGGTCCTCACCCTGTCCTGGTGACTTTGTTCCGCACCTGGACCTGATTGCTCTGGACTCTTTCTTGGCCTCACCTGGACCTGGTGACTCTGATCCTATCTGCGCGTCACCCAGACCTGGTCACTCTGGTCCTCACCTGGGCATCATTGGTACCTGGTGACTCTGTTCCAGACCTGAGCCTCACCTGGACATGATGACTCTGGAACCACTCTGGTCCTAACCCTGACCTGGTGACTCTGGTCTCCATCTGGATGTCACCTGGACCAGGTGACTCTGGGACCCCTCTAGGCCTCAACAAGGTCTGGGGACACTGGTCCACAACTGGGCCGCAACTGGACCTAGTGAATATGCTCCATTTGGGCCACAGTTGGACCTGGTGACTCTGGTCCCTACCTGGGCATCATCGGGACATGGATCCACTGCATGGCCTGCAGGTTGGCCTCAGCTGGACCTGGTAACTCTGGTCCCTACCTGGGCATCACGGGGACACGTTTCGTCTGCATGGCCTCCAGGTTGGCCTCACGTGGACCTAGTGAATGGGGTTGCCACCTGGGGCTCACCCATACCTGGTGACGCAGGTCCCCACGTGGGCCTCACTTGGACCTGGTGAATCTGGTCCTTACCTGTTCCTCACCCGCACCTGGTAACCCTGGTCACCACCTGGGAATCACCTGGACCTGTTGAAACTGGTTCCCCTCTGGGCCTCACCCAGTCCTGTTGACTTTCTTCCCCACCTGGACCTGATTGCTGTGGACTCCTCTTGGCCTCAACTGAACTGGTGACTCTGATCCTAACTGGGCCTCACCCAGATCTGGTGACCATGGTCCTCACCTGTGGACCATTATGACCTGGATACTCTGTTCCACACCTGAGCCTCACCTGGACATGATGACTCTGGAACCTCTCTGGGCATCACCCTGACCTGGTGACTCTGGACCCATCTGGATGGCACCTGGAACAGGTGATCTGGTACCCCTCTAGGCCTCAACCAGATCTGGTGACACTGGTCCTCAACTGGGCCTCACCTGGACCTAGTGAATATGCTCCATCTGGGCCTCATTTGGACCTGGTGACTCTGGTCCCTACCTGGGCATCATCGGGACATGGTTCCACTGCATGGCCTGCAGGTTGGCCTCACCTGGACCTGGTAACTCTGGTCCCTACCTGGGCTTCATCGGGACATGGTTCCTTTGCATGGCCTGCAGGTTGGCCTCACCTGGACCTGGTGAGTGGTTTTGCCACCTGGGCCTCACCCATACCTGGTGACACAGGTCCCCACCTGGGCCTCACTTGGACCTGGTGAATCTGGTCCTTACCTGGTCCTCACTCAGAACTGGTAACTCTGGTCACCACCTGGGAATCACCTGGACCGGGTGAATCTTGTCCCCATCTGGGCCTCCCCCAGTCCTGGTGACTTTGTTCCCCACCTGGACCTGATTGCTGTGGACTCCTTCTTGGCCTCACCTGGAACTGGTGACTCTCATCCTAACTGGGCCTAGCTCAATCTCCTGACTCTGGTCCTCCCCTGTGGACCACTATGAACAGGATACTCTGTACCACACCTGAGCCTCTCCTGGACCTGATGACTCTGGATCCACTCTGGGCCTCACCCTGACGTGGTAACTCTGGTCCCCATGTGGATGTCACCTAGACCAGGTGAATCTGGTACCCCTCTAGGCCTCAACTAGACCTGGTGTCTCTGGTCCTCACCTGGGCCTCACCGAGACCTACTGAATATGCTCCCCAACTGTGCCTCATCTGGACCCGGTGACTCTAGTTCTACCTGGGCATCATCGGGACATGGTTACTGTATTCCCCACTGGGACTGACCTGATCCTGGTAACTCTGGTCCTGATTTGGCTTCTTCTTTACCAGGTGACTCTGGATCCACCTTGGGTTCACTGGTAACTGGTGACTCTGATCCTAAGCATGGCCTCACCTGACCTGGTGACTGTGGTTCCCATCGGGACCTCACCTGGACCTCATGTCTCTGGTCCCAACTGGGCCTCACCAGGACCTGGTGTCTCTGGTACCCACCTGGGTAGCATCAGGATACGGTTACACTGTTCACTAACAGTGACCCAGCCGGACCTATTAACTCTGGTCTTCACCTGGGCCACACCTGGACATGTTGACACTGGTTCCAACCTGGGTCTCACCTGGACATGCTGAGTCGGATCCACAACTGGTCCTCCCCTGTAACTGGTGATTCTCGTTCCCACATGGACATCATGTGGACCTGGTGGCTGCAGTGTTTCTAGCTTCTCATGTACCTCGTGACTCTGGTCCCCACCATGGCCTCACAGGGACCTGGTGAGTGTGGTGGCCACCTGCACCTCAAGTGGACCTGGTCATTCTGGTCTGCACCTGAGACTAACCTGGATCTGGTGACTGTGGTCCCCACCTGGGCTTCACCCGCTTTGCGGACTCCGGTCTCCATCTGGGCCTCACCTGGCCCTGTTGACCATGGTCCTCAACTGCGCAAAATTGGGACCCGGTGACTGTGTTCCACAATTGGACCTCACCTGGACCAGGTGATTCTGATCTACCTCTGGGTCTCACTGTACCCTAGTGACTGTGAACCCCACTTTGGCCTGTCTTGACCTGCTGACCCTGGTTGCCACCTGCTCTGACCTCGAACTGTTGACTCTGGTACTTTCAAGGCCTCACCTGGACGTGGTAACTCATGTCAAAACCGCGTACTCACCTGTACCTGCTTACTGTGTTCCACATCTGGGCCTCAAGTACACCTCTTGACCATGGTACCCAAGCCCGCCTAACATGGACCTGTTGCCTCTGATCCCCA